>NC_092793.1:26940610-27243640 GCF_918797505.1 Bemisia tabaci
AGGGTAGCTGCTGCTACTCTATTCCTTGTGCCCCTACGTTCTTTTTGAATAATATCATGTTTTCTTATAAACAAGCTACGAATATTTCAAAAAATGGTCGTCGTTTGACACCCTCACCCCACATTTCAAAAAACCACAAAAAATGACAGTTTTATGGGAGGAATTTCACAATCGTGGGGGAGGGGGGGGGGGTCCAGACGGCCTGAAACTCTCCCCCTTAGCTACTCTGCCGTGCTAAGGAAGAACGCCGTATGAACATTCGAGAGTTGCCAAATTTCCCCGGCTAAAAAATGTATTTTTGAGGAAGCTGGTGCATATTTTTCATTGATATTTTTAAATATATTTGAGATAAAATTGAGAACGAAATCGTCTGAAAAATTGGAAGAGAATTCTTAACAAACTTTCCCGAAAATTCGTGATTTACCAAAGGAAATTTAGCAACGCCTGAAGGTTCATACGGCGTTCTTGACTTGAACGGCTCTTTGGCTAGCACGGCTGTACTCTACTAGTCACTGGAAAAAAATAAATTTTCAGATACTTTTAAGGAATTTGAAGACTGTCTCTTGCATTTGTCTCTTTCACTTTCACAATCTGAGAGAAAGGAGTATATAGTATTACGTACAGGGAGACAGCAAGGAGATACCGAGAAGAAGCAACTATGTGAGTGGTATGAATGAGATGAGAGAAAGGGTGGGGATGCAACTTTATGCAAGACGGGATGTGTCGTGGCGGCCCACGGTGGATCGAGTCAATGGGAGGGGTCGGTCATCGCGCATCACGCGTCTTATTTTCTCTGATTACGGAGATTTCCCACCCTTAGAATAGATCAAATTACACTCATTTAATGTATTTTTCGTCGTAGATTCCATTTTTGATCATTTTTTAGCCGAATAACGAGTTTTAATACGAGTTTGACACACTTTTTCATAACTATTGAAAATGGGATCCTCGATAGCTGTTTTATCACGTTACTTTCGGCGAATGGGACCGTAAGCATCTTACGTAAAGAATAATTTTGCAGAACTTGACTCAAGGACATTACTTGAGGAGTAAGGGAGGACGGCTTTACAGCCCCCTCACCACGAAGGTTGCCATATTTCTTTCAATTTCTGCTAACATCGTTTTTTGTCCATGTTAATTGGTTTCTCGCAATTGCATACTGACACATATACGGAACGTTCTGATAATGTTCATTTTTCTTCTCTTTTCCTCCAGCCAGTCAATAGACGTTTTCATTTTTATTAACTCTCTACTCTTTCAGTTATTCAACAAATATGCATATTTCAAAAAATAGATCAATATATTAAAGAAATAAAAAAGAGACGTATATACTGTAGCTTCTTTTTATCGAGTCATCCTAGAAAATTATTATAGGTACTTATCACCAGATAAAAAAATTGAAAGTGCAGAGAAAAAAAAATTATATTATCTTCCATTATTTCATTTTGTTCCTCGATGTTTGGAGTGAAGTTTGAAACATATTTATTGAATAAATATTAAAATGGGAGGAAATTTACTTTTCATGCAAGTTCTGATCCCTTGAAGAACCTCTGAGAAGGACTATTGTCTCTTGAAGAAATTTCTTGTATTTCTTCTTTTTCAACCCACAACCAGTTTTTACTTTCTCGCTACCCTAGGGTAGAGAAAGTATTGCCATCCTCCAAGGGGGGGGGGGGGGAGTTGAAATTGTATTTGTATGGAGCTCATGAAAGAGTTCTAGGTATGTTGAAGACATTTTGCAAGAAACGGGACTTGTGAAATATACAATGCGCAAAACGTACACCTTAAACTTTATCGCACAGTATAACGTTGATCGAATCAGCTTCAAAGACTAACAGAAGGTTAATGTCTCGTCCAAAAATATCAAGAAATAAGCCAAAATCAGTAATCAGTAGAAAAATTATCGAGATTGAAGGATATGGTGTGATGCACGATTTTTTTGGTGACAATAGAGCAAGATCGGATTCCCAGCAGGCGCGACTTCCTATCATTCAAATGGACCATTTTTGCAGATTAGCGGATATTAGCGGCTAATTATTACATAATATCATTCCTGATAGTGTACAGGAGGCAACCCAACAAAGGATTTTGCGGACACTTGTGGACATTTTTTTATCGAGCTATTTTAACATTTTTTTGGGCGTTTTTTTTAAAGCAAGCTTTGGAGGTGGTTTTGGTCCTCCTAAAAATATGCCAATGCAAATTAATGATATACCAAAATGTTCCTTAAAGGGAGGAGATTAAGCATGTTTAATTGAAATTTTGATTTATCAGCCACAGAACTCATGCAAAAGCGAAATAAAACCTTGAGAATTAGACGGCAAATTTGATACCACTTGCAATGTCAGCTTTAGGCAACCCGCATATCAAAGCGGAAGGGTTCAAAGATCCTAGAACCGTGGATACATTCATTTTGGAAGCTTAACTACTAGAAAACCAAGAAAAAATATTTAAAATCAGACTTTTTTTTTCGTCGCCCATGACCGACCTCTACCATTGACTCGATCCACCGTGGCGGCCGCGCGACTCGTAGGCAGGCACTCCTTCCGTATTCGCGGCGCAGGAGCAGCCCGGCTCTCCAAGCATTCGGCAATGTTGCGAATGCGGAGGATATATTCCCAAGTTCCTCGAGGAAGAACGGGTGAATCTCGAGACATTTAGCAGTGCAAAGCGCCGTTTCCATCGGCAGCACGCGACGAGAAGTTCGCTAACTGGGCTGTAACGATTTTAAACCTGCTTGTTGCTGCTATTCAGGAGATGCTCGTTGCCAACGTCTGTGATAATGGATAGATTTAAAATCATTGCATCTAGTAGCACGGCTCTGTTGCGCGAACGGCATCGCGTCAAAATTTGCCTATGGAACCGTGGCTTAAGACGCCACCGTGACAGAAACAGCCAACCAGCAGCGTCCGCTACGGAACGCGGTCCTGGCGAGGTGAGTGGATCTCCGGGCTGTTGTCGAGTTTCGTGGATTTTTCACTGTACTGAACACAGATACTACTTTTTTAAGACAAAACGCGGCAACTCACCTGCCCCGCCGGTCTATAGCCTACATAACTGTCCTAAATGAGACAATAGTCACTGCACTGGCAAGCTTGGTGACATACTAAATTCTAAATTTCACTCTAATTACTTGTCTCGCTCATAGTTGCCGTTCAGGGTCATGTCACATATCGTTTTCGTGCCCAAATCTCCATTAGGATGCATGGTTGAATCCTCCATCACCAGGCGGCCCGCGCTTTTGAGGGAAAAACCAGAAATTAGTTTGAGTCGAAGTGCGATACAATATACAAAAACTATCCGATCTCTCTCTGTATCAAAGTACTTAACGTAAGAACACACTGTGTGTTCTTACGTTAAGTACTTTACGTTTGTGTCTTTAATTTAAAGACACAAACGCTTAAATATTCGGAAGATGATGGACGCTTTGCAGCAAGGCGACTCGGGAAGAGCTAGTTTTTATGGCATTATCAATGCTGAATTATTGTATTTTTATCTTTAAGTTTACAGGAAATTAATGAAATCAATCAAAAGGACATACCAATAAAAACCCCTCCCACAAAAAAGTAAAAATAAATGAATAAGCAGAAGCGGAAATTAATGGAATATGATGGCTCCATACTAACCGTAAAATGCCTAAAACCTGAACCAAAACCTACACCTTGATGTCTATAAGGCACTAGAAGTTAGGGTATAATAAGTATATTTTTCGAAATGGTGGAATGAAGGGTACATACATTTTGGGGTATATAGGAAACAAAACATTAAATCATGAATATATATATATTTTTGTTAAAAGAAGCAGAAAATCGAGAATAAATAATATAGTCAAAAAAAATTCTGTACCTCGTGTATTTCACTCCTCTCTCCTTCTCTAATATTCAGTTCTGAGAAATCACCCAAAAAACTCCAGGGACCTTAAAACGTCTAGAAATGATGAAATTTCAACTTTTTTTCTCTCTTGGAGGGTGACAATACTTTCTCTACCCCAAGGAAGCGAGAAAATAAAAAAAAAATAGTAGTGAGGAATAAACACAGTTCCATTTCCTAAAATATTAAGTAGGGACGAATCACCTTTTATAATGCAAAAAGCAAAATCCCTCCATCTTGGACACAGCCTCATATGGTATACAAAATACTATCATGGGTTATTCATATATTCTCTCTTACGAAAAGACAATACAATTAGCCGTCGAGTGTCAATGGAAATGCCTACGCTACACTAAACGAGTACCTAACAGTGGTTTTGTCCAAGACCTTGCACCGTTGGCTCGCTCCTCTCAATTCCTCGCTCCTCAGACATAGAGGCGCAGGTATCTCAATTTTCACGTAAGCTCTATTGTCCTTATGAATCGTGCAATCTGAGGCTCACGTGAAAATGGAAATACGCCCTTACGTCAGAGGAGGGACGAATTGAGCTCAAGACTCACCATCCATGCGTCTTGCATGCGACAATGTGAACGCTCGTGTGACTCATCGCTCAAATATTTTGACTCCGCGTCGAAATTTCCCCGTAGTTTCACCCTCTTCCCATTGTCTTGGCCATGGCTCACTGCTTTCTGATGGCGTATGAATCCATGCGTCTTGCTTACTTTCAAAAGCTTTGTTCCGAATTCAAGCTCGCACTATACCGATACCAGAGAAACGTGCGTGTAAACAAATCAGGCGCCATCGAGCATAGGCGGAACTACGGGGGGCTTGCCCCCTGCCCCCTTCAAAAATGCTCAGAGAGTGTAAGAAATTGTGTCTAATCATCTCGCGACATCCTGGCATCTTTGAAACATGAGTTCATCTAATTTTTCCCTCTGAGACCTCTCGATTTTCAAAACTTTTCTCGGAGAAGCACCTAGGCAGAGACAAGAGACCCTCCACTGGCCTCTTGGTGACAGGTGGAGGTTTTTCCTGTAGGGGATTCAGCAATTCCTTATGGACACTTATAAGAGAGCAACAAGCATCACTCTTTTTTCGGCTGTTCACCTACCTACCCTGGCTGATGAGCATCGAGTGACGTCGTGAGCCAAACAAGTTCCCCAAACTTCGGCTTGTTTGCAAAACGAAATTGCCAACACATTATTAAGCATCAACCATGTAGGTAAGTCAACAGTTTAATGTTGAATTCCCGAAAGTAAAAGCTTTCACCATGTCCGAGATACGAGTGGAGGGTCTCTTGTCTCTGCCCCTAGGACTCCTTTAGGAAATGGTCTCAGATCTCCATCGGTGGGGTGCCCTTCTGAGCCCCCAGACATCCCTTGATATTGCTGGTTCCTGCAATGCATCGAATGGTGAACTTAAGTTTTTCTTTGAGCTATGATCTAGGTGAGGTCACCCCTACTTTAGTGGAAAGGACGAATCGCCTCTTTTGTTAATTTCACCAAATAACGATGAAGAGTATTTTTTCCTTCGTATGAAGACCTCCAGGAAGTAAAAGTAAGTGCCACTGAGCAAGGTGAACATTTTAATGAGTAAATATCCATTTCTAATCGTTTCATGGAACATCTCGAAAGCAGGCCAATTGCAGTAACGATTGAAATAACTCCGTGCAAAATGCTCTAAATTCTCGTTATACTTGCCAAACATGAGACCCTTCATATTTCGAAATAGACATTTCAGCACATCGCTGATTAATTTTTGAGGTCTAGATAGTTTTCACGCTTCCATATTTTGAACAAGGACTCGTTAAGATTGTTTCGATCCTTGAACTTGACTTGCAGAACGTCATTTGGCGTCAAATGTTCCACAAACATATTTAAGGTTTTAATGCACTATTAAAAGGTCAAACTTGCAATTTGACTGAATTTGGCAGTGGCAGAAGCAGAACTAACGTTCTTGGAGTTAATTTGGTACGTGCGACGATTCGTTCCGAAAATTAGGACCAAACCGTAACAGTGATATAAAAAAGGAAGAAACCTGGCACCATTGTGCGATTTTCACTCGTATTACCGAAACTATTAATTTTTTATTTAAGTACGTGATTTACTATTGGGAGCTCGTCAGTAACTGAAGAAGCGAGTTAAGAATTGTGTGCATTCTGTGCTTTGAGAGATTCACGATCGCCTCAATGACATGAGCGTCATCAAATTTGACGCTAATCACTATTATTATAGCAGTATATTTAGGAAAAGCGTGGATGACCTCGGGTTTAAGGCCTTGGCTTGCGGTTTCGGTTCAAGCCAGGACTCTTGGGCTTTGATCATTGATTTGCACAAGATGTCCTATCTTCACAACAACAACAAAAAGAAAAGTTAAAACTTGCAGCTTTCTCTCCTCATCTCTCAATGGTATTGCCTCACAGAATTACTCAGTTACGATCCCTCGTGAAATTCAAACTCAAGCCAATTGCTACGTAGAATTTAATAAAAGTGTATTTAATAGGATGAAACGTGAAGACACTACCCATTCTCAATATCGATCTATGATGTCAGCATTCTGCATTACTTTTTACCCCTAATTTAGGGACATTTTCAGGGCCGGATTTACCAATAGGCTACATAGACTATAGCCTAGGGCGCAACATTTTTGAGAATTTATTAAAAAACGTGATTTACTTATTAAAAAATGTCTACGTTGTGGTTGACAAAGGTGTTTTTTTGAAACGGTCCGTTGACGCTCCTTGAAAATTTTCCGGACACTTGACATCCTCCTTCTGATCTGGAGGGGAGGGGCGTCTGGGTGGGGACCCCCCCCCCCCCCCACGAGGGCGCCTACTTTTAGGGGCGTCACCCTAAGTTTAGATTAGGACGCTAAAAATGTAAATCCGGCCCTGGACATGTTTAGCGGATTTTCATCCCCTTCCAGAAACGGAAAAAAGCCTAATAATTGGTTTTTTTTGAAAAGTATGAAGCTTATGTTAGCTAGAACCCGACCCTAGTTCTCCCCCTCCCCCCAAGACTTACGTAATCCTTGAGCAGCCTCTAACCGGAAGAAACCCTACTTAAGAAGCCAAATAAACGGACATTTTATAAAGTTTGCATCGGCATGCTCAAGTTATGCGAACACCAGGTGCGCAGTAACTTCATAAATCTGCATAGACGGTTACATACTGGAACCCAGTTGATTATCATACGACATTGGATACGGCACACGGCACGGGGTGGTGGGTGGTCAACGATGGAAGGATAGTATCTCATCGTGTGAAAGTAAGACACCACATACTCACCGCCATTGGCTTAGCTGATTCAAAACGAATAGTGAAATGGAAGTTGGCCACCGCGCCCGGACCCGAAAGCGCCTCACCGAATTTTACATTGTCTAATTTCAATTAGGGACGACAAAGGAACGGAAGGTGTCGCGAGGAGGAGCCGAACTGCCGTGCTTCGGAAAAACGCCGTATGAACCTTCAGGCGTTGCCAAATTTTCTTCGATAAAACACGGATTCCCTGGTGAACTTATGAATATTTTCCTTCCAATTTTTCAGAGAATTTTGTAAGTATTTTGATCTAATGTTCCTGAAAGTTTCAAGGAAAAATATTCATAGCCTCCCTCAATAATAAACATTTTATTGGAAGAAATTTGGCAACTATCGAATGCTCTTACGGTGTTCTTCCTTAGCACGGTAGCGAGGATCATCGACCGGGCCCGGGGAGAGAAGAGACGCGTCCGAGATATTTATAAGTGAACTGTCGGACTCGGATCGGCCTTATCTGGGTCAATGTCGGCTCTCAATGGATGACATTTCCATTTCAAGCTTCAGGATTTTGTTTTCCCATCCGGACTAGACTCGGCTCCGGCGGAAGATGTAAGCTTGCGCTTGGACTTGTGCAGCTTCTTCCACTACGTCCGCGTTGCCGTCGGCGCGCGGGAATACTCTCTCCGTCAGGATAATCGTGAAAGAGGATATTCCGCCCCGGCCGGCGTGGCGACCTGGCGCTCATGTTCCCGTCTCAAGATTCACTTAATTATTTATTAGAGATGTTGTCAGGTCGGATCACAGTGCCCGCGCCGTGCACACTCTTGCAGTGCAATACTAGAGTCCCTTTATACTGAGAGTCAAGACAATGTGAATCCATTTCTGATTGGTTCCCGTATTTTAGGTCTTCACAGTGTCACAAACGGGAATAAAGATTACATTTTCACCGATTGCAAATATTATAATCTAGAATGGACCAGAGAATTACGGGCTCGGCAAGGAACAAACGGAATGAGAGAAGGAACGGAGAAAGGAATTTAAGAATGGGCCGATCAAAGATTACAAAGAACGTTCAATTTCTGTAATCTTTATTCCCGTTTGTGACTCCATGAGGGGTGTTGTCTTGACTCTCAGTATAAAGGAACTCTATGCAATACTGCCGTGTTGAGGAAGAAATCCGTATCAATACTTGCACTGAAAAAAAGTTACGGGCTATTTAGACGTACCGTCCGTTCCAGGCTCAATGGCCGAAAGTTCCGGGTGCTGGAGCCGTAGCTTCGACTGCTCCAGGTGTTACGCCCGGAACTTTCGGCCTCTGAACCCTGAACACGGACGGCATGTCTTTACAGCTAGTGAGTACGGCTTCCACGGCCGGGGTTTTTTTTTTTCCAGTATGTGTGACCGGATCTGTGAAAAGGTACCTTATCTACCAAAAATTCAAATGGAGGGTTTGTACGCAATTTTTTTTTTTTGCTCCGTCTAAGAGGGCTAAAGAGCTGATTTTGCAGTATTTTGCTTACTTTTTTTCTCGTGTGGAGAATAGTATAAACATGCATTTAAAAGTGAAAAAAAATGCGCGACCAAGTGATCTGGCGGCATTCTCCATTTTGTTTTATGGCAGTATAGATCATATTATCGTAACTCCTCAAATAATCGTTCAATTTATGAGCCAAAGGTATCCTCGTGTTCAGTTCTCTCAGTAATTTCCACTTATCATCGAATTTTGGACTCTTAAAAATTCTATATTTGAGTTGTTGTTGCCACTGCATAGAATAAGAAAACTTACAAATTCTGGCATGAGTTTGACCCTAAAAACCATAAAATTGAGAGAGACATAACGTCCTGAAGTTTCATGAATTGAAAAATTATTGGAGAACTTATGACAAAATGATCTAATCTGCTAAAATACGAGTGTTTAAATGGGAAATGCCGCTAGGTGACGTCACTAGGCGGTGCATTCTCTCACTTTTAAATCTATTTTTATACTATTTCCCATATTAGAAAAAGAAATGATCAAAAATGCTGTGTCACCTATTTAAGCACTTTCAGTTGAAGCAATAACAAATTTGCGTGCAAATTCTCCATTATGTAACGAAAGCTTCCTCCTTTACTAATTACTAAAATTTGGACAGTGAAAGTAGGGTTGACATTTCAGTGCGTATTTATTTGTAGTGAAGACGATGGATTATGTTTAAATCGAATGCTAAAAAAGAGTGAAGGCTTGTTGAAAAAGGGTCAGCGGTATGCGGGCTCGGTATCACCGGTCAATGATCGTCGAAGCTGGCATTGCATCAATGCGACCAATGCAGCACATGACGCCAAGTGAAACGCACTCTGCGCATTTGATCGATCTCCAGTCTACAATGACTAAAATACCTCCTCAGTTAATTGCTCGTTCGAAGGCTCAGTGAAAAAACACATGCGAAGATCCCTTTGATTTTTCTGAGGAAACGATGGCGCAAAGTACCCCGGTTCCTTCGCAGTTGTTTAATGATCGAGCAATTAAAAAAACGTGTCGGCGTTAGATCGCGACTTTTTACTCATTTCAAAGAAACTATGATGTAAAAAAAACTTACAAGTGAACACATTGCAGCATCTCTACATACATGCAGCTCATAAAAACCAAACAAAATAGGCGAGGACTAGGCTGGGAAATACGAAAACATAATTTAAGGAATATAGAAAATCTCGGTCAGTTTCCAGGTCATTATTACCGTTGGTCTCGTGTCTCACCCAACCCCGGGCGGCAAAATTTTATGAGAAATAAAATCTTGAAATTTCACAAGAAATTTTTCATGAAATTTCAAAAATTTATGAGAGATATTGACAAATACCGGTTCCTTTTCATGTTTCGCAATATGTAAAAATGTGTTTTTCTTCCATTTTTGTGTGTTTGAGTGCAGGTTGCAATAGTTGCATACTCTACCTCCTGAAAAATTTGAAATATTTCACAGCCTTGTAAAATTTCATGAAATATTTCACTGAAATTTCCAATCATTCATTTCTTTCTTACGTTTCATGCCACCCTGACCCAGACCAAACCCATGATTCATAGCCTAGCTATTAGTGGTTTAATTAGTTTTAAGTAAATTTCCAGGGCCTTCG
The DNA here is from genome assembly GCF_918797505.1 of Bemisia tabaci. NCBI lineage: Eukaryota > Metazoa > Arthropoda > Insecta > Hemiptera > Aleyrodidae > Bemisia > Bemisia tabaci. Next base: position 26,950,842 of record NC_092793.1, read on the forward strand.
TAGATATTCATCCAGTCACCATTCCCCTCAAATGTTGCTATGGATATTGTTACGTGTTTCAATAATCAATGCTGCATTCATGTGAATTTGTAAAGGTAAAATGATGTCATTTCGGAATTTTCTTTTCAACTTCTTATTCTCGTTCTAGAAAAAAGGATGCAATTTAGCACTTTAAAAATTAGATTTACTCGATGCTTGAGTTGGAATTGAAGGTTTTCTTGGTTTTTCGTCGGCAAAAATATACTATGGGGTAATTATAATGATTCTCTCAGTCAGCTCAGGAAAATCTTGGAAATATCACTGTTCCGTCTTAATTGAACGACCCCAACACTGAAAAAAAAAAAGTTCGGTCAATCCGAACTAGATAGGATCATATGAAACCAGGTTTTGTTCCGTACACACAATCAAATTATTCGGTCTGTTCAACCGAATTGTTCGGTTTGTGCGACCGAACCATAATCAATTCTTACAGTTCGGTTCAGTGGACCGAACAGTTCGGCTGAGCAGACCGAATAATTCGGTCGTGTGTACCGAACAAAATCGTGGTTCCATATGATCCTAACTAGTTCGGATTTACCGAACTTTTTACTTTCTCGTTTTTCACTTTTTTTTCCGCTGCCACAAAAAATATAGAATAATACGTAACGTTTCTTTTTAATTGAGGCACGGAACCTATTTCCATGGATATCGGCATTGAGCGGTGCACCATGGAACTGGTTGCGTTCAAATTTGAGATAGGAGCGACGAACGAGGAGTCAATACTTAATAAGACGGAACATTAAGGTCAATGACTGACCGCGAGGATTTGGCGGCGCGCCAACGAAATTCCAACCTAACCCAAGTGTGAGGCGACCGATACGCAGAGCTGCCGCTCCTGAAGACCCGTGCCGGCTGCCGGCCCCCACCGTTACGGCAACGCAGCCGCGACGTCCGTCGTCCACGTCCACCGATCCCTCTGCCGCCTTCCATATCCATCGCAATCCATTCGGGAGCCATCCTCTAGGTTCTATGTACCTGTGTGGAGGGAGTTTGGGCAATCGGTTCCATGGATGGACTGGACATGGGACAGTGCTGTGTCCTACGGAGACCGTTAAGAACCGGAAAATAGAGATTTTGCATGTGTGAGGGATTTGCGATTTGACCATTGATTCTTAGGCAAAAGTTTGCGAGAAACACGATGGTGCCCCTGGTTTTCTCTGAAATCATCTCCCAAGCTCAAAAAAAGCTCTCAAAGTGAGGCTAAATGGAGGGGATATCCCACCCTACCCTGAGAGTCCACCTCTACATCAAAACAAACTCTCAATGCAAAGATAGGGAGCAAATACATTAGCAGGGTTGCCACTTTATTTGAAGACTCCAAAACTGAAAACACGGCAACCCTGCTAATGTATTTGCTCCCTATCTTTGCATGAAGAGTTTGTTTTGATGTAGAGGTAAACTCTCAGGGTAGGGTGGGATATCCCCTCCATTTAGCCTCACTTTGAGAGCTTTTTTTGAGCTGGGAAGATGACTTCAGAGAAAACCAGTGGCACCATCGTGTTTCTCGCAAACTTTTACATAAGAAACAATGGTCAAATCGCAAATCCCTCACACATGCAACATCTCCATTGGCGGTACTCATGAATGGGATAAACTTGTTGCAAACCTCGCCACTGTAAAGGTCCCACGAACATAAAAATATCTACACCCAGTATAGTAATCCCCACTATTCCCAACTAATTTTCGGACCAGCCAAAAGTGTGGTTTTGGTTCCACTAGCCAGAAGTATGCCTGATGTAACTATTGGCTTATCTGTGCTCAAGAGGACCACGTGTCAGGCAAAATCTATGAAGAAATACTGAAAAAAGAATTGGGGTTTGTCCCCTAAAATTGTCGTTCCAACCAATTATGTTGGATGATATAGGCATTTCCAAATAATTTTGGTAGTTCCGTAACTCAACTTAGGGTACTAACACAACATTTATTTTAGAAACCTGGTTTAAAGGAGACTACCTCTATTAATTGGAAATGCCAAAGTTAATCCCCACCTTTTTTGTCCGTGTCAATCCTTTCAGCGTGCCTAAATACGTCCATTTTTGATAGACTCAACAACACATCCAGCTGGTACAATTGCGCAACCGGCTGGCGCCAAAATCAGCCAAAAACAAGCGGGAAAGTTCTAATACTGTCGTATTAGAAAAGCGCTCAGGTGTTAGTAAATGTATTTAATGAAGAAAGGACGTATAAACTCCGTCGACTTGGCTGGGAAATGGAAATAAAACATCAGCTGATAGCAAACAAAGGTTACCAAGGAAATTGTAAACGCGTATTTTTGTTTCCCGAAAATGAGCTCATCGTTGAGCTCATCAGGCGCGTTTTTTTAGGCTTCATTTGAGTTCAACGATCAATTTCGATAAGAATTACTCTACCGCTAAGAAATTTTCTTATGGACAAACGATCGAAACTACCTGCGCAATACGTTAAAAGCATAAAATACAGTTTTCACAGCTTTATTTATTTTAAAAATGGACCCCCCCAAAAAGCCTACACATCGATGAGCTGGTGCGCCATTTAAACGCATTAGCACTAGTATACTAGTACTCAGAGGCAAGTCGAAATCAAAAAGCGCTGCCTATCGGCTGAACGCTTAATATGACTGAAATTATCATACTTTTTGATCCGTGTATAGTTAGAGACTATTTTCTCGAACGTAATCCACACAATTTGTTTGAAAACTGAGCTAACAGGCCTGAGAGCAAGTGAAACTTCACTCTAAATCATTTTAAATCAACATACGACCTCCAACATGTTTTAGACCTGAGAGTTCCACAAAGGCTGAGAAGGCAGAACCCCTCAGAAATGGGCCCTTCAGTGGCTAAACTCTCACAATAAAGCTACACTTATAAAGCCTGGAATAGGGCTAAAAATAAGTTGTGCATTATTACCTGTCAAGTTATGAGACAAAAGTGCGTGCTCAAGTGCTCAACCTTGGAAGGCCTAGTTTAAGTATGGCAAAGGAGAGTGTTAAACGACGATAATTTTCCCGCGCCTGACGCTGCAAAACTGGCTGCACTGACCTCTTCAACCCCAATCATAGGTCAAAAAAGTGATTTTCTCAATTAAAATAAGTTCCCACTGGTTTTTTTGGATTGGGTAAATTTTTTAATGTCAGACGCAAAACGTAAAGCCAAAATTCGCTGCACGGCTTGTTTTCCCCATCTGAAACCAATGTAATTTCTGTTACATTCACTGAAAAAAAAACTCCGACCGTGGGAGCCGAAATTACGGGCTATATAGAGATACCGTCCGTTCCGGGCTCAAAGGCCGGAAATTCCGGCTGCTGGAGCCGTAACTTCGATTGCTCCGGGTTCAGAGGCCGAAGCTACGGCTCCAGCAGCCGGAATTTCCGGCCTTTGAGCCCGGAACGGACGGTATCTCTACATAGCCCGTAATTGCGGCTCCCACGGCCGGAGTTTTTTTTTCAGTGTTCCAATCGCTTTGTGTGTTACCTAAGCTGTTGCTTGCTTAAATTGTCAAAAGTTTTAAGTGACCTATTACATTAATGGATAGGACCGAATGTTGCCTTGAGATTTCAATTTTCTGACATGACCACCCAAATAAGCCACACCCCTCAGAAACTTGATCTCGGAGACTTTAACGCTGAGTTAAGAAAATAGGAGCTTACACATTTGCAAGTGTATGCTCATTCCCACTTGATTTTTTTTTCATCGTTTATATACATACAAGAGAAAATTGAGCACTATTATTTACTACTCCGTTAAAACTAATATTTCTCGTATTGTAGACGTCTCAGCCCACCTTAGCCTTGGATATGGACAATGGAGGACAAGCTATTAGAATTAGTGCGAACCACGACAAGCAACTTTTGCTAACTCCTTAGTCTTTCACATTGCCTACTTGGATTCGGGGTTCTTGGAGGGAACCTGCCATAACAAGCACGAAAAACTGAAATTATAAAGGACTTATTGAACTGGAATAGCATAGACGTGTCCAAACTATCGCTGGCAACTGTTACTGCTCCCAAACTGTTCACTTCGACTATATTCAATTTTTGAACGAAGCGTGGTTAAAACTTGAAAAAGCGCCTTAATATAAAGTAACTCATGATTGATTTCACTCGATACCCTTTAAATCTATAGCCAGACTGCTTGTAACGAAACATTTTACAACTCCCAATTCATTATTGTAGCCTAATTCGAAAGGAAAAGTGATTCAGCTTGACGTCAGGTTATGTTTAATACACTACCCTAAGCCTGGCTGATACTGATACAGGCTAAAATCAGTCTAACATCAGCAAGAATCAGTCTGACTCAGAGTAGTTTATGAAACATAGCCTGACGTCAGGCTGATTCACTTTTACTACGGTTGGGATCCAAAAACTGAACGAAGTTACAAGTTTTCGTCGCAGATAAATGAAGTTCCTCATAATAACAATATCCTCCTTCTCGTAACAAACCAAATTCTTAAAAGTTTTGGTTTGCTCCTTCCGGGTTTTTAAATGGATCATGTCCAGACACTTTACATTTGATACTCTGAAATCTGACAACCCTGCAGAGGAGATTCATCGATCAATGAGCTGCATTTTTCATTCCACTCGTTTTCTCCCCCGCCCCCCTGATACCCCTCCAATATTGAGAGAGCTGGAAATAAATAGAGGTTTCCTATAATTTATGAGACACGTAAAGCCTCCCCGGAGCCTATGTTGCCGAGACCCTTCGACACCGTCCTTGATCAGTCTGAGCTCTTGGACACTCGCGGGTCATATGAATGGACAATAGACTTCTGGGTCAGGTATATAATGAGGAATAGGCGTAATTTCTTAGCCTAAACATATCTACCAATTCCCTTCATATCGTCTCTCTTTGGGTTATCAACGGTCCAGTTTGAGCCACAAAGCTACTCTTAAACTGATCCAAATAGATGGAAGCTATGGTAAAATCCACTGTGATCAAAAGAACCACCATTAAATCAATGTTGAAGAAAATCACCCTATCAGAAAATCACCCTATCAGAAAATCACCCTATCATTATACCATTATATAATAATTGCTGCAAATTTCAACCATTTCTGTCGATGAAACTTCATTGGCACACTGGAAAAAAAACACATTGTATCGAGAGTCCAGACTCTTAAAAACATCGACAAGAAAAAATACTCTTGATTCAATCGGTTTTTAGCTTAAATCAAGAACCAAGCCTCTTAATTTGAGCGGATTTCCTTTTGATTTAAGCTTAAATCTGATTGAATCAATAGTATTTTTTCTTGTCAATGTTTTCAAGAGTCTGGACTCTAGATTGATCCAATGTGTTTTTTTTTTTTCCAGTGCAAATGCATGAACCATCCAGGAGTAATAAACTCTTGCCTACCCTGGGGTACTCTTAGCTGGCGCAAATGTCTGTACAATTGATAAACAAAACAGATCATTTTCAGGCCTTTTTACAAACATTGCATTTTGCAATAGGGAACTACTTTTATTCTCAATTATTTTAGAAAGCATGCGCGCGCAAAATGTAGATCATATAGAAAATTGTTTTACCTTTCATGTATGCTCAATTGGACGAATTCTTTCATTGGGGCTCTATAATTTTTTGCTCAATTTTTATCCGCATCTAGTTTTCCTGTGCGCATATAAGCTTCTACAGATAAGCCAAGAACGGTAGTTCTTAAATGTAAAACTTTTCAAATTAATTGATATAAAAATCGTAACGGCATCGACCACACTGTATTCCCTTATACCTTTCGCTGCACATTCTATTCGTAGGATGCTCTTCCTTAAACATTGGATTTCATTGTTAAAACGCACGGGGCTCTGAAACTTGGTTATTAGACCGGAGAGGGTGTTTTAAAGGCAAAGACCTCACATCGATCTATAGCGTGACGCAGCTGAATTCCGAACGATAGAAGCACCGCACCGATGCTGCATTTCTGCCCTCCATCGTCCGATGAATGGTGCATAGTCGATGGTCGGCGGCAGCAGCAGATACGATGCAACTAGCGCCGACTCCTGACTGGCGCTCGCCCGGCAAAATTGAAGATAGAACTCGATATAGGATGAGGGCACGAGGAGAATCCTTCGACCGAGGTGCCGAATTTCGAAAAGAACGTCTTATTTAGTGACGGAGGGATCAAAATTGAAGCCCACGAGTTACAGTCCACGCCAAATAAGTTTACGAACTTTTAGACTGCGACAGAAGATCCGCCATCTTGCCTCTTCCATTTACCTTACAAGTAAAAGTGACGTCATACAATTCGATCCTCCGTCGCAATCTAGAAGTGCGTGAACTCATTTAGCAAGAACTCGATACTGAAAATGACAAACGGAGCCTCGATGCAAAATTTGTATTAACTGTTATGAAGTAGGAGGTGCAGACACCCCCTGCGGGCTGGTTATTGAAATTGATAGACAAAACTATAGGCAAAGAAGACATTTGAGAATATGGAGCGATCCGATCGGTTGAAATGTGTGGTTCTAATAGACTAGGGAAGAAAATGATGGACTAATTGTCGGGTTTCTCGTAGGTTGCCGTTAATTAGTCTGTTACCTACTGCATTTTTCCATTGCAACCACCAATAGGTGCCCTCCGTATCCCTTTTGTCATCTTTGTCTATAAATTTCAATTATCGGCCCGCTGGCCGCTACGTGCCAAACCCCAGGATGGTGCTTCGTGGGCCCCCGCCACTTCCGCGAGTTGGACCATCTCCTATCAATAGCCATTAAGTCACATCACCGCTCAACGACAGATTGCAGCGACCTGCTCAACAGGGATTTTTTATTTGGTTTGGACACTGGTTGCTCATGAGCTCAATGGATAGGGTCGGGAAAAAATGTTCGGTTCAAGGATTTGGTCTATAAAGCGAATGAAAACCAGAGGCGGAAATTCGCCTATCCTGAGGAAGAATTAAAACGGAAGAAAGACAGAGTGAGTCTACGAAGCGGAAAAAAGGGGGCAACGTGGCAGCATCTCCCAATGGAATGAAGGAGAGGAGAAAGAAGCGAGCAGGGAGCAGGCGCGCCGATCGGACCAAGAGGTCCAAGCTAGATGGCGCACACTGGATCGAATCAATAGGATAGATCGGACAAAACTTGGAAACTTTAACCACTCATAACTCCGTCTATACAAAATTTTGAGGTTCTAAGAGTGGTTTCATTAGTTTCTAGTGAAATTTTCTTCTGGAACCACCCCTAAAAATGTAAAATAGAACGAAATAAACATGAAAATTCGCAGTTTTAGTAAAAAATTTCATGACCGACCTCTTTGATTGACTCGATCCACTGTGTGGCGGAGGAACCGCGGCAACCACAGGCGCACGGCTGAGGACAGGTAGATCCGCAGGCCGCAGGTCCCGCAGGTAGGATCCTCAGCTTTGCACGCTCTCTCGCGGGGAGCCTAGTTTCTTGGCATTCCATTTCCTCGCCAGGTACCAGTCTTGAGTCACCATCCGTGGAGTGCGTCGGCCCGCCGCGTCCTAACTCCTTCCCCCGCTCGCCGCGCCGGTCATTCCCCCTGTGCGTTGTGTGTGTGCCCCGACAAGTGCTTCTGACCGGTCCCCTATGCGTTACTGACTCCCGAAATCGAGTGTGCTTTTGACAATGTGTGTGTGTTTTCGTTTCTAAGGGATTAAACTAACTCTCATCACAGAAATACAGGTGAGTCCCGTTCAATACTGAATAGTTAAAATCCAAATAAAATCCCTCTTTTACGCCCGGCAACGATCGTCGGCAGGTTGAGGAAACGTTAAAAACATAAGTTGTCACAGTCTTACTTATACCGGTGGCCAAAAGCAACGTTACTGAACGTTTCCGTAACGTTTCTGCAACCTTTTCGGCAACCACTACTGGGCAGATCTATGATAGAGATCCTTTACGGTGGAAACCGAAGAGCCCCACTGCTTGGAGTACAGAGGATCCCAAAAAATTTATCTCAGGGTATGAGATATCATGCTAACTCATAGATAGTGTTTTCCATCCTTACTTTTCATTTTTAAGATGGGAAGGAGGATTGAAAAAGGTTGGAAATGTCACCCTTATTGGATAGGCGATAGTAGTATAGCCATCGACCTACATCCAAACATTAATAATGCAATAAAGGGGTACCTACTATTGGAAGTAGATATGATTTAGAAGGTGCACTTTTTAACGGAAAGATGAGCACAGATGAGAAAACTTATTCGACACTACCGATCCCATGTCTTTTTGATTGTCAATCTCCTCAAAAAAAATTAAAACTTTTCATGAAAGTTTTTTTTTACAATGAGCACATATTATATCGCTTTACCAAAAGCCTATTTCATTTGAAACGATTTACTCAAGTAATATGTTATCTTGCATTGGTATGAGCAGGTGTTCAACCCGTCCTAATGGGATAACATAGACCCAAAAACTCTACCTTCGGAGGGAGATGAAGAGCGTTTCATTCTCTCATATTCTGACCGAACTCATGTCCAGGAGGAGACAAGAATGTTGCTTGTTCTAAGCAAGAGCGTAGGCCTGACTTGCCTGAAAAAAAGTTTCGAGAGAATTTCTAACAAAATTAGAAGCTTTAATTGTATCCGGGCATTCATCAACCCCCAATTTGAAAGACAATTTGTATTGTATGCGCTCAAATGTGAGCCGAGCCCGCTCCAACATGAAGCAGAGAGCGATTCGCTCCCTCCATGAGCAACTCCGGTCAACACTGGAGGCATTTCGACTCTTAAGTAATCTTTCCGCACTCTCGCCTAATTCCTAAGTTCTATATCAGAATTTTACCTGACAAACCAAGAATCTTCGATGTTATCATTTTTTTGAGGCCTATTGAGAACATTCCGATGTTGATGTCACAGGAAAAAAACATGTTCCGAGTCGTCCATTGTCAGCTCAATAGCAGAGGCATGTTTTCGCTGCGCCGCCGCGCCACCGGCGTCGCACTCCTTTTTTTTCTCTCCTTTTTTTTTAGCCGGGCTCAGCTCGGACTGGAGTAGACAGAGATGTAGAGAGGTAGAGAAGTAGAGAGGTAGCAGGAACGAGATTCCGCGCTCGGCCGAAGCATGGCGTTTTCGGGTCGGGCGCGGGCCGGTTCCGCCGTTCCTCTCCTTTACGAACGCAGCGCCTCGCTCATTCCTCGACAAATATCTACCGCTGTGCAGATTTGTACAGCCCGTTTTAAACACGTTTCCTGCATTATCTCCGCGTTCCTTTTTATGTTTTTATGAGATCGAATTCTCTCTGGGTTTTTGTTCCCCCCCCCCCCCTTCTTTACTTTCTCCAATCAAAACAACCTCCGTAAGGTACTTAAATGGTGTGACCAATACCTCCTAGACGAAGAATACCTAAATATTGAGCATGAGGTTATAAAATATGTGGGCGAAAAGACCTGAAAAAAGCTACTTTTGACCCTAAAATTAAAAATTCAAGAATTCAATTTTTTCATTCCGAAATGTCTCTTTTTCGCAAAATCCCATTAGCGATCTGTGTAAACAACTAACACAATGCAGCAATAATACTAATACACTCTCGCAAGAATTCGGCAATCTTTAGGTATTGCCTGTCCCGGTGGTTTTTATGTGACCACAGCTTAAGATGAGCCCATTGAGCCCGCGGCGTGGGCCCCACGCCAAGCCAAAAGTAAACAAATATCGAGGTATCGAACAAACTTAGTTAAATTACTAGTTTCAGCTTTAAATTGTTGGCAAAAAACGGAGCCTCGCCCACAAATCAGCGGTTTCTTCCCAAAAAATCTATCCCGTAAGCACTAAAATAACGCAGAAAGTATACGAACTTGAAATATTGCATTCGATTAGTTGAATCGAACCGTTAATCTTCGCATTCTTATACTTCAGATTTAATTTTGGTTTATTTACACTAACTTATTTTTTGGGAACATATATAGGTGAAATCTGCTTCGAGGCGCCATGCTCCGATTTTTGCCAAAAATTTTAAGTTAAACCAGTATTTTAGCAACATGTGTTCGGTGCCCCGATATTTACGCATTCTCATTAAAGATCCATGCACTTTTGATACGTGAAAAAAACGCATGGAATTTCCTCGACTTGGAACGTAGAAATTTTTTTAGGGACCCGTTTCATTGAAAAAAGTTGAAATGGAACTCTGGAACAAGGAATGAATTAATTAAAAATTAAACAAAACAAAACTTTGTTAAAACCACTGTTATCTCCTATACTTCACGAATACTGCTCAAAGAGATGGAAAAGAGAACTTTCACTCTTCAGCAGGTGCAGGTTCATCGTTATCAAAATTTAGACAAGGACATTACATAAACATTATCATCCGAGACCTCAGTAAAAATTGTTGAATGGTAGCTGCCCGCATATGTACGCTCTTCTTCACCCGAACACACTTTATAATACAACGGTGAGCGTTGATGCATGATTCTATGTTGCAACAAAAGTGAGGAGCTGGAAAAGTGTTCTCAATGCTAAGGCTTGACCATTTTGCAAAGAAAAACAATTAAATATTTAATCATGATTTTTTATCAGTATAGACAAACCACTAAACCACGCTCTCTGCCTACAAACGTCTGTTACTCTTTGTTTTACTGCAATGAAGTAGCAATTTCAGTGACCGGTCGTTCTTCATTTTATTTATTTTCCGATGAACTAAAAGCATAAAGAAGCTGAGCATCCTGTCAAGCGGGAGCAAACCGTCGCTATGCTTACGCCATAACATTGGCAATTCTTGGAAGTTGGCAATACTGATATTTTTTCATTTAAATGTATGTTAAACAATCGATTCTAGGTGAGGCTACCAGTCTCAGCTAAAATCGATTTATTCAATGTATTTAAATGGAGTATTAACAGTGTTGCCAACTTGTTGGAATCACCACCGCGCAATAATACAGTTCCGTCGGTGTGCGGCCGGCGCGGCGTCGCAAGCATAGTGTCAACTGTTGTTGTCCCGCTATCAGGATTGGCCTGGCATGTTACAGGTGTGTGATCTATTGGGATGTAAAGTATGAACTACATTTGCCGACAAAAACATGTTCAGTCTCCCCCACCTAGAATGGATGTTAGGCAAGCCGTGTTGCCGCTTAAATGAATCAGAATCCAAATGGTGCATAATGACATGAAGGATTCAAGAAAGAAAACCTGATTCAACTTAGTAGGCATTGAACTTGTACTTTTGAGGAAGGAGGTACTTTTGAGGTGACAAATTTTCCGGCAGTTCAATCCCTCTTAGAGCCGATTGTAAGGCCTCTGGTCAGGTGCTTGTCAAAGTGGAGCTGACCAGAGCTTGACCAAAGGTAGCTGTGTATGACTCTTTGTTTTCTTCAGGTCGGGTCCCGATCAGCCTTTGTTCTCTCTCGCCAACCGGTAGCTAGGCTGATTAGCAGATTGACTGCAGCTCCTTGATTGTTGAATCGTTATCGAATGACCTTGATCGATATACAGCATTGTTAAGATAGGGATTTATCGATCAGAAGCATTCGATAACGATTCAACAATCGACCCGGTCAGAGTCTGACCACTGGTTTGGTAACCAGAAGTTGAAAAGAGAACTTGCAAACGGCCCTTATACAAAAAAAAACTTTAAATCTACATAAATATTTATTTAAAGGGCAGCTGACAAGGCATAATTTGATTGGCTAGTTTGACATACCATTTGGACTTGTCAAATTATTTTCAGAAATAATCATTCTTCAATACGCATTTTGTCTCTCGACCATAATGAGAAATCTCTTCAGTCACCTGACATCCAAAAATGGACGTATTTCTGCTGAACGGAACTATGTGCATTAAGACATGATCCCTGAGACCCATATGAATATATGCATAACAGGGCTCACGTCATAATTCACATAGTTCCGATTGGCAGAAATACGTCCAAATAATAGGTAACCTGGCAAACTAATTAAGACGATTTGCTCTGGTTGCAGCCCAAATTCTCTGAACTTGAGCCAATCATTGACGCGTTAACCTATCCAGGAAAGATTGAATACGAAATCCGTCTGGCAGTATAAAGAGCTTTGTCTAGAGGCGCTGGAGCTGAAGACATTCTCTCCGCGTGTAAAGGAGACCCGACCCGACTATAGGAAAGTAACCACCTTTGTACAGAGCCGCGCTGTAAATCCACCACACACTTGCTTGTGACACCCTTTCATTCGATGTGACAATAGTCAATAGTCGACGGTCAGCCGCTCCAGCACAGCCCGGCTGAGGTGCCACGTCTGCCAAACACCTCCTCACGATAATTGTTCATTGAGCCTTTAAGTACTCGCTTCTCATTGTTGTTAACCGCGTATTGTCCAGTTTTAAAAAACGTTGACAGTGTCTGAAAGTTGTCAAGGAAACTGTTGCGTCAGGCCTAGCCTACTAATTTTTACTATGAATTATACCATGGAAACACCGGTTTTGCTACCGCTGTAGTACTTGTATGCACTGCATTGTGAAAAATGAACCGTATATCGTATGAAATATGATTCAATTTCCTGCAAAGAAGCAAGAAAAGGTCATGATTATCGCAAGTTGGCAACACTGAGCTTCCTCAATGTAAATATATGTAAAACAATCGATATACATCGAAGCAGGCTGTTTCACCTACAATTGATTTTATGTAATAGATTTGAATGAATTGAAAACAGGGTCGCTAGCGTCTTTGACTATTTGGTTGACTTTCTTACCCTTTCGTTCAAGTCTCCAAAGAGTCTCATTCTCAGTATATGTTTGTGCCGTACGTTTCACCGAGCCTAGCAAGGTTTTCATTTCATAAAAAAAACTATAGACTCTTGATGGGCAAAAATTGACTTTCTAATCCATCAAAAAGCGAAAAAAAAAAATCCATGAATGTACGCGTATGTAAAACGTGCGATATTCATCGAAGCAGGCTGCTTTATGTAGAATCGATTGTACGTATATATTTATTCGAATTAAAATACTTAAAATCAATGTTGCCAGCCTCTATAACTTTTTGGTTGACTTTCTTATCCTTTCGTTCAAGTCTCCAAAAGTTTATGTTTATGCCGCGTATTTCACCAATCGATTCGCATGACTTACAATCAGTGTTGCCAGCCTCTGAGACCTTTTTGTTGACTTTCTTATCCTTTCGTTCAAGTCTCCAAAAATATATGTTTATGCCTCGCATTCCACCAATCGATTTAAATGACCTAAAATCAGTGTTGCCAGCCTCTGTGACTTTTTGGTTGACTTTCTTATCCTTTCGTTCAAGTCTCCAAAAATAATTATATTCATGCCACGCATTCCATCGAGCCTAGCAAAGTATCAAGTTCATTAGAGAGCTAGAGGCTCTTCATGAACAAAAATGAACTTCCCATTCGATCCATGGGCAACAATAAAATCTTTCCATTGAGCTACCGTAGTATATGAAAACTCGTACCTAAAGCCCGGCATACTCCAAGCTCAGAGTTCGTAAAGCGGAACATGATTCCAGCTAGCTTCTTAGCTTTGCGTATACTCGATGGTTGTGCTTCCTTGCCGCTTACGGATTACACACTCTTACCAAGATCAATTTCACGACGCAGTTGAAAAACCCGCCGATTACCAATCGGTTATCCGTTTGATGAATAATTGCACAACGATTAAGTCGGCTCATTGCATGGAAATGGTCGTTAGAAGGCTTCGTAAGGATGGAAGGGAGCCAAACTTAGCTTTCCTTCAGGAAGACCGCCGTAGCGCGTCGTTTAAATAGCAATTGGAAACGGGCGATGATGTGACGTGCTCCATAATTTTGCGCCCGCCAATCCGCTCGGCTCGGCCGTCGAACTGTGCCGAAAATTGCCGAAACTCCTCGTCCATCCGATCTATTTTCGGTGCCGCCTGGCAAATGTGCTTGCTATATCATTGGTTTCCGATTCTTCGTCCGCGCGGCGTTTATGGATTGTCCGATGACCGCTGTTCAATTAAGTCCATGTGCATACTTCAGCGGAAGACTTACCGTTGGGCTGCCCGAGCAAAAATTTTGACCGCTCATCATGCCCCTCCCATGGTCAGTGACCTCATCAGTGATGGCCATCATCGCCTTTAATGATGCCTCGTTGACGTTTGTGAATCAATTATGCGAGGGAATTCCTAGTCAAATCACCGCGTAAGGTGACCGTCTTTGCCATTTAAATGTCGAAACTTGAACGAAACCGTACTAATCGTGGTTCGAAGTATATGTTAGATGGTTTCATAATTTAGACCTCCTCTATAAAGGCTAATAGGCAAGTTATCTTGCTCATTCTGAATGATAAGGACTATTTTGTCGGATAACGCGTGGATTGGAGATGGGTTTATTCATTCATATGAAATTGATATAAAATTCATACCGGATGGACCGTTCGTGGTATTTTGCGTTCCATCATCCGTTTATGGCAGTCCTCTGTTATTGGGTAGAATATAAAAAATGTTACGAATGGAATCGATCATTCTCGCGTTGGGCATGAGAAGAACCCTCTAACAATAAGATCAACCCTCTATAATAATAAGATCTAGAGTGAAAAGTTGGAAATCTCTTCACCGCTAACGCTGCTACGCATCACTTGAATCGGCAATCCACCACTTTCGGAGACAAAATATGTCTTCAGATGATAAATAAAATTTAATTCACGGCTGAGTTATCAAATTTTCATTCCCCGAATTTAGTACCCACCATGGTAAACAGGAAACCACTGTTTTTTCGGCAGCCAACCGACCAGTCATGATACGTAAAAGGTGTGAAATTTTTGGGGCTCACTAAGAGAGTCAGCCAACAAAGATGACTCAATCCCACCGGGACAGTCTACTTTCCTTTTGAATAGATTGCACCTGCGGCAAAGGAAGACCTGATCTTCCATGTTAAAGAAAAACACCGTATGAATAGTCAGGCGTTGCCAAATTTCTTCCGGTATAAAACACGAATTCTTTTGAAACTTGTGATTTTTTCCCGCCAAATTTTTCGGAACATTCTAGCCGCGAATTTTCCTGTAGTATGTGTAAAACTTTCATGGGGAAATATTCGAATTTCTCCTAAAAATGGACATTGTGTCGGGGGATACGGCAATATTCGAATGTTCGAATGGTATCCCTCCTTAGGGATCTCGCTCAAACTACTGGCGCGCTGGCTCGCAATGCCGTGCTAAGGGAAAACACCGTTTGAACATTCGAATGTTGCCAATTTTTCCGGTTAAGAAAATTGTTCCGTAAAAAAGTCATGCGTATTTTTTGGTAAAATTTCCAGACATTTTGGATAAAATTGCGAATGGAGTACTTTGAAAATTTCGGATAAATATACTCACAAGTTTTCCTAAAAATTAGCATATTATCGAAGGGAACTTGGCAACGTCTGAAAGGTTCATACGACGTTCTTCCTTAGCACGACAGCGCAGGAAACGCATAAAAATGGGAACCGCGTGACGGCTAGGAATCTTCGTTGTGCCGCGCCGCGCCATGGCCGTGGTCGTGCGGAGATCTACCTACTTTTGTTTTGAGCGCTCCCCGTGCAGGTGAAATGACGTTTGTTACCGAGAATCGACTAAACTTCTTCCTCCCTCACCCCTGGCTGCCCTTTACGTCCCCCCGTTTCCCCGTCTCTTTCTCTCCCCGGCATTTTGATGAGGTTTGACAAAGAAACCCATGACAAAATTAGTGCTCCCTTCTTTACACCGGATTTCACCTGTAAATAAATCTCTTTTTTTAACCACCCGCTACCCCCTCGCCGACCCTTTTCTCATCGTCTGAGTCAGTGCCTCCGCCGATCCCCTTCTTTCACCTTCGTGACCCACCCCGGGTCCCACCTCGTCTCATCCATGGATGTCATGTTACCGTAATAATTATGATTTTTGGCACATTTGCACCGACTAATTTTGTTGGGCTCTCTTAATTTGGCAACTGGGGTCGACCATTCAGAATAGCTGGGAGTCGGCGCGGTTTTTACCCCTGAATTGACCCGTCACTGATAAATGAGAGAGAGATGCTTCTTCTTTCCATTTATTATTTTTTCATTTTTTCTCTCGTTAGTAGAGATGACCCAAACTGATATTGAAAGGATCTCAAAACTTCTCACTAGTCAGCAGTGAAATTATAAATAAGAGAGAAAAATTAAATGGGGATTCAAACCTCTCTCAGGGTGCAGACACGTGAAGATATAATAGACTTCTACGTTTGAATCTTTCTGGGATGAAACTTGATTGGAATTTTTTTTGGGTGTTAAAATATGGTTGATTTATCAGGAATTGTTAATGTATCATGTAACACACACAAGGGAAAGACAAATTGAAATCAGCGTCATGGCGCTTTCTGAGGGGTAGTTCTCAAACTCAGATTTATCTATGACATTAGTTTGAACAATTGGTAAAATTCGTAGGGAGATATATGTGTATTACTTTTCTTCTGTTTTACGTTTACTTTTAGGCGAAGAATGCTAAAATTGATCAAGTATCTGTGTCATCACGTTTATATGCATGTGTGAAGAGGTCAGATTGATAAATATGTATTGTATTTTTACAAGTGATCTTATTTAGTTCCCACAGAAGAACATTAAATTGACTACTGCATTTTGCAATTCGAAACTAAAATTTCTGGCTCAGTTTAGAAACAGTGAGTGTGTACCGTTAGTTTTCCTGTGCACATGCGTGTTCTAACGGATGGGCCATAGAAATTGTAGTTCCTAATAGCAAAATGCAGTTCGAATGTGAGCCATAATGTTAAAAAGCGGTTAAATACAGTTGGGCGTTTCACCGTCAGTTCTTTACATCGATAATTTCAATGAGCAAATATACCTACCTAAAAAAGATTTTTGCCGGAGGAAATTCTGACATGTTCCGAAATGAGGGTTAGATTTGCGTTTACGTTGAGAAGTATCGTGGAGGCGGGGTCCTTTCGTTACGGGTGATGAAAGAATGAATGTCCAAGGACTAATGCCAAAAGTAATTGCACGATAGTTTCACGTACAGGATCCCCCGCCCCATCATTTTACGGCCGGGATGATTTATGCCCGGACTCCACCAAAAGACGCTTGTGCAGAGGGGCGCGAATTCGGAAATTTCAGCTGCCGGCCCCGCCCCAAGCACATAAATGCCAGATCATTTCTAACCAAAAATTTCCCTCATTTTTCTTTTGATCGCATGTAAAAATCAGTAAAATTTTGGAAAATTATTGCACAAGTTCCTTCTTGTATAAAATTTAATTATTTTAGTCAATTTTGCAACCTTGAGATGGAGTTACGTTTCTTCGTTCGGGAAACTACAAATTGACTATATTTTCTTGTCATGGGTACTCAGAATTAGAGTCCTTTCATAGAGAGAGTTGAGACAATTCGGCTCATGGATATCACAAACGGGAATAAAGATTACACAAGTCGGAAGTTTTTTGTAATCTTCGATCAGCCCATTCCCGAATTGCTATCTCCGTTCCCTCTCTCATTTCCATTTGTTCCTTGCCGTACCCCCTATTAAACCCCGGTCCATTCCAGTTTATAATCTTTGCAATTAATGAAAATGTCATCTTTATTCCCGTTTGTGACACCATGAAGGCCTAAAATACGGGAACCATTCAGAAATGGATTCGCGTCGCCTTTACTCTCGGTATAAAGGGACTCCACTCAGAATAAGCCCGATAAGGCGTTGAGAGTGGCAACATTGCTGAGTATGTGAACGTCCAAGGCTATCCTTGATGGGTTGAAGCCCAACTTCCACCAAGCGTCAGACGTCTCCTGTGTTGTGATCTGTGTTGAATCGGATGCGCAGCCTATTGTCTGACTTGGGAACAATGCTTTTAATGCGCCTGTAATTTTCTTTCGTTGAACCTTCGTGAACCATCCGCACTGCGAAAGGATTATGCCTACACTTCAAAGAGAGTGAAAATTGATGAGCAAGAAATGTGTCCGCCCACTCTCGATTTTGCGCATTTATTGGGTAATACCCCTCAGCACGCAATAATTGTATAGGTGGGTATATCACTGATTTTCATGAGAATCGCTATTTTATCAATTTTTAACCAATCTTTCTGTATGTAGAAATGCTGTATAAGTAATATAGCGCCGAAGAGTTGTTTAGACATAAATCATACTGAGTTGGAGTTGTATTTGTAAAAGAGATGAGGCCCAATTAATTCGAAAAATTAAAATCAATGCAGTAAGACTAAAAAGACTAACATGCCACCAAACATGACACTCAATGCCATCTATTGAGGTCGAAGTGTGAAAATTCAAATATCATTTTGACGGATAACTCTAATTTTTTAAGAGCGCTAAATGCCTATTTTTTCGGAAATCAGAGTTATGCTCCTAGATTGACATGGATAAAACATCGCTGAGTGAAGTGCAAAACCACGTACATCTCCATCGCAGTGATTCAAAATTTCAGTTCTCATGTCATTCGCTCGAAAAGAAACCAGCAAACTTTAAGGTTTTTAAAATCATGCAGAATAGTCTGCTAACAGGGAAGAAAAATCAAGGCAGTTTTCAAGAAATTACGTTGACCAGTTTTTTAAAGAAGAAATGACAGTAAGCCTGCAACGTTGCAAACGGAAACACGTAGTTTCGCACGTTCGACATAAAAATATTACGGATATTTTTACTCAAACTGATTGCGATTGACGCACGGGTCGTAAGACAGTTAGACAGTATTTTGGAGTTTTAGTGCACACGTAACTAGTGTTGCACCAAACAGCATATCTCTTTGAAGGAAAATTGTGCTCATATGAGCTTTTTCCCTCTGTATTGAGATTTTCAGCTTTATGCTGAATTTTTAACGCACGTTGGCTAAGAAAACTCCAACACAATATTTTCACTATTGAAATGCTGGTAACATCTTCGACGATTCTCTGTAAGTTCCATGAGTGAAAGCCCCAAACTTACATTTGACAGGATCTGACACTGAAAATCCCCGATTCCGGATCTTTCCATGAAAACTCAACTTTTCTCAACGAGCCGAAACCAAAATTTGAGTCATGACGGCGTGAATTTGACGGAAGTGAAAGTTAAGGCGGATTTTTTTCCCATAGTTGGTCATGAACGGTCGTTAATCGAGATGAACTGGACGGTTGTCACATCGGATTCCTCCTTTGCGAGAGAAACGAGTTCATCCAGTGTGAATCAAAAGGCAATAATGAAAGCTGCCGTCCTCATCCTTGACTGTCTCGTCACGTCGTCGTTCTTCTGCCATAAGGACGTAACTAATGTAGACGTGAGCCCTGTCGTCCGTATAACTCAACGATTTCCCGGGCTCATCTTTACGTTTACTTACGCCCTTCTGTAAGCCAAGCTATGACGTAGACTCTCTCTTTAAAAGTACGGGAGAGTGTCGCGAGACACATCCCTTTTTCGAGATCTAACGTATCTTTCGCGCATTTGAGACGGATTTAGAAATGGTGAATTAACTGAAATATTACACTGCTACGCAAATAAAAATCTTACAAATAGACACTATTTTGCAATAATTTTAACTCAACAAAGTTCACCGAGCTGAAGTGCTGAACATTCCTTAGCAGGGATAAACGGGATCAACATCAACCTACCCAGAAACAAGATTTCGACTTTGGGTGCCTTCAATTTCACGCAACACTGCCAGCCGCGCTTCGCAGTTAGTTTAGTTGCCTATTTCAGCCGTCCCCAACTGAGGCCACGAATATGAAGAATAAACGCTAATTTTTCATTAGTAAGTACCACGTCTCGCTCAAAAGATGATACGATCATTTCTAACCCTGTACTTTTCCTTCTATCTATCATAACTACACTCGTTTTATTTACTATGAGCATTAGCTCTTGGAAACTCGCGAATGAATTTGCGGAGTATATTTTACACAGCGACAACTTTTCTCAGCATTTCTCAACAAGAGTTGTCAAAAACTGAAGAGCCTGAACTACGGAGAGCGATAACGCGAATAGATAGACTGGGACGCGTACCAGTATACCTTTCAAAGCATTGAAATGTATTGCACTTGAGACTGTAACTCACTAAAAAAAAATCTGCCAAGAATCTGCCTTTCTCGGTTCAAGAATAATGCTGCTTATTTGATGCTACTATTTTTGCTCATTCCAAGACTTTTTTTCTTTTTCTAGAGAAATTCAGCTTCAATGAAGATGACAAGATTATTGGCGACGGATCCAAGAATTGCCATCCTTAAATCAAGCACTGTATTTTCAGTGTATACCGTTAAGAAAATTTCCGAAAGTAACAAATAATTAATCTTACATTTTAAAGGAACGTGTGCAGAACAAAAAGAAACAATTCCACGACAAACGAGAAGCATGGTTTGCAGATCACGTTGAAAAATTTCCCTAATTTGCACTAATTTACACTAACGCAGTCGAGGAATTCCCGATGGTCTAGCAACCTAGGATCTCAGAGCTCATTTGGCTGCGTAATTGATTTACCATTTCAATCGGTTTGACCGCAATGTTACAGTTATTATTGAAAGAGTATGCTCCAACGCTGTGGCTTATGTCTGAGATGAAAGTCTGTGAAGTAATCTGGACCTCAAGTGCACTTTCCGCTCACTCCGCGAGCCACCGCCTGTGTACCTATCGAGCCTCCAACATTGACCCCTTTACAACTGGGTCCAGAGCTCCATCTCGAACGCGTATCGTTTAAATCAGACCGCAACTAAACCGTTTACTCACCGCAACCCCCCTTGCAACGCGCTTAATTTCTCTATCACTTCACCACTGTAAAGATAAAAAGCCACTTTAATATATTTCCAACCATAGAGTTCTCGGGTTATACCCCTGCAGGTCTCAATTTTATTTTACGATTTTTTATGGTTTCTCTTCTTTTTTCCTTCCTTTTTTTGTCTCTTGTCATGTACATTAAGTGACATGGAGATTAGAAGACCTGTCCCAAGGGTCCATCCGAAATAGGATGTTTTGAAAAGTTTTAGATCCAGAAGCTTTTTGCGATTCTCAAACGTTATTTCGTGTTTCGTAACTATCTTTGGTGCGTCAACCTAAAAGAAAATGTCAAACCTAAAAAGACCTTTTGGGGTGAAATGATACATCGACGGTACAAGTCGGCAATCACATAACTCGGTCTGTGACGTAGCAGACTTATTGTCATACTTTATTTTTTAAACGAAAAACTACTCTACGGCAATTCTTTAAAACTGCCGTGAGTTTTCTTCTCTGTGCGAAGAAAATTCTGCACAAACTTCAAGGAATGATGTGAACTTGTCCTCCTTTAAAAAAATAACATTCAGACCGAGATTTTCAGATATCGCAAACGAGTTAAGTGATTGCTGACTTAGACTCTTCAGTATGTACATAAAAACGTCTAATTACAAGCAAAGGCATAAATAAATCGCAAAATAACCTACGAATACAAAAACCGTGCCCTGAAAACCCGTAATATATACAATCTAGTACCAATAAGATTTCAGAAAACATAAAAACATAAAACAAACCTAACCATGCCAAAAGGCCTTCAAAAAACCGTGGGTAAAAAATAACCGTTTGAAGATCATCGAATAAACACGAGCAGGGAACAAAAATAAAAATTCGTGTGGAAAACCTTGCATTTATCTTAAATATTTCGCACATAATAACTGTATTATATAACATGGGCCTCTCAAAACCGCAGGAGTGAAGAGCTACGTGGCAAGTGGCGACCCGCGGAAAGGCTTTTAGTTTCTCACTACAACCAACAGGTGCCATCGTCTCCCTCGCCCGTACCACTGGTGCCAAATATCAAGACTTATGAAAAAAAATTCCACTATGAGGCAGCGTTTTTCACCTTGGGCCAAAAACTTGTTTCGAATCCTTTCCCCTCAAGATCTACAAATTTTCTACTGCACCCTCCTCTTTCGTCAATCCACTAAACCCTACTTTAAAACTTATGCCTTTCCATTCGTAACGGGGCTAAACGTTTGGCTTGAATTCGATACCGAACAAGTCTTGGAAAAAAACTGATCTCATGAAACTTCAGCATAAAAGCCTGACATCCTCAGAGTTAGATACCATACGGAATTACAGTCTCTTCAACTGTGCACCCCTTACAGACCATACGAAATTACAGTCTCTTCAACTATGCACCCCTTCTTTCTCTTTCATCCCCAGCTTAAATCGAATATTTGGTTACAATCAGGGGGGGGGGGGGGATTCCAATTGACGTGATCGGATTGAACATTTGAAGTTTCCCGCCTCACGAGAAACAACAATGGCGTATCTTCACCGTCGGAAGGTACATATCCACTCCTGCACAATCTTGTGACGCTGTTGGGCCAGGACTTCAGTTGAGCTTACTTATGCCCGTCGGGTAGGCTGAGGAAATAGGGACATCGGCGCGCATAGGGCGTGCTGGCCGGCGAAGAGCTACGGTGCCAACTTAAATCAAAAGTCCACTTGACTTTTTAAAAATGCCATTATTCCGGGAGTACTGTTTGGAGGACTCTCCTACTTTCATCTATGGCATACTTAACAATCAGGAGAATGGATTTACAAAGAAAAACGTAGTTACGAAAAGGCACGGAGTACAGGTCAATTATTCGGGTATACACCGAAGTGTGACAAAATTGAAATCATAGATAATTCTAACGAAGTCGATAATAGTTGGTGGTTTCTCGCTGCCCAGGACGTTGTTGAGAAAAATTGGATGGTGGTCTTTTTAAAAAGGAGGGATGGGCGAATTTATGCCAAAGAAGTCCATCCACATTGGAAAATGGAATAATCTATATGTAAAAAAATGGACTGGGTGTTAGGATTGATGTTTGAAAGCCATATCAAGTGTACTTTTTTCCCCGGAGACTACTGTAAATGACGGATGAGCCTGAAATGGTTTTTGCAATTGACTTCGATAACGTTCACGGTGGCCTTCAATTTCGTATGCGTCCCTCCTTATCTACCTAATTAGCAGTTCTGAAAATGTCTTTGAGGAGTCGTGAAAGAGTCTGATATGTCTTTTTGCAATACTGCTTCTCTCAATGATCAAATGGTGGACTTTAAGTCGTGAAGCTTTCGGAAGCGGACCCATGGGTAAAGTGGGAGATTCCTTCTTGGCGATCCGACAGCGATGTATCGGAGCAATGGTGGTGGTGCCCGGGCAATCCGGACACGTCCGAGACGAGACCCGCTGTGGCCGGGGTTCAACGAACCAGTCCTTGAGTGCGCTTGAGTGGACTAGCGCTCCTGCTCCTATCCTATCCTATCGTCCGTTCCGTAAATATCTTCAGTGCTCCTCTCATATCCTTCCATCTCCTCCTATTGTCCTGTGCATCACCCTGTAGCTCACTTCCACGAACCAATCACAAGATCGTCGCCGAGACCCGCCGGCCGCGACTTGCTTTACAATGTCCAAGTGCAGGCTCATGCGCTCATCACATACACACGAGCATGCGCCCTCAGCTGGAGTCACACATACCCTATTCACATGCCGATGAAATCCTCGCTTTAACCGTGAAAACTATTCCCAACAACGGGGCACTACCACGGGAAGAACAACTTAGCGCAGAGCCCTAACACTTTGGATAAAGTAGCGCCAACTATACTGCCGTGCTAAGGAACAACGCCGTATGGACAACCGGGAGTTGCAAAATTTCCTCTCAGAAAATATTTAATTTTGAAGAAAATTATGAATATTTGTCCTTGCCATTTCTAGATTTTTTAGATCAAATTACGAACCAAATCCTCCGTAAAATTGGAAGAGAAATATTCACAAATTTTCCCGAAAGTTCATGATTTGTCGAAGGAGATTTTGCAACCCCTGAGGGCTTATAATGCGTTTTTCCTTAGCAGGGCAGTACTGAGTACAGGCAGTAGTGATGAGCCGCAAAAAAGTCCATGATGACTCAAGATAAACTAGGCTGTTGGAGGCGAAAGTGAAATACCAAATGTATTATGGTACCCTCTATTTTACCCGCATACCACCAATCAAATGAATTTACGTCATACATCTGAATTTAGTACCTTCTGCAGGGCCGGATTTACCTACTTGCCGCCCATGGGCCGCCTGTATTTTGCCGCCCCCTTCTCATTCGTTTTGAAACATCAATAAAAACCATCTAATGAACGTGCCAGCGGGGGAAGGGTGCATAAGACTCGTTTACTTGTGTTGAACACATTTTTTGGGAAAGCCCTGGCAACATTACTAGCAAAAGTTCATGGAACTTAGCGCGAAAGTTTCGTAAACCTATCTCTGGGTGGACAAGGCCTTCAATTCATAAGAAATGAACGAAAATATTATGAAAGAACAAACATAAATGTGGATTAATGATTTTAACTTCCGCTGCCGCGCCGCGCAGACCGCACCATGTTTGGCACAATGTGTGAAGTATTCACGCAGTCTTGTAGGCGCTATCCGTTTCACGCTGACCGCAATGACTGGACTGTGTTGAATGCGATGCGTGAAGTATTCGTGCAGTCTTGTAAGCGCTAATATGTGTTACATGCCGACTGCCGCGCCGAGGGCTTCTTCTTTTCATCTGAAGTCCTCGTCATCATTTCTCTCTAAGTCGCGCCCGTTGCAGGCCAAATTGCGTGTTTGGTCTCTCTCTCAACTCGACTAACTGATGGTGCTGTCTCTTGTATCACTGAAAGACGACAAAATTAGAAATTACTATACTCTCAGGAAATGAGAGATTTTGTCGCCTTTTCTCGTTAGTAATTTTTTTTCTTTTTCTAAATCCGATTTTTTTTTATACCTACATTTACATAAATTGCAAAATTTGCCGCCATGGGCCGCGGCCCATGTGGCCACCCCCTTAATCCGGCCCTGCCGTTCTGCTGAAACATAATTATATTGATGTGCAGAATTCCTAGATTAGTGAAACTCGAGTCAAAGCGTCCTCATATCGAGGATAAAAAAGTGCAGAAAGACATTCTCATTTTATGTATTTACTAGCCAGTCGACTCTTGCAGCTTCTTCTGAGAGTAAGGATTCCCCGCGAAATAATCATTTCGGACAAAGGTAATAAAGTGCGGAATATTTGGTGTGATGCTCCAAGTATTTGCTCTGATTACGACACCAAAGTTATGAATCGTTAGCTCCCTTCATCAAGTCTCCCGTCGTCTCATAAAATCTTCGTGGGTCGACTTCTTATCCTTGTTACCTGAAGATAAATTAACTTTTCATGATGTCTCGTTCAGATATTATTATTATTATTATGTTTTTGCGAATTTTATGAACATCGCATCATTCCTTATTTGAACATCCATAAAATTCTTGCCGAAACGCCCACGAAATATTAAAAACTGAAAGTGTAAAAATGAAAGGTAAAGACATTAAATTAAAATGATGGTACACCCTGAAAAAAATGTATTTTTTCCCTATTTTTTTTTTACTTTTTTTTACAACCACAATAAATTTTGAGCTGCAACGCTGATGAGCTCTTTGATGAGGGGAAGTTGGGTAACATCCCAGGCAATTAGGCTGATTTTAGTAAAATCTGTCCAATTTAAAAAACAGCTTATGTCACGATATTTTGGGAAAGCTTCCCGATGATTTGAATGGATGCTCCCAGCTTTGGTCCATTCGAATTCTGCTTGAGCTAGTTTCACCCGCGCTAAAATCGCTGCCGCTGGAAACTAGAATAGTCCATGACTTCGATATTTCAACGGAACTAGTTCTTGCCCAAACAACTTGGCACTGAAATCCCATAGCTTATAACCGAGCAGGATTGTCAAGTTCTTGCGGAAGAGTGCGGTAGCCCTGCAGTATCAGGCACGGAAATGCATTTCAATGATCTCGATCTGACTCCAACGGACCCCAACCTCCTTCGCGAAACGACCAGAGATGATCGATCGAACCGGTCGGGGACATTATTGGAACTCCGTCTGAAATTCGCTAGTTGAAGCCCCATAATTAATCGCAGTTTATGGTCACTGCGGTTTAGTCGTGGTGGATATCAGATTTTAGTCACGAGAACTTGGCGCCCTATTCCTTTTCCCACTGTGGGAATGAGACTTGATACAGTGAGAAAACTCCTCAAGTTCAAACGCGAGAGTCTCATTCAATTCGCGGACCTGACCTTGACTTATATTCTCTCGCCCTTTAACGAGTGCAGTTGCGTGACCTAGAATAATACGAGGAGGGCTTTGCTTAAAATTTTCCTGCGTAGTTAAAAAATCCTTGTAATTATTTTTAGCTGTCGTATAAAATGTCATCACACTGAGCCGATAAGTTTAACGTTTCGATGCAGACCTCGTAAAGACATTTGCAACCGTGCAACTTTCATGAGCATGGCTGGAAAAATGCTGTAAGGGGCCACCTCCAGTCCTCTGGAGGGGTTGGCCCTCCGGAACTACTCTAACTACGCACCTGGCAACCTTGTCAGCGGATACTCAAAAATTGTAGATAACCCGCGATGTGTAGAATATCCAAAGTGTAAATAATAGATTTCATCCACCTCTTAATTAGGTCCGTGAAAAAAGGCCATCTTTCCATCGTAAATATCTCTCCCCCCCCCCCCCCCCAAATAGTAGACTGATAGAAATTAGCAAGCTCATCTTTTTTACTATCACAGTAAATTAGATAGTTGACAGACTTGAAAGGAATGCTAGTCTGTCATGCCACCCACTGATCAGGTCAAATTTATTAAATTCCTCTTATATTTTCTTCCTTCACGCAGAAAATGTTTTGATGAATTATTCAAGTCAGATAAATACGTCTCAAATAACTCACTTAAAGGTTGGTTTCTCATGCATAATTGGATATTCAATTATTATTCAAGCACTCCGTGCAAACACAGAGGGGGCCGACCCTTTATCCACGAGAGTCAGTGTTACCGACGATGACCCGCCTGTTAATATCACCCTAGAGAAAATATTACCTCGCAGCGAGCTCGCAGACAGCTCGCAGCATATTTTGGACCTCGCGGTTAGGAAACTCCTCGCAGTTAGGTGATGACCTTGCCAAGACCTCGCAGTGAGGAAGTCGGTTAGGCATGGACCTCGCCGCGAGGTGCTGACAGCTCACGGCGAGGACCTCGCCTCGCCGATAGGTTAGGAGACCTCGCCGATAGGTGAGAGCACCTCGCAGATAGGTGAGAGGACCTCGCAGATAGGTGAGAGGACCTCGCAGTTAGGTTGGCTCCTATCCACTGGGTGAGAGTCCTCACAGTAGGTATATTAGCCAGCAGGTAACCTGACCACAGAGGTAAACACAGGTTCAGAGCCTCATTAAAAATTAAGGATCAATTGCAGCATCTAATATATACTGATAAAAATGTTAAAAAAGTTTTTGAATTTGAAAGAAAAATTGTATTTAATTCAAAAGCACATTCCTTGGCTCAAAACAATGTGGGTCAGTGAACTGAAATTGTTCTGTATACCAAAAAAGTGCCTTAAAATTAAACACAATTTTTTATTTATTTATTTTTTTTTTTTTTTTTTAGAAAAAAAAAACAAAAAAAACCTACCAATCAAAACTTTTTTAACCTTTTTTTTTCCGTGAATCCTCTCACAAATGTTCTTATCTATTTAAGCATGCCAAAATATAAGAATAATCTGTACCTTCTTTTCACATGGTCTTCCAAAATATTCCACACTATGAGGCATTCTTCGCTCCTTGCAAGAATAGACAAATTCCAAGAATTCAAGGATCAGGTAGTGATTTTTAGAAAAATTGCATCGTCACTGGCCTATAAAATTAAAAAAATAATCATCATTCACCAAGGTCACACTCAAAATGAATTGTAAAAATTTCTGAATTTTGATAGTTATAAGTGAATATTTCAAGTTAAACTGACCGATTCCTTTCATTAATTTTAAGCGAGAGCTTTTCCTTCAGCATATCAATCACACATAATGTGCTGTTCCTTCTCCTTCAAGCAGGAAAATACTCATTGGAGGGAGGAATTTTCTTCAAATTTACAATGTCTAATCACTCTAGAACTGTACTCTTTGCATCAACTTTATAGTGAAGGTAAGTGGGCATTTTAAAAGCCCAAATTTAGCATGTCAGCCCTTGCAGTTAAGTCAGTAAGTATACGCATTTTCCTTACTGCTTCTTGATTATGGTCTGATGTTGCAGAACTTTTCAAAGTACTATCCATGAAAATTCAGAGGACAACCAGCAGCGCTGCACAAGAAGAACAATTTAAGGAAAGCATGCTCCACATGAAAGCCCTCTGCCCGTAGCAAGCATAATTATTCAAACCATCCACAGGAAAAATCTCTGAATTTTGAAAAATGAAAGGTATAGGTATTCCTTCAAGTCCTGGCGAACCGATGTATTATGAGTACGCATCTTGACAAGAAAGACAACTTCGTTACGACTCATCTGTCCGTGCAAAGGTTAAATTTGAAAGCAATCATTTTTGAACACGAAGCACGGATGCCGATGATACAATTCCAGTCTATCGAGCTTTTAACCCAGGAATGACTCACAAATGAATTGCCTCCGCAACCTTTATCAGATCCAGTATAACTACCAGCGACGCGATTGTTGAATCTTTATCGAATGGCCTTGATCTCGATATATAACATTGTGCAGATAGGGACTTATCGATCAAACTCATTCGATAACGATTAAAGAATCGACCCACTGGCCTCGTGCCCGCCCAATTAAATTTTAAGGGGGTTGTAATTCCTTCAAAAAGACGGTTATAGGCGAGCAGAATCCACTGTACCACACTCTCAAGCCACACAATCGGTGAATATGCAAATGGACCGTTCGCATGTCTCCTATTTAGATCGTTGCGATTGCACAATCCGTGTGCTTTATTATGGGCGAGGGTTCATTTTTATTAGTTTTATGTAATAACGAAGCGCGTTAATGGAGGAGACCCAAAATGACGCCTTTGCTCTGCAACTCAGAGAAACTGTATGAATCTTGGCCTGTCGTTGTCAAACATCGTCAATAGTTTTTAAAAACTCCGATTGCCTCTCATAAAGTTAACTTTGTCTGCCTGCGCTTTTCAAAAAATGAAACTCCGAAGATATTTCTCTCGGTTTGATCTTGATGTGGCTTTGATTTTTGTCCCATCTCCCTTAGGGCAGGATTTACCTACTTGCCGCCCATGGGCCGCCTGTATTTTGCCGCCCCCTTCTCATTCGTTTTGAAATATCAATAAAAACCATCAAGTAAACACGCCAGCGGGGGAGGGGTGCATAAGACACGTTTACTCGTGTTGGACACCTTTTTTGGGCCGCGCGGACTGCACTGTGTTTGGCGCAATGCGTGAAGTGTTCCGGCTGTCTTGTAGGCGCTATGAGTTTCAAGCCGACCGCTGCTGAACGCACTGTGTTTGACGCAATGCGTGAAGTATTCACGCATAGTCGCGTTTCACGCTGACCGCACTGTCTTTGGCGCAATGCGTGAAGTATTCATGTATTCTTGTAGGCGCTATCCGCTTCACGCTGACCGCAGTGACCGCACTGTGTTCGATGCAATGCGTGAAGTATTCGTGCAGTCTTGTAGGCGCTAATATGTATTACACACCGACCGCCGCGCCGAGGGCTTCTCCTTTTCATTTCAAGGCGCTCGTCATCATTTCTCTTTAAGTCGGCGAACGGCGTGTTCCGGGCCAAATTGGGTGTTAGGTTTCTCTCTTAACTCGACTAATTAAAGGTGCTTATCTCTTGTATCGCTGAAAGACGACAAAATTAGAAATTACTATATTCTCAGGAAATGCGAGATTTTGTCGCATTTTCTCGTTTGTAATTTTTTGTCAAAATCCGAGTTTTTTATAAAAAAAAAATATGCAAAATTTGCCGCCATGGGCCGCGGCCCATGTGGCCACCCCCTTAATCCGGCCCTGATCTCCCCTCCTGTTAAAGTCAGTCCTTTTTGTTTCGTCAAGAAGTGTCGCCTCCATCCAGTTTTTCTCGATGGGTCTGGCAGTTGCCTATTTGAAATTGGAATAAGAGTGAAATAATAAACCTCGAGAAGTATATAATTTCTCACTTCTTTATCCTTTACTAATAATCAATGCGGTTTAAGTGGGGGGAATAATATGGTATATAATAATGCAATGCTCAACCGTGCTATTCGAAGTACAGTAGGTATCTCAAAATGTCAAATGTGGACTTTTGGCGTTTGAAGATCTGATTTCTTTTCTTTTCTCTTTACTTTACTTTTGTGTAACCTACACGTGGCCTAAATTTCGCAACTGTGAACCACTTTTCGGGCTCTTTTTAGAAACAGGACACGTACCCTAAGTTTCCTTATTCAGATGCTTTTATGAATGAGCAAAAAATAATGGTACCTTAGCGCAAAATGTAAACCAATTTTCTTCCGTAAATTTTGGTCTCTTTCACTTCCCCTGCGCCCAATTGGCCCGTTATATTTTGACTCCTTAGAGCTGAGACAAGAGTGAACATTGAACATCATCATCTGCAGAGACCATCGGCTAGTGATAGACTCTATTAAGGCTACGTCTCAAAAAAACGATATACATATACATATCGATCGACTCTCATTAACAGAATTGAAAGAGGTCATGCCATCGTGATTTGCATAAAATTCGATATAACGGAGAATCCCTATGGTGACGTCATCGTTAGGAGGGTCTATTGCCACATTCGCACCCGATGAGGATGAGCGACCGGACGGAAATAACGTATCTGCGTTACGTGATTGCCCGGACGATCGGATTGGCCACGTAATCGGCTAAACGCAGTGGCGCCTTTTGCACTCGGCCAGCGCAATGGTAGGAGCACCCTGGAACCAGCAACGGAACCGCTAACCGAGCCACGGACGAGGAGATATCGTTGCCAGCCGGGGGTAAAAAATCGACTCTTTTCTCATCCAAGCCCCCGTGAAATATTGCAAGAGCTGGCAACATTGTCAGAGACCGAGACGACACGCAGCCGAGTAACTTAAGTCCGCGCCATGATTACATCTGCCCGGCAGAATTATTTTTACGCTCCGATCACACTTGCATCTCGACGTAGGCTCGGGCTCGCCTCGCGGGCGCGGGCCGCGCAGGCGCAGCGCGCAGGGTGCAGTCGCTCAGCCACTAATGAGCATGCGCCGGCCGTGCCTTTGCCTCTCGGTGCGTTGCCCCGTCGAATCTGGGCCTTCGACCTGTATCAGCCCCATACACGTGAAAAAAAATGAGGAAAGAAGATATGAAGGAGGGAAATCGCTAAGCGTTTTTGAGTCCGACGCTCCTGGATTTTCCCAACTATACGGTTTTTCCTCGTTGAAGGTCTATATTTTACGAGATGTGTCATTTATGGGTTTTTTTACGTCTAAAATCGATCGAAACATGGTCTGAAGGCTGATTTCGGCGGAAAATGTAGATATTTTTTTATGCATCCGCACTTTTTGTGAAAATTGACCTTTAGACCATTGTTCAGGCCGGTATTAGACCCGAGAAGAGACCGAAAATGACCTATCATGATGCATTCCGGAAAATAGGAACCTTCAATAAGTAAATATTCGTAGAGTTGAGGAAATTCAGGGTGGGCCCAAAAACGGCTCTTATCAATACCCCTCCTCTCGTGCCGGGAAAAGTGCAACTGAGTCACTCCTTCTGGCGCATCAAAGAGATTTTGGAAAACGTTAATGAGAGAAAACAAGATTACTTAGGTTTCACATGCCACAGGGCAGTGTACCTTGATTTGCCCACCCAGAGGGGTGTGGATCCAGCACCATTCTATCAACCTGCTACCATAGCAAGTTTTGTAACAAGTGCAACAAGTGCAACAGGCGATAGCCGAGAAGGTTAGCAACAACCCCTGCTTATTCAGCGGCTTCGTCATTTTTCTGGAACTCATTGGTCCTCTTGAAGCCTACACTGGAAAAAAAAACACATTGGATCTAGAGTCCAGACTCTTAAAACATCGACAAGAAAAAATACTCTCGATTCAATCGGATTTTTGCTTAAATCAAGAACCATGCCTCTTAATTTGAGCGGATTTTCTTTTGATTTTAGCTTAAATCTGATTGAATCAAGAGTATTTTTTCTTGTCAATGTTTTCAAGAGTCTGGACTCTAGATCCAATGTGTTTTTTTTCCAGTGTAGTGTCCCTGTACTATGTACCGAATACTTGACTATCTTGCTTCAACACCGTGTGGACGATGCTTAGGGCAAAGCGATAACTCCAATCCATGCAGCCCGTCCGACACGACGCGAAGGAGTCGAACGGTGGTGGAGGCTGCGCCCCACTGGACGTCGACCGATGCCCTAGCTGGGTGCTGCCCGGTCTCCCGGTTCGCGAGTTCGCGGGTCCCTTATTTATTGGCCCGTTTTCCGTATTTAATGAGATGATTGAATGATTGAACACGCTCCATCAAGCTCTGCCCCTCGCGCACTGCGTTTATGCAATGATTGACATTCCGCGTACAGATTTGAGTCGGGGATGTTGAGCCGCGACCGCCGCGTGCTTTCAGCGCTCCCCGCGACATTGTCACACCGACGAGCCAAGTCGGAGGTTCCCGGGATCTCGCGAGGGAAGCGATCCTTTATCCGCCCACCGTGGCCACTCCGCTCTCGCCTGTAATCTGCGAGTATAATATTATAACGAGTTTTATAACGATGCCAAAGCTCGTAGCTCTGAGCATTCTGCATGACGAAAACGGTTTCGAACGGCACTTGTCAGCTCGCTCAACGGCTCTTGCCGGCTAATTACAGCAATTGCAAGTGGCCAACTTTTTACCATTGCTCCGCGCTTGCTGAGTTATAGCTCAAATCTTGACTCCTTGACTATTTTTATCAACGTGTTTATTCATATTTTTCCCTCTCTCCTTGGACTGCTGGCAATCCATTGGCTATCAAATGCAAACCGGTGTTGAATGCCTTCACCGCGGTTTTGATTTGTCCAAGTTGGCAACTCTGTTTCTCCTCTATTTAAATCCATTATAAATACAGATTCCAAGTGAGACCCAGAACCGATCGTTTTACATGTGTACGAACATTTAAATATAGGGGCAGAAACGTTGCCAATTCGCAGAAATTATTATTGCTTCACCGAGGTACCTGATTTAGTGCAAAATACATGTTATGTGGAAGAAATGCGAGATAAAGTGGTACTAAAATTCATTGGTGCCTATCACAAAGTAGGTGGTATTCACATTAGAAAAACACCTGCATTTTGTCCTATACTGATTTTTGTCGTCGTGAAAAAAACTTATTTTTCATTATTGTCTGGAAGGAAAATCGTTCCTATACTGTTGTGAGAATATTATGTTCAAGCTTAGTTACATTTACTTGAAATTCAATCGTTTAGTGTCTTAAATGAATCAAGAGAAAAGTAGATAATTTAAATATTCTTCGAGCTTTTAAAAGCTCAAGCAAAAGCTTCGTCAAAGCAAAAGCTTGAATCATCGTCAAAACGAAAAACGAATTTAGACCGTGTGTTACACGCCGAAAACGTGTCAAGATAATCTGAGTTCCAAATTCATTTTAAACGCTCAAATGTATGATGATCATTCACCGGTGCGAGATGATGAGCCATTCTTTTCACCTGTGCATTATAATAGGCAAAAATCCGTCGCTTTACCGTGCGGGTAAAACCTAGCGGTCACGCCGCAATGTGGTTTCAAAAATCAAAACACAATTCAAGGTTAACTTTCTCTCATCTAATAGCGGTAGGTTCTAATTGATCTGTGAGATGATGCTAATGTGCAACGATTAGGTCTGTCGGGAATTTTGAATATATTCACCAAATTCCAGGTACCCATTGCAGCTAACCTGTTAATGCGGCAGATTTGCATCACTGCCTGGCGTAATTAATATTCCGTTTGTGAAGCCCCAATATCAGAGAAATACCTGAACTCAGAGAATACGCCAATTCCTAGTATCTCAGTCCAGACTTATGCTTGCTCCGCGTTCAGTACATGCATTGAACCTAACTAATCTGGATTTTGCTTCACAGAATAGTAAGATGTTTGAAATGGCAAAAGCGATTTAACACCTGCAATTTAAACGATTAATTCAACATAAAATCTTAAGTGATGACCTGAAATTATTAATCCTGCAAATGCTCTGAAATCATAGTTATTCATGAAATACGACTCTTTCAACTGAAATTCACTATCTTTCTCTACCACGATCTTTTATCTTATCAAACAATCAATAAAACAAGTGGAAAAAAATAATGAAACAACTGTAAAAGAACTCGATGTCTTCATTTAATTGAAAGTCCCGATTAAGTTTTTCCATCGTGATATTGTGAACTCCTTATTCTTTCCAAGTTTCTTTCAAATTTCATCTTTAATAATTCATTTTATTTTATGTTTCAGGTAATTACACGCGCACAGCTTTCATTGAAGACATAAAAGAGATGATGTCGATAGGCAGTGAGGTATGAAAACTCGATCACTTGAAATAAATGCCAACACTGAAATGTAGACACTTTTAAATTCGTCTGTCTCGGCCGGAACAAAAGCAAGAAGTAGCAAAGCTCAGGGATAGGGATGGCTTGCTATTTTAAGACCAATTTGTAAAATCGCATTTTTTATATTTTCTTAGAATTTCGTGTTGGAAGTTAATAGAATAAAAAACGACGTAGAATGGCTCAAAATAAAGACATAGTGCTCAAAACGCCGAGTTTCTCAAAAATCTAGCACAGAGAAGAAACGCGAAAAATGTCGGTGCGCGCTTTTTGTGCTTCTCGCAGTAGGCTTAAAGGCAGCGAATTGATGAGAGCAGATATGCAAAATTTCATGAAAATTGATAAAACGAAATTTCATAAAATTGCACACGTTTAACTCATCTGCAATGGACTCAGCAATCAGAATACCACGAAACGTATAGAAATGGTAAAGTTTTTTAAATCAAAAAATATATAAATCATGAGTCCAATTTTGAAGTTCCATTGTCGAATTCTGGGATTGTTGCATGTTGCGGGTTACAAAAGAGCCCCTAAAACATTGTTTAAATCACACGGAAAATGAAGTTTCACTTTACAGCAAAATGAAATTAATTTATGCCTGGTACGACGGGCGACGACGCTGTTATGCTTTCGTCTACTTTTCTACTCCAGCGTTTAAGTCTCCAAATATACGCACATTCAAAACAGCGTTAGTGCTGAAGTATTAAAATAACGCATACTTCCACATGAAAATTTTATGTATCATGGGTATTGACAGGGTGATCTTACTATCAATTTTCAAATTCTTTCCTCATCCCCCTCCCTTCTTCTTTTTCTTTTCCCTCCTAGTTTGCAATACAGAAACCGACCGGAGTTGTTCGGTCTTTAAAATACCTCTCCTACTGCCGTTTTTGCATTACTTTTGAAACAGTTGAAGTGACTGTACTGAGCAAGAATCCAGACGGAAAATAAGCCCCCTTCTACAATAAATAAGTCGCTCTGGAGGATGTCGGAATGTTAACTTTGGTTCGATCATCGCTCTTAATGGCAGCGGCTGCAGCGATAGCTTGAATTACGTGTACTTTCCTACCCGTGCTCTCGAGTGTTTACAAGAGCACTGCATGGAACGTAATGTGCCCGAGTTTCTAAACTTTAATAGGTCGGAATTAGCACGCTCAGGTGACCATGGGTGCCAACTTTAGGAAGGAAAATATATTTGTCTCGTTTGACGCACATCCTTTGAGAGGGAATATTGAGGCTTCGTGTTTCTTCACACCGCGGAACATGTTTAGGAATGTATGAAGAAAACTAGTACCATTCACGTTGCGACTTCGGTAAAAGATATAACACTAATATGCGTTTTTCATTTAGAGTTACTTTTTTAACAGGTGAGAGTCATTAGAACCTTAATTGCATTGCAACATTGCTAAGTTTCGTTAAAAAATGTATGCGTTCACTTAGGAATAATTGCGAATTTTCTGAGCAAGTCATATCATTTTTTTTTTTTTTTGTGATTTGACGAAAAGGAATTTTTAATACATAATACACGCGCGTCAGTGAATGAAAAAAATAAGTTGTAAGATGTAACTTTGAGACGTTACATTGCAATTAATGCCTACTAATCGCATCCCTTCATTTACTTCACGAAAATTTTTAAACAAATGTTTCAAATACACAAAGCAAACCGCCCGAATGAGATTAGCTTGAGAATAGAACAATTACGTGACATTTCACAAACTGGATGTCTAGCCATTTGATTTGCAGCAGAATATGACCATAAAAATAATTAAAACTCTAAATACTATGTCGGGAAGTTTAGTTGACCTCTGGTGTCTCATGTCTTTCAATGTAAGAGAGACGTGGGTTCCACGTAAATGGCATATGGTACAAATCATGGTTGGATTAACCGAAATTTTGTTTACTTGAACCAGGAGTAGGTACCTATGTTGGTGGTCCACATGGAGAACATTTTGCAATGAGGAACCACTGTCTCTGGTTCTTCCATAGAAGCGCTTTCCTGCAGAGGGAAACCAATGACACACATGTTGTTTCTAAAATGGGCCAGAAATAGTGGTTCCTCATTACAAGATGAAGTTCATTCAAGCTTTTTCCAAATTTTTCAAAAGCCGGACAGTATTGCAAAATGTGGTCCAGATGAACCTAACCCTTTTCTAGTCCACGACTCTGTGAATCTGTTTGAGCGGCTGGAGAGTGGATGCTGGGCGCCAGTGGCGTGGCGTGCTTTGCGATATATCGATCTTTATGCCATTTAAACCCGAGGCAAAGAATCGATTATTAAGGTGTTCGCTGCGAAAACCCTGTTTATCGATCCTTTTCTACGGGTTTAAATGGCATAACAATCGATGTATCGAAAAGCACGCCACGCCACTGTGGGCGCGGGTGACAGTGCTGGAACCGGCGAAGCGAGCAGAGGATGCAAAACTAGTTCACTGTGCGCATGCGCAGCGCTGAGTAGAGGCAGGATCGAGGAGCTTAAGAGAGCCAGTCGAAAGGATTGAAGGACAGAGCCACAGGAGAAAAACGTTTATGTAACATGCTTTCGTCGACGACGCGACGCGACGTCAGCACCCTGCTTTTCTCTGCACGATTCCAGCTCTGAGCTTGTACTCTTGTCCAACTGTGCCAAACTTAATGAGCCTCTTACGGCGAGGTCTCAGCATTGGATACTCCACGGTTTGCCATCGGCCGAGCATGTATTAAAATTCAATCGAAGTTTAATGGATATGATATAAACCTTATTAACAATAAAATATGGTGTCATACGGGAAAATGTAAACGAGAAAAAAACTCTAAGAAGTGGCCCGAGCTGCACGTAACAAGGTGGTGAAATATTGCTGGTCCACACCATTTCGCGGGGAAAACAAAGCCGAGAAGTCCCGAAAATTATAATTAGAGTCGAAAACAACGTTTTTTTAACATTAACGAGAGCCAGTGCAAAACTAAGAGGGGGAAGCAAACTGCCCGAGCAGAACACTCTCCCCCTCCCCCTTAGTTTTTTACTGATACACATTAGAGTTAAACGAAAAAAAAATTTAACTCTACTTGTAATTTTTGGAACTTCTTAACTTTGTTTCCTTTGTTGTTTCTTTCTTTCCCTGCGAAATGGTGTGGACTTAGCACCGTTTCACCACCATCATAAAAGTGTTTTAGTAGGTATTATAAATTTGTATTATTTCATTCAAAACAACGTTAAGTCCAAGTTGGAATGCATATCCTCCTGCCAAGTACCATCCAATTATCCCTCGAAAAAGCCACTTCTGCCTTCTGCAAAACGATTTTTTCCACTCGAGCATTACTCGGTCCATTCTCTCACATCCTCATTTTTGGGAGCCATTTCTCTCTTTGGAACTCGGCAGCACTGGCCCAAAGGGATCTTTTAAACTCACTGGCAACAGCGTCGATGCACCCCTGTCGCAAATCACAGGGAGCGAAGTGCTGTAAATCATGAGCCCCGGCGCAATTACGATTGAGGTGACCATAAAACTCTATTTCGGCAGCCTGGTCAGTCATTTTCCCCGTGCGAATTTCTCCCTGCTCGACGGACGGGGGGCTCGGGGGAGCGCCGTAAAAATTTTCGGTCCCGACCGTAAAATCGAAAAATTGCGCAAGGCCCTTTACGAGTCCAGGATGAAATGTCGATTCATCATCGGATTTCATCACTTTGGCCGCGCCGCTTTGTCGCTGCACCGGGCGCCGCACACTGGGCAGGCGCAGACCGCGCCGTTTAAATTCGATCTTTACCGCCTTGCAGTGGAACGAATCATTGGGAGAGGTCAAACATGAATTTTTTTTCCGGCCTCAATGGTGTAGTGGTTGTAGCGCTAGCTCTACGATCGGGTGGTCGCGGGTTCGATTCCCGGCCAGGCGACCCGAGTTTGATGGTCTCAAACAATGGTTGCCTGGGACTGGTTGTTAGGGACTGAGGGGGGACGGGACTGAAGCACAGGATTAGCCCTTGTGGGCTACTTGAAGTAGAAAAAAAAACAAAAAACAAAAACTGCAAATTTTAATGTCTCATATCATCGTTTCCGTACGAAGAAACGTAATTTCGCTCTTAGCTTGCGAATTTGGCTCTTAAACGATTTTATTTTTCACTAGAATGTATCCATGAAATTTTCTTCCATTCGTTCTGATTTTTGCATAAGATCAGAAGGAAAACTTGTAAAATTTTCAATTAGAAATATACAAGATTCTCCCGTTAGAAGTGCACTCTGCGGGGAAATTTGGCAACATTGAAATTTAGTTACGTTTTTTTGTGAGGGTCGCGACGCCATGTCACATTATGAATTTTAAGGAATGCCTCTTGGAGGAAATTCAATTCAATCAATGGCACCACTTTTAAACTTTTCCGTTTTTTACCAACGATATTAACGAAGATAGGCTCTTAAAGTTTCCAACTGAAGGCCGACCTCTCCTTAAGGTGGATCGCCATTGGACTGGATCGAGTCAATACTAGAGGTCGGACAAAATTTGGAAACTTTGAATGCTTATAACTCCGTTTACAACATTTTGAGATTCTAAAAGTGGTGCCATGGGTTTCCTCGTGAAATTGTTCTCTTGTAGCTCCCCTTAAAATCTACAATGTGACGAAATAAACTTTAAAATTTGCAGTTTTAGTCCAAAATTTTATGTCCGACCCCACTGATTGACTCGATCCACCGTGCGGCTGTGCGTTGTTCCTTCCGCGATTTTAATTGCCAAGATCGCAACGATTGAGCGAACAAGTTAGTCTTTTAATCGCTCGGCTTCACCTCCACTGGCCGACTTCACTCCGAGGTGCATCTTGGCTGTTGATGAACCCTCCGGAGAGGCCAGAGTCAGAGGTGAGAGGTGCACGCTGTGCATCCCGGGTCCAAGCAACATCTTCGAGTGCAACTTGGCGTAACTCTCATCTTTGTAACGCCAAAGGTGGTGGTGCATAAAAACCACACACTCCTTGCCAGACCGTGCGACGTGATCGCAAGTGCCATTCTGCCGTGCCAAGGAAAAACGCCGTATGAGCCTTCAGGCGTTGCCAAATTTCCTTGGACAAATCACTAATTTTCAGGAAAATTTGTGAATATTTTTCTTCCAATTTATCAGATAATTTTGTTTGTAAGTTGATCTAAAGTGTCTGAAAATTTCAAGGAAAAATATTCACAACTTTCCTCAAAAGCAAACATTTTATTAGAGGCAATTTGGCAACTCTTGAATGGTTATACGTCGTTTTTCCTTACCACGGCAGCATTCGATGCTGCCCAACCTAGCCCATTACGTAACGAACATGTATGCATACATATGAATTATACTTTCGACGGAACCGTATTTAATTACTGAACAATGAAGTAATGTACCTACCCAAGATGCGGAAATATGAATGTTAATATCTCACCGCGTTTGACTCTAGGTCAATAGGTCTCGCGTTCGAATCCCGGTAGTAGCGACAAATCTTCATGGGTTAAGGAGGAAGTCTCCTGAAACAGATTCCACGCGGTTTTATTTCCAAAAAATTTTACGAGCCGGTAGCGTAGGTGTCTTTAACTTCTCTCTCTCTCTCTATGAACCAAGCTAGGAGGCGAGGTCGTTGATTTCACTCGGAATTTCAACAAAATGCAAATGTTATAAACTCTACGCAAACCCTGAAGCAAGAATTTTTACCTCAAATTTCACTTCTTTTTCCTCACTTACAATTGCACCACCAGCATTCCAATTGCTCGTATGTATTGTTTATGCTAACTTTTGTATAGTTTTTAAAGCGTTTTTCGGATACCTTATTTTCATAGGTCAGATGATGGTTGTCCAGTTTCTATATGAATCGATTCTCAGAGGCATCAAAATTAAATATATAGTTAAATACAAATTCGTGTGTCTTGGATGCAATACCTCATTTTTTAGTATTGAATGTACACGCCCTTTTGGCATATGCAAATTAAACGCCGTTTTACAAAAACAAAAAACGAGCTACAAATACGTTCAAGGTTAGTCACTTATGAATACAGGAATGCACGCGAGTTATTATTTAACTCTCCGATCAGTGGTATGGTCAGTGCATCTTCCAGAAGATATTTTCTCATTTTAGTGGTATTTAAAACCTCAGCCATAATCAAAACACGCCTAATTTCATGAATTATCGGAAAAGAGAAGCTATGAATGTGAAAAAAAATCAAAGATTAAAAATTGAAGAGAGAACTATCGCTAAAATCATTCGAATGCATTCAAAGGTACTTAAAAAGCGATTTTCTTTTGAATACACGCAGCTATATTGAAAAGTCCTCCTCTCACATTATTCACCGGTGAATTATTGATGCTTGAATGACAATTTATGAACCCAGGCACATCACTGTTCAAATAACTACTTAGAGAACGTCTATTCTCTCAACATAATGACTGAGAGCTCATCTCAAAGCGACCGCATCAGCAGGAAATCAGGTAGCACTATTGTTTCTCGAGAAAGTAAAGTCACTTAAGCTTTCTGTGGTTAGATAAGCGAAACTGTTTGGTCCCTTGTTAGAGAGACAACGGAGACTCATCATTGATTAGGATACGCCAGACTTGAAAGTGGACGGTCTAAGTTAAGGAACGGGCGAAGATTGTACAACTTTGTCAAGCTGTGCAATGATTTTTTTCCCAAGTTCTTCGAGTTCTATAGCCTTAGTCTGGCAAAACTCTTGCTATCGGTGGATTAGTTTAAAACTGATCAGTTTTTTAGCGAATAGGCTCTAAAACTTGAATTCGAAAAATGTGCTAATTTTCTTGCTCGCTATCAAACGTTGATGAACATAGCCAGTCTCCTTTTCCTTTCATACTGGGTCATCACAAAAATTGTTGTCCCCTTTAGATCTGCGGCTTTACCGTTCTTAAGAAGAACCCTCTGTGAGCCTCCAGCCATGGCCAACATTTCTTCAATAAAACACAAGTTTTTCGAGAAACTAGTGAATTTTTCCTCTCTAATTAGAGTAGAATTTAATTCGCAATTTAATCTGATGTATCTGAAAAGTTTAATCAAAAATATATTTAATGACTGTCCTAAGAAATAAATATTTAATCGGATAATTTGTGGCAACATTTAAATGGTTCTACGGCGCGGTTTTTTATGGCACGACAAAACTGTACACACTGAAACGCGGAAGAAGCCAGACCTAGGTCGAGTCTCTTATCCATCGAGAATGCAAAAATCCGATTTCAGATGTTGTTATTCTTATCAACTGGGACAACATTTTAAAGATGGGGAGAGGCGGCGTTTGAAATCCAAGGAAGATCAAAGAGGGGAAAATCTGGAAAGTATCGACTTTCGTCGGTTAAAACCCCTCTCATCGTTAGGAAGGTATCCAAAAAGAATATCTGGGTGCGAAAACCGATTCAAACTGACGGCTATTCAAGTCCACACTGGCGGAAAATATGCCATCCACCTAATCCCTACACATCTTCACGTAAAACGATCACATTTCTGAGCAGTTTGACAACCTCATTGGTGACAGCGAGGAGGGAATTAACTTCAACTATCAAATTTATCACAGATTACCGAAAGCAACTAGAAGTTAGGCTCCGTCGCGAATTTTGCTGCGTTCAATTTCTTGTGGGCGCGAAGAGTGAGCAGAGGTTGTGCAAGAGCCGCGGAGATCCAGGAAAGAAATTAGTGAGAACGGACAAGCCGTGGCCGGCCGGCTGGCCACTCGAGACGCGAGACCGACTACAGCGGTCATGGTTCAGCGATCTCACAAGTCCTCGACCTCCCAATTTCCGAATCGCTAGAAATGACCGCACCCATGTTCTTCCTCATCACTGACAGATAAAGCTCGGTTGTCGACATGCAAAACGTTTTACACGCTGTTTTAGATGTTTCGTCACTTCAGAACCGAGTTGGAGGATGTGTTGCCCGAATAGATGCGTTGGTCACATAAATAATTTGTTAGTAGAAGGTGTTTTACACTAAGGAAAATTGGGTCCAAATCCTTCGTGGACTGCCTTTGATTGCGCTGAACAAAATACTTCTTGCGTCAAGGAAGTGATTAATTACGAAGAGTAAAATTTTAGTTGCGATAAAGATATTTTTCATGCAGATGTGATTTTTTTCTGATCGTCACAACTAAATGAATTCTTCTACCACAAAGGAAGCTTTCGTTGACGCAACTAAGATTTGACTCGGGGTACTGGACCGCTCTCTCGCTCGATTTCTTTAATATTTTAATGTAACTTTGGTAACGTAAAAAAAAAAAAAAAAAAAAAAATTAAGTTGGAAATCGTTCCTAACTAGAGAAACTTCATCCATATTCTCGCACCTCAATAGCAAATTATCAAAAAACTATCGACGACTTCTTTGCAAGGATCATGGATGTTTCATTTACTCAGGTACTTAATTCCACTTTCTAAATGTGAATTAAGAAGTTTCTTAAACGTCCTGAACTTACAAATGTAAATACAGAATAGATGTTTGCCTACTTGAGAGATTTTCGGAGGTCCAAAAGAACTGAAGGTCTTACGATAGGTCTCACTATCTTATTATCTTAGGTCTTACTTATAGGCCTTACGATTATAAAAAAATATTTTAACAGTCGAGATTTTTCCGAAGATCCGACGACTTCCACCAGAGCCTATGATCGTTCAATAGCAATTATCCTTTAACCGATACTCAGAATAATTTTAGCAACGCCTGCAACCATAGTTAGTACTCGATGAAAACATTATGAGACAATCTGACGGACATGGAAGTGGCAAACAATGGTAGGAAATCCGTCGTTCACAACCACAGTTTTAAAATAGTATACCTACCGCAATGTCTGGGCTCTCTTCCCTCTATTTGTACGCAGTCTCTTCACCATTCACTATTACGGTTTTCAAGGTGGTTAACCGGAAAAACTAATCACGCTGTTAAGTTGTAACCAATGTAATAAGGTGACATGCGGGTCTCAAGTTGAAAAATAAAATTGTTGCCGTGTGAATAGTCTATAGCCATGAACCAAGGCCCTCCTCATGAAGATGTGTTACATACAGCTCGTTATTGATTGTCATTTGAACCTTACCTCGAAGACTTACGGAAAATCTTTCATTCAAAATTTGTCATTTGTCAACAGGTAACCTGAAAACGAGGTCAGGTTGTTAGGAACCTCTAGCCATTCACAGGGGCCCTCTTCAAACTTGATTTGACATTTACGAGGCAAGAAAATTGAAGGGGACTGATTTGATCGACCCGATGAGACGATCAAATAGGTCAAATATCGCCCGTTGTGGTATAAAGAAAGCCTCTTGACATTCTGTTATAAAAGAGGAAATAATTTAAGGCAACTTTATCTGATCTAAAGCACACAACTTGGAGATGAACTTCTGATAAGCGGCCGGAGAGAAGTTGCGAGTCACCTGGCATACAAATCACGGCGTAAAGAGAGTATTGGACTCCAGCGCCACGCTGCCACATTTTGCGCCGAGATGCCCAAAATTTCATGAAATTCTCGGCAACAGAACTTTCGTGAATAATTTTCTCAGAGATTCAACATGCCATGAAATGCCTATAAATAGGAAAAAAATCGATTGAAATGTTGACACAAATTCTAGAGTTCTTGAAAGTATCTCACTTATTTTTTGCGAGCTCAATATTTACCCCCAGAATTTTCTTGGGAAAAAACGAATTCCAAGAAACATTCCGTAAAAATGTTGTGATCCGCGCAGGGATGATCTATCCTAAAATTGGTTGATGCCATTCGACCTATCTCCTCAGGCATGTTCACTTAACCTTTTTCTCCGTGTAACTAAGCCAACTAAAAATGATTTTGAAGAGTGCACAAAACCTTCTAAGGGTGCCTTAAATTACGTACCGCACTTTTCCGGAATTTTGCCCCCCCCCCCTTGTAATGATTTTGTGACGTAGGCCCCTATCCTTTGACACATAAAAACAAAATGGCTTAACGCTCTCCGCGACCCCCTCTCCCCCTAGAGCATTACTTAATTCTTGAATGTCCCCAAAGGAATATACCCTGATTCAGGCTCTTGAAACGTTCGATCATGGCAATTCCAGAGGGCGCTACTCTCTTCCAATTAGCAGCGCTTCACGAAAGCTATATTTGTGAGCTAATATTTGCCGAGTAAACATGTCTTTCACTCCGTTTAAAATGGAGTTCCGATCCCGAAACATAAACAAAAGTGAGCCGAGCAGACCCGCACATGCAGATCGAGGAGAATGCGAGGTCACGTG
This sequence comes from Bemisia tabaci, assembly GCF_918797505.1. NCBI lineage: Eukaryota > Metazoa > Arthropoda > Insecta > Hemiptera > Aleyrodidae > Bemisia > Bemisia tabaci. Next base: position 26,995,128 of record NC_092793.1, read on the forward strand.
CGAGATGCCGGTATTGCCGCTACGTGCGCGAGGTGGTGCGTTATGCTCCCGCGCTGAGGAAGAACGTCGTATAAGCCTTCAGACGTTGCCAAAGTTTCTTCGATAAAACACGAATTTCCTGGTAAACTTATAAATATTTCCCTCCAAATTTTTCAGATAATTGAGTTCGAATTTTACCTAAAGATTCTGAAAATTTTGAAGGAAAATATTTATAAGTTTCCTCAAAAAGGAACATTTTATTGAAGGAAATTTGGCAACTTTCAAATGTTCATACGGCGTTCTTTCTTCAGCGTGGCAGTATACGGGAGCGAGAAAAGGAGGGCGGAAGGATAAACTATGGAGGTGCGTCATCGGATGCGGTGCTATCCTAGAACTTTTGACGAGTCCCGTGCGACGTATGTGGCGCATGCAACCGTCAAATGCACGAACGCGGTCAGAATGTCAATCAGCGTCGCTCACGTGCGCGCACCCGCGGGGACGCGCGCGGGCCGCGGTTGCGGTCAGGCGAGCGAGTCATTGCCCGCGGAGGAAGGAAGCTCGAAAAAAAGCGATACCGAAATTCGACGGTCGGATCTGGATCTTAAGTCCGTCTTTCGGTCGTAATAAATTAGGATTAGGATCTCCGAGTGGCCGGAGTTATGACACGGGTGACCGTGTCGCTCGAGTGACCCGCGCATAGGTCGTGCGCCTGCCCGAATCGCGGGTAAAATGGACCAAGTCACATCAGCCATTGCCGAATTTCATCTAACAGTCAATTGTTTTACAGGAGACCGGTTGTGCGAGTTGGTTTTAAAATTTTGCAAAGTGAGCTCTACGTCACAGAGGTGACTTCTAGAAATTGTTGAAAGAATCTGAACTACCGTTCCCCCGGAAAAGAAATAAATTATCCTGTAAAATTGTGTAATGGCTGATGTTACTTGGTTCCTTTCTACTTAATGCGATCCGAATGTCACGCTCTACATCCCCGGTCCACGGTTGGTCCCTATGTGCCATTTATTTTCCTGTTTTATTAACCGGGACTTCTTTTCGTGCGGAGGAAAATCGTCTTGTGGACAGCCGTGCTAAGGAAAAACGCCGTATGAGCCTTCAGGGGTTGTCATATTTCCTTTAATATCCAACGAATTTACTGAGAAAATTCTGAATATTTTTCTTCCAATTTTTCTGACAGTTTCGTTCCCAATTTAAGCTAAGATATCGGAAAATTTTAAGGAAAAATACGCATAACTTTCATCAAAAATACATGTGTTATTCGGGGAAATTTGGCAACTCTCGAATGTTCATGCGGCGTTTTTCCTTCACCCGGCAGTGTACGCTGTACGGTCGAATGTTACGAAAATTCTTCTGATGAAATTAGAGTTTTTTTCATTTTTTCCTTTTTGATTATTTCGGAAGGAAATATTCCTGAATTTCCTCAAAAATTGTTTTTTTAGCAGGGGAAGTTTGCCATCATTGTGCCATCATGTCCATACGATGTTTTTCCTCAAAACGGCAGGATAGAGCTGCTCATAAATTATAAGATAAACCCTTTTCGCACTTATTCGTATGGTACCTGCCAAACACGTCTGAAACCATCGATAAATTATTATTAGGCTCCACGTGCCAATTCTCTCTCAATTTTCAAGAGAGAAAACTTGAGGAAAAGTATACTTATTTTCCTATTTTTCGTTTCCCCTTCTGTTCAATGTTTCGAGTGTGAAATACATTCTCACCAGAAGCACGAAGACAGAAAAAAGAGAAATGATGCAGATAAGATTTGCAGAACAACTCGAAGGCTTGTGCAGGGCCTGGTAATCGTTTGATCTGGAGCCGAGAATGGAATAAGACTCGGAGACTTAAACGAAAGGTTATGAAGATTTAGCATGGCAATCCAAGACACCGAGGTGTGATGAGTCGTGGGTGAAGAACCGCCGAGGAAAGAGACAATAGTTATCTCCTGAGGTCATCTTCGGCCAAACGCATGCGTTATGTAAATAGGCGCGGATAAATATTCATTGAGAACTCTGAAATCGTGAGTTTTAACTTCAGACTTGCGAATCACGCACAGAGGTAAACTTAAAGGGTCGCCTATTGAAGTTATTGTATGTCTACGTGCTACGTCGTTAGTTTATTTGCTAACTCTCGCTTGGATCATAAACAATTTTCGCCCTTATGTTTATTTTTGACTCTTTCCATGCTATGTGAGAACTTTTTTTTTTCAATTTGATATCCATCCTAAGGTCTATCTACTAAAAAAACTTTTGAAAAAATTTTCAACATTATAAAAATTTATGAGACATTAAAACATCATTTCTTTCATTAATACTTTTTTTTCACCTACATTATTAGACGAGAGATTTTATTTCCCACCTCAAGCTAATTTATTGTCTCATGAGCTTAAAGGAAGAAACCGCCAAGGAAATTCAAAATTCAAATTTTTCCCCACAAAACATCAATTTTGGAGAGAAATCATTAATATTTTTTTTTGAAATTTAATGATGATTGAGATTAAGCTAAAGATACATTCTTTCAAAATTAGAGGAAAAATATTCCCACATTTTCTGGAAAATTTGCATTTCAACCCTGGAATTTTAGCAACGTCCGAAGGCTCAAACAGTGGTCTTCCATACTGCAGCAGTAATGATCGTAATCGTAATATTATGGCGCAATAACAATTCGTATTCATTATTTCGTTTACGGCCAAGAGGTCGCTTCCCTCGACTGGGGCATGAAGAGCCTCTATTCTGCCTTGCCAAGGCAAAACGCCGTATGAGCCTTTCAAGCGTTGCTAAATTTCCTTTGATAAAACACGAATATCCTAATAGACTTATGAATATTTTCCCTCCAATTTTTCATATAATTTTGTTTGCAGTTTCACCTGAAGTTCTTAAAAATTTCAAAGAAAAATATTCGTAACTCTCCTTGAAAATAAACATTGTATTCAAGGAAATTTGGCAACTTTCGAATGTTCATACGGCGTTCTTTCTTAGCACGGCAGTATTATAGGCCGCATTAAGCCTAACGCTCCGTTGGTCTACATCCGCTTGTCCTTTTGTTGAATTTTATCCGTTTGTCCGTCACGTGGATTTTTGTCTTCCTTGTTTTTATCTCTTTTGTCCGCAACCAAAATCGTTGAGGAAGTGAGCTGGAGTGCCCAACACTTTTGCTTTCATTACACCTAATTTGTCATATTCTCTTCCGAGGAGAGGAATTATACCAAGAAAAATGGCGGCTGTCAAACAAACAAGAAAAAGAAGAATAGTAGGAAAAAAGAAGAAGAAAATATGGAAAACAGGATGAGGCCGAGCACAATGACTACCCGCCTCCGTGGTGAAAATGAGAAAGAGAGAAAGTAAATTCCTGTAACGAGGCAGCAAGATGCTCAGGAATGTAAGTGAATTTTTCGATCATATTTAATGACACCTCGTCAGATAGTAATCGTGGTCGCGCCGGCGCAGGCAATGTCGCGCTACTAAATAATTTGATTACAGTGTTGCAAGCCCTATGCATTGGCTCGACCGGTTCCTGTCTTTTGAGAAGTGGTATAAAACTGCAAAACAGTCAAGATGCTGTACTGAAAAAAAAACCACATTGGATCTAGAGTCCCGACTCTTAAAAACATCGACAAGAAAAAATACTCTTGATTCAATCAGATATAAGTTTAAATCAAGAACCAAGCCTCTTAATTTGAACAGATTTCCTTTTGATTTAAGCTTAAATCTGATTGAATCAAGAGTCCTTTTTCTTGTCAATGTTTTCAAGAGTCTGGACTCTAGATCCAATGTGTTTTTATTTCAAGTGTGCGTTCCAACCATCCAATCACAACTCATGTACGTTATGCACAGTACCCATCCGAAATAATCTTACTTTCCCTCGCGGTACAATTTTTTTTCATTTTTTTGGTAGTAATTTTGCGTTTTATAACATTATACACAATTGCCTCCTTTAGATTATATATCACCCGTCAAATACCTCACGCCCCTTAATAATATTTTTTTATACAAATACAACAAGACATAATACTATAAAATAATACATGACACATCGTTTGAACACCACGGCGAAACTAATACGCTGAAAAATAGTGACGTCACCGATTACACACCCCATGTTCCATGGATGCCCTACATTTTCGCAGTATCGGCGAATGCATGGAATCAATCTTGAGAGACCGATTGGAGATTTGCTCGATGCATAAAAGTTCAGTTTAAAACGCTATCGTGCGTGCACTTTCACCGCGCGGCTACGATAACTGTCATTATGACGTACTACTACGATCTTTGTCAATAACCTCCCGAACCAAGGATTGAAATCTCGGGCTGGGTGGAGGTTTTCGTCGTTGGTGAAATGGAATAAAGGCAATTTCCAAATCCAAGTGACGACGTTGAAGCATTATTCAACGTTCGTCATTCCCCGAGCGTCCATCGCCGCATCGCCTTACCCTTTCACCGCAGATCGTCGCTTGACCGATCACGTTGTCTTCACTCAAATCACGCGGAAAGTTACTGTGTCGTAGGCCCCCGGCCCTCTATTTTTACCCCTTGTACTAAATCCTTCCCGGCAGTAAGCTTCTGCTTTTGGCGTAACGCGTAGAATGGTTGGTCACACGAATACACACTCTTAACACATCAGAAACATATTGGTGCCTTATAAGAGGGATTTCGCACGATTCTCTCTCAGAACCCGAGACGTGTAAAGAGCACAACATGAAAAGCGCTTAGGCAGAGTGCAATTTAGTCATTTCCCTAAAAAAATATTCATTCTGGCCAATTTTTAATAAATTGTGGGAAAAATTGACGGTACAGCCATCTAATTGGCTAGATTGAGACTTTCAGTAAAATTAACCGACAGACTACTATAGATTTTGTAGTCTCTCGATTATCTGGTCCATTGTGTCCGTCGAGATGGTCGGATATTCGATGGATCTGAAATTCGAAAGCTGATCAAGAAGATCGTGGCATTAAAGGCGACGGTTTTGTAAATAGAAATATCACGAGTGCTTCAGACACGCGCACAATTTTAACTATTAAATTTCTTTAATTTTGCATCTTCAAAGGAATAAAATTTAATGAATGCCAAGAAATGAAACGTGTCAAACATGTCGTCTTCCACATTTGAGAGAAGCAATTTCAGTGTTACATGGTTGGAGGCCGATTGTCTTTGACAGTTATGTTAAAATGAAAAAAGCATAAGAAGTTAACAGTTCTATCGGAAGATGGAATGTTTTTCGGCACCACAGGGCGCTTGGTGGAGCGATGCGTTCTGACAGGGAAGGCTTCGAAGACAGCTTGATTAGCTATCCGAGAAGCTACGGTGGTGCCATTTTCTGTAAAGAAAATCCCTCATTTAAGGATATTTCCCTCTCCACAATACCGTTAATCATTATAGAAACCATTGCTTAAAATTTCTCTGACGAAGCTCAAGACTTGGATCCAATATTAGTGTCGAGAAAAATATGTTCTTATTTAATTGCAGGTAATTGCATTCAGTGATTACAATAAAGCTTGTTCGGGCACATCACACTTATTTATTAGTTTTTCAAACACTAATTCGACTCAAAGTCGTCGTTCTCTTCCAATTTTATTACTATATCTCCTCTTTTTGATCTGACCTTTAAGAAAAGGAATTCCAAGGAATTTTTGAAAAAATAATTGAAAGAATATATCTTTTTACAAAAGTTATGAGCTAAATAAAATTAGCAGGGTTGCCTTCAGTGCAGGCTAAAGCGTACCGACTTGCCCTGAAAGCTTTCATTTAAGATGGCATCCCTGCTATCCATAAAATCAGACGTATCTCTAAGGAGAATTGTAAGAAGTGGGGGAAAATGTTTTGAATAAAGTTGTATTTCTCAGTTTTCTTAATATTTTTCAAAAAGACTAATAAACGAACATACATTTTATGAAAATATGATTAGCCGGTCAGGTTGGCTCAGCGGTCAGCGCGTCTGACTCAAGACCAATTAATAGGTCCCAGGTTCGAATCCCAGTGGTGGCGACACATTTTCACGGAACTGAAGAGTACATCTGCACAAAAAGATTCTACTCGACCTTAGTCCCTGAAAATTTGAAAGCTGGAGCATGAATGTGCCAAAATCCACCCGAAGGCTGTACTGACTATAAAATAATCTCTATGTTAAAACTCATGTCGATAGATGGCCGTAGATTCCTAAGTACTAAATAAACAGGAATGGAAGTAAAAAAAAAATACAATCATTGGTTTTCATCTATGTAAAATAAAAAATATAAATAAAAACATCAAAATGAGAGGTACATGACGTCATGCGTCGTCGAAGCACGTAGTCTCCAGATATCGTAATGGATTTTGACACCGTTGTATAGTATCTGAAATTACAACGATTTGGCACCTGGGCTCACCGGTGGCCAGATTCACATTCCACAGATTTTAATCGAAAGCACAAGGGACCGCGTGGCGATCGAACCGTTTTACTCGTCGTTCGTCGCTCACCGACCAGCAACTGGGTTATTGACACACCTGTACTCGCTCGGAACCTTTCGCGTGGTTCCTTGCCCCCGCCGCGCGCCGGCGCACCTCGCCGCACAGAATGAGTTGAGACGGACCCGCCTGGAGGTCGATGGACCCTTGACCGGTACTCCAAATGTTCACATATTACTCCTGTTGACATTTTAAACTTATTTATCTCGGAAACAAGAATTCGAGAGCCTCCATTTTTTACCCTGGTGAGACCGATTCGGGTTTTTTTAGACCCTTGGGCGCTATTGGTGTTACATCACAGAGACCGACTTACATCGATTTATTTTCATTGATAGCATGGAAAGAGGTTATGTCATTGTTATTGTTCGGATCTAATTTTAATATGGCGGAGAAACCTCATGATAACGTCCTTAGAAATAGCGTCCGTTATTCCATAAAGCTAAGCACTTGGGCCATACTTGTATGGGGAGTTCTGAAGAAGCACTTATGTGCATTAGTATAAAATGCCTTTTATCAAGTTATGGAGCATTAGAGACCGGGAGACAGGAAAAGATGGAGAAGAGAAAGAGGAGACGGAAGAAGGAAAGGAAGAAAAAGGAAGAAAAAGAAGATGAAATAAAGAGAAATAGGATGAGGAAAAACGAAGAGGCGTAGTGTAGTTACTGTCAGAAGAAAAAGAAGAATGATAAAAAAAAGAGGTAGAAGAAGAGAAATTAAAAAACGAATAGAGAGAATAAGTAAAGTGGCACAAAGTATTGGAAATTCCTCTTTTCAATCCTTCTCCTCTTCATCATCCCTTTTGCAAGAAGAGAAACTGAAAGACTGTTGTATTCACGTACTATGGTTCTTCTTAGGGGCGCAGGTTTCGAAATTCCCATAGTTAGTGATCAAATCTTTCATATTTTTTTCATATATCTTTTCATAATCTTTTCATATCATTGAAGTTTAAGACAGATTCTGGTTGATGAGCTGAATCCATGAGCCATCAATCCACTTATTCCTGGAAAAAGAATGATGCCACGGATGAGGCTGGAATTGCGGCTATTGCTGATCGACTAACAACACGAGCTTTCGTGGATTGCGTCTGTCGAGTCACAAATGACACATTTTGCGGGCGGGCTAGCTTTGACCTATGCATGTCATATTGCATAACAATATAGCCCACTCCCCACACCGGGATCATGCTTACGTCACGGCAAAAGTGCTCGTCATTGTGAGCCGGATGCATCGGTCTCTTATGAACCCCACCCCGGTGACTATAGCACCTATGGACCTCATCTAGAAAGCATTATTTAAAAACGTCACTCATTTCCATTTAAAAAAAAAAAAAAAAAAAAAAAAAAAAAATGGTGCTTTTGAGTCAAACAAAGTTTGAAAACAAGTTTTGGCCCTTAAAAAAATTTGTTTCGCCGAATAAAATTTATTTGTGAGTGAAATATTTTTTTCTTTTTTTATGACGGGTTTTTTCAAAATTTAAATTGATTTCTTTTTATTCAAATAGAGGTAACGTTGCAATTAATCCTTTACGTATTTTTTTAGTAAAAAAAAAATGAAAATTACATCGTTTGAACAAAAGAGAAACAAAACGGATTCTTTCACCCAAAAATAGATTTCCCCGTCTACATTATTCTTTTTATAATTTAATAAAAATGTCTTTTAGAGCCTAAGACTTTTTTTTTTTAATTGACAAATTCAAAAAAAAATTTAAATAAAACCAGGTTTTTTCAACCATTTTTTTCGTATTTTGATTACGCGCAGAAAATGAGAGGAAGAAGATAAGAGAGAGAGAGAGAGTGAACTTTGTCAAAAGGCGCAGTCAATGCCAAAAAGTTATGTCAATCTATTTTATCAGTGCCACGTCAAAATTTTATCATTGAACTTTAAATCGAGGACTCAAAAACCTTATGCAAATTTTAAATAAAATTATACCGTATCGCCTCTACAATTGGTACTTCGAATCAGGAAACATTTTCTGACAAGTATAAAATAAAACCTCGTAAATGAGCTATGGAAATAAAGTGTCATGCAAAGTGAAGAAGTATAGCAGAGTAACAAGAAAAACATTTGCCAAAGAAGTGAATTCAGTTTTGAAGTTCTAAAGAGCTGCTAGGGAGAAATAATAGAAATTAATACAATTTTCGAACGATGAAGGCGTTTAACGTATAATCCCATTTAAGAATAAATTTAAGGGAAACGCAGAGGGTCGGTAAGCGAGCATTGTTTTAAGGTTTTATAATTAAAGTCGGGGTCGGTCGTGCTCAATGAAGAGAGAGAATCATGTTCGTGGTTTGAAATCAGCAACATGGATGAGAATGAAGATACTGATCGTGAGAGAAACTTCGCAATTAGTCATTGAACTCCTCGGTCTTGGCAAAAAGGGAGTTAAATGTTACGTCGAAGATTTTTCAATGACCCGGAAATAACCGTCACTTCTTTTACATCCTCCAATAAAAGTGGCAAAACCGAAAACAAGCTACAGAAACTCCTGAAGAAGAACGAAGGAAAGAGAGAGTTAAAAAAAAGAGGTAGGGTAGGAAATACAAAGAAGGGAAGAAAACTTGTCGACAAGATTTGACAAATCTTCAATTTAAAACATTATGGTTCAAAGGTTTTAGTCAACAATATACCTAAAATGTTACTTTCATAAGAAATTGGTGAGTTTGAGGATGAAAGAGTGCAATTTTTAGAAACGTAGGTCTCATAACCCTTCTGTCCCATCTTCTATTTTTTGCAACACGTGGAGCGTGCCACGTTTTGCGCTTATCTGCGCACGATCACCCATTTCATTGGATTTTAAATAGACTACATTTTGCAATAAGGTACCGCACTGTAATTTGACTTATCCATAAAATCACCTATCTGCATTAAGAGGTTAATATCATGTATGTTGTTTCTAAAATAAGCCGAATAAAGTGTTTTTTTATTATTATTGAAGAATGATGATCAGAAAATCATCTCATCTGATCTCAAAAGATTGCGAACCCCCTTACTCAGGGAAATTTGGGAAATCAGTCGGAAAAAATTGATCACGACCCGCAGTGACCACGCTGAGGGCTCACACACCGTCAAAAACCAGCAGCAGCTTTCCTTTTGCCTCATACAAAGCTGATCGAACATAATGGAACCATGACTTACTCACGTGCTCTTTTTTAGATAACACCTTTTGTTGTTATGCCTGAATAAGCATTGTTGTCATATCCAATCTGAAATTCACGAGATTCGAATTTCCTCGTTGAATGATCGAAGATTGAGCACCCACGATCTGGCATACCCGATGAAATTAATGGAGGCTTGCGCATCTCATAAGTGATTTTTGTGGTGCCGCGACGCGAGATTGGTCCATAATTAAAATAGACACAGTTTTGTCGGCCTCTTCTATTTTGTTGTATGTTTATACATAATCCATTGACAAGTGTCTTCGCCCCGACTCCATTGTGGTTCTAGTTGCGGGATTCTTTGCTGATGCTGCAACAATGGATCATATGTAATTATTGGGCCTAAATTATCTAATTTTGCCGCGAGCTTTTCGCCTCTGTGTAATTTGCCGAATTGAGAAACTAGCAAGGGTGCTCTGGCAATCTGAATCGAGAGGCTTTCGGTACAGCTTGCGTCACCGCTGTAAAGCTCATTCGCGGTTTGGAGAGATCAAAATAGGGGCCCCATCTTTGAAACTGAGACATCATCCCTATGCAGATTAGAACTGAGTGATCGTTGCTAAAAATTTTGGGAAAATAACACTATATTCATATTGATGAAACTAAGAATTCGCGTGGGAAGTTAATGATCGACAGCAATTTGCAATCCGCTAAGTCGAGAAAAAATTCAGGAACAATCACAGGGTGCAAATAATTCTCTCTTGAGTTGAAATACGTTTCCCTTTTATTTTATGATATCAGCTGATACAACCGCGCGTGTATGCACGTACTAAAACCAGTAGGGTTTAGTTAGGTTTGGGTCACATAAGAAACTAAACTAACTCCGCGGCAAAGCGTAGAGTATCAAGGGAATATGAAGGCGCTCAAAACCGAGCTCCAGCGTTAAAGGTTAATTTACATTGACGAGTCATATTTCAATGATGATCTGAAATGATTCTGTTTTCCAGATAGCAAGATCTCGGCATTAGTTAATCAGCTGTGGAACTAGCTGATTGTTCAAATCTTTAACCCAAGACTTCAACGATTTTCATGAGGCTTTCCACACTAAAAAGTACCTAATTCCACCATATCCATTGAGCGACGCAAAGGAGCAATGAACTCCCCAGCAAATATTTGTGGAGAACTCATCAGTTCCAAAACCAAATTAATCTTCGATACACAGTGACAAAGAAGGATTCATCATCGCTGGCTTGTTGGTTGATCTGCGCTGGCACTTCTGGCAGTATAACCATTTCAATCACAGCAGAGTCATCATGAGGACTAATTGCAAAAACAACCTCTCATCACAAAAACGTGCCAATTCATGACAGATCCTAATATTTCGTTAGAGTAAGATAGTGCTAGCACATCTCAAGCATGCAAAACATTAGTTCAGGCAGAGGAGGCATTAAAAGAAATTTAAACCGATTTCTTATGTCTTACATTTTACGCCAGATACACAAAACAGGCTAGGAGTTTCGAAAATTCGACAATCAACGTCTGATTGATTGAAACTTCTTCCATAAGGGTGACGAATAGTCGCAAGACACACAACTCTTTACTTGAATATCGATTGGAAGTTATTCATAATATTTGGCACAGGCGATAAAAAAGTAGACTTTCCTCTCAGAAATGTTCTGACCGTGCGGTAAAAAGTGCATTCTTGCATGTGAGATTGATTCCTCACAGAAGATACTTAGTTCAGGTCATGACTCAAGCAGTGACGTGGCATGCTTTTCGATCTATCGATATTTCCCCATTTGAAGCTGTGATAAGTAATCTATTATTAAGGTGTTCGCTGCGAACACCCTGTTTATCGATCTTTCTCCATAGGTTATTAAATGGCAGATCATTCGATATATCGCAAAGCACGCCACGCCACTGGAAACAAGTGTCGAAACTCTCCTAATTCTAATCTGAAAAGTGATTCGTTTCCAGTGTGGCGGAAGAATTGCGGAGAAATTTGATTTTTTAAAATGAATTTAAAACGCTAGTTGGTTTGTCATTTTGATGCCGGAAAGCAGCGTTTATTAACATAGATACCAATTTATCCAGGCAGAAATGAAGAGATGTAAAGTGCTACGTCTGCCATTTAAGAAAAAGCCACTGTGAAAATTTCGGATACAGAGGTCGCTTTTGACTCGTAAACAAACGGGTGCTAAGGGAAGCGAGAAGAACAACGGAGATAAAAATCTTAAAAAGATTCGTGTAGTAACATTTACTGCACAACGAAGGAAAATCTACCAGACGGGAGTGAAGGGGGGGGGGGAGTATTGATGAAAAGGAGACCCGAGCTGTTCAATTGAATACCCCAGCGCCTCCTCCCCCCCCCTCCGCTTCATGCAACTTATCTATGCAGCCTGAGGATCCATCATTCAATAATGAGGAATGGCGCAACTAGAGGTATGCGCTGCAAACGCAACCGGTACATCAGCCAAGTTTTCGATAAATAAGCTTCCGTGCTTGCTAATAAATCTGAAAATTTGCTAATTTTAAGTGCCGTTCGGCAGCCGCGCATCGAGATGAATGGTCGTGGAGAAGACAAAAGTATCGGGAGTTGGATCTGAGGAAAATCATGAGGTATCTGCAGAGCGAGGAGTAGCGAGTCGGGGGATGCGGGGGGCTGGGCTCCCTCAGCCTCCGGTCGGAACTCCATTTGAATCGATGTTAAAAGCGACTATGTTCATTTCCTGATGAGCTCTAAGCTCCGTAAAAATGCGTGTAATCTGAAGCTCATCAGGTAAGAGGACATGCTCGGTTTTACATCCGCCGCTCTGTTTTCTCATCCTCTCCGCTTGTGCCAGTAATCCCGCGGCAGTATTTTGAATTTTAAAATGGGAAGGAGATCGAGCCTTCTGTTTTACCTCACTTTCCTAGGTCTTCAGCTCCTCGACTCGCAGTCCTTCAAAGAGACGAATAACATAGGGTTTTCTCGGCGAATGAGAGCTCCGTCGTGCCGGTTCCTAATTTGGAACCGCCTGTAGATTAGTGTGCATGGTCTAAAACTGGAAAGGATTAGAGATACATTAGCCTTTACTTACACACTAATGTTCTCATTTTTATGGAATTTTTCCGAAAGCGATGATTTTCTAGAATATGGTCTTTTTGCCATAGAAGTCATGCTATATCATACTGGGAAAAAACACATTTGATGTAGAGTCCAGACTCTTAAAAACATCGACAAGAAAAAGTACTCTTGATTCAATCAGAATCTAGCTTAAATCAAGAACCAATTCTCATAATTTAAGCGGATTTCGTTTTGATCCAAGCTAAAATCCGATTGAATCAAGAGTATTTTTTCTTGTCAATGTTTTCAAGAGTCTGGACTCTAGATCCAATGTGTTTTTTTTTTTTTTTTTTTTTTTTTTTTTTTTTTTTTCCAGTGCAGTCATTTAGACTCGCGTACATTTCAATCATTGTTCTTTATTTATTTCTGTGTCATGCTCATAAGATTCATTGATTCACTAGAAAAAAGTCGCTTGGATCTACAGTCCAGACTCTTAATGGCATTAACAAGAAAAAATACTATTGATTCAATCGGATTTTTCCTTGAATCGAAGAGCGAGGCCTCTTGATTTATGCGGATTTCCTTTTGATTCAATCAAAAATCCGATGGAATTAAGATTATTTTTTCTTGTCAATGTTTTTAAGAGTCTGGACTCTAGATCCAAGCGACTTTTTTTCCAGTGTATCTTATACATATTCCTCTTCAAGGTAAATACACTTATAAAATCGATCTTTCTTACTGATTGTAAGCTATGAAATTACATATAGATTTTCTTCAGTAGAAAAGTGTCGAGACAACCGTTCTAAATGTCAATGCGTGGTATAATGGCCTTAATATGAACACTTTAAAAAATGAAGTAAAAACCGGTTAGAAAATAAAATTCGATACCTGGAAAAAATTGACTATCTCTAATGAAAGTAAGAATCCACATCGGCCTCAATGAATCATCGCCAAAGTCTTCTCTGGAAGCATCTCAAAACTCGCCAATAGATCTTAAATTTTAGCGGGCAACTCTCTACGGAAGGAGGCTTATTACCATTTAAATCATGTAAAACCATCAAATATTATACTAGCTCTAGTCAAATGCCGAGACTAATCTCGGGCCGTCCACTTTCTAATCGAGGGGCCGGGAAGCTCTACGCGGGATGAGAACGATGGAGTCATCGGAGCCAGCGACCTGACTCAAAATCGACAGAACACCTGAACCGAAAACTTGCAAGTTCATCGGCGAGCTTGTTTCTGGCTCAGCCGTTTAGCAGGTCACTCCGAAATGATATCACCGCCGCCGAGATGAGATTCTCCGACGCAACGCCGGGTTCTTAATGACATTTGGCGGAAGAGGAAGATCAGCCAGGCGAGGAAGGAAATGCTGGGGGGGGGGGGGGGGGGGGGGGGGCTTGGGTGGCCGCTGACCACTAGTATCCTCCGAGCCAGCTGAGTTTGCGTGGACTAGTTTGGTAACTAACTAGAACGCCGGCTAATCTGTTCGTTCGCGTTTTTCAAGATCCTCCAAACTGGATTAATACCGTGATTGATTTATTTTTAATTAAAAAAGCCCAGACTGAGGGTCTCCGCGGAGCGGAACGATGCAAACGGTTTTACTCGAAGTTACGGCGGGAAAATTGGGTGCAAGACTGGTTTCAAGGTATTGAGCATCTTGCTGGTCCCTCATTTGCCAAGTGGGACAAAAGCTTAATTTCCTGTTGGTAATACGCTCGTGGGGCTGCCAACCGTTAATCCCGATTAGAGCCCCCGATGAAGAAAGTTATTACGAGCGAAAGCGATTTCTGATTGGCTCTGTATTTTAGGCTCTCGTGGTGTCAGAAAGCGATCGTGGTCGTTTTCAGCGATTGCAAAGATTTCAAATTGAAATGGACCAGGAAATTGAAGTTGCGACAGGGGGCGAGCGGAATGAGAGAGGGTATATAGTCCAGGCGCCTGGTAGCTAAAAATGAGGCTACCTGGAATTTCGGGTACACAGCGATTTTTTTGGCTTACTTTATGTTTTTTGGGTCGCTGAATCCGAATCTGAAGTTTCCGCACGCGTATCTGGTGAGCATTTTCTGCTATTTTGAAAAAATGGCCTAAAAAGGCCTTTTTTTGCGGTTTTTTTGATATAGCGGCTACGGATGAGGAAAAGTCCCGGATTTAGCTAATGTTTTGAATAGCTGACAAAATTTGGAAGAAAATGGTATATGAATATGCTAGGTTTGCTCAAAAATTGAGGAACCTCGGATTTCGGAACTTTAGAACGCTTCGGAACTTGGCTGACCGCGGCGAGCCGGATCGCGCGTTGATGGGTGCGCCGCGAAAACGTGAATTGGCGCGATGTTCACGATGCTGTATCTTCCTCAATTTTTAAGCAAACCTAACATATGTATACACCATTTTCTTCCAAATTATGTCAGCTATTCAAAACATTAGCTAAATCCGGGACTTTTCCTCATCCGTAGCCGCTATATCAAAAAAACCGCAAAAAAAAGGCCTTTTTAGGCCATTTTTTCAAAAAAGCGGAAAATGCTCACCAGATACGCGTGCGGAAACTTCAGATTCGGATTCAGCGACCCAAAAAACATAAAGTAAGCCAAAAAAATCGCTGTGTACCCAAAATTCCAGGTAGACTTACCAGGCGCCTGGACTAATAAGGGACAGGAACGTGGGAACGAGTTGATCAAGGATCACGAAAAACTGTCACAAACTTCCATACCGTTTGTGAAGATCCAGAATGTCCGAAAAATTTTGGTTTGAGTTATGTTCTATTGTTTTGAACCAAACGACACATCAAACCACATTGGAAAAAAAAAAAAAAAACACATTGGATCTAGAGTCCAGACTCTTGAAAACATTGACACGAAAAAATACTCTTGATTCAATCGGATTTTTGCTTGAATCAAAAGGAAATCCGCTTAAATTAAGAGGCTTGGCTCTTGATTTAAGCTAGATTCTGATTGAATCAAGAGTACTTTTTCTTGTCGATGTTTTTAAGAGTCTGGACTCTAGATCCAATGTGTTTTTTTTGTTTTTCTTCCGGTGCACTATCAAATACGATCCGTATAACGGCAGACGGCATGGTCTGGAGGGTGATGAACTGCGGACCGACGGGAACCTTGAGAAGATCGGAGGAGAGCGGCAGTAGCTAATCGCTGGCGACTGTTCAAATATCCGCCGAAATCTGATCGGTGATCACATGGCTCGCTCAACAAATCGAGTAACTAACAAGGGCACGGTTATGACCTAGTGACGCACCCGACCGTTCGTTGCCGTTGCCGTTGCGTCCCGGCGCACTATGGTCCGAATAGCCCGTTTAAGCGGCATTAAATCAGATATGTATGTTTAAACCTTGCGACATGAGTTTATAGGGGTTTTTTGGGTCGCTGAGTTCAAATATGCTATTATTTTTTTTAAAAAATCATTTTTAGAGTCACAACGTTGCATAATTTACCCTATTTTGGTGGCAAAATTTGGACCGCATTGATTCTGTTTGAACATTGAACGTAAATGCTTGGTAATTATTGTTTCCTTGAATTTTTTTAATACCAAAGTAAAAATCTAATGAAAACTGACAATTTTCCAAAATGGACACAATAGCAAGTGCAAGGTTGCATGATTAGCGCCAAAAAGAACGATTAAATTTGGAGTTAAAATTTCTATGCTAATATTGAGTTGGAAAGCCACGTAAGTTTAATTTGCAAGACGCTTAGACAAAGAATGAATGCAGCTATGAAATTTGGTCCTAAAGATATTTCTTTTGAATTCGCGAGGTTGCAAAATGTACAAAAATAGCGATGAAAAAGTATTAGTTCAATTATACCTAACCGTGGCACATAAGTATTGAGACGGGAGGTTGTTTAAATGAAAGTAGAACTAAATGTCTCTTTGAAAATAACAAATTTTAATCAACAGGGTTGCCAGATATCATTATATAATTATTGAATAAATTAAAAGGAAGCTTTTTCTTTAATTATTAACAGGAAACATATTAGGTAAACTGAATTAAAATTGTATCTGTATTCATGACAGACAGTGAACAGAAAAATTACAAGTGGAATAAATGTAATACGAAATTATCAAAATTAGTACGTAGAAGTGACTTAGCTGTTTGGATTACAATGGCATGATTATATTCTCACTAAGTAATCACAAAAATATACATTAGCGTGAGATGAAAAAGTAGAATCACAACCTCAAACTAAAATTCAACAAATTTAACACCAATAGAAAATAAACAAATGAGCACACATATAAATTAATAAAATATAATTTAACCTTTTGGATCAATGGACAACAACATAACTTTGCCAGGAGCAGGTTCCGGAGGATATTTATTATGAGTAAAAAAAATAAGTCACTGTTTTTAGGTAGAATATTCTATGGATGTTACATCAATTCTCTAAACAAACAAAAAATATATTTTACTCCTTTTGCTTCCAAATCAAAGCAAAAATTTCCGAGGTAAATAAAAAAAAAAAAATAAATAAAGTCACACCTCTCAATTAGAATTTTATGTAACGTCTACAGGATCTCAATGAAAAGGAATCAACCAAAAAATATTTCAACCTCTTTTTGATTACCTATTAATCAACAGAAAGGAATTGAATGAATGTTAATAAAAATTGACAAATAAATGTATACATCATCAATAGGTTTACACGGCAAAATATCTTTCCAAAAGCAAAGCACATGCATTGGATATGTTTAAACTCTGGCAAGAAAAAAAATCACAGTTTTAAAGTATAATTTCTTATAAATTTTATAACAATTGATAGAAAATAAATCAATAAAAAATTCATCTCATAATATTTTTGGTTATAAGTCATAGATCATATTTTCGGGAAAAATCGCGACAAATATTTAAAGATATTACATATTAATATAGGAAAAATAAAATCACAGCTTGTAGGGAAAATATTTAATCAACTTAGGCAATATCAGTCTGATGAAAATGAAAAAATACAGGCGCATGTAGAACGTTCATATACATGTGCCCTGCTGGACTCCTCCATTGAAAAATTATGGCAAAACTTAGTAAAGACAAATTGGACTGCATTTTGAAATTTGGAACTATACGTTCTGGCTCATCTGAAAAACACTTATGTGCATAGGGAAACTAATGGCACGTATACGATGTTTATAAACCGGGCCAGAATTTATAGTTCCAAATTGCAAAACGCAGTCCAATTGCACGAAAGTGCTAATAGGCACAGCCATCAAAAAGCACAAAATGGGGAAAAATTATCACAGGTAGAAACAGTTTTAAAATATACAGAAAGGTCAATCAATTCATAGCTTGAATTGAAGTGCCTGAAAAATGAAAGCAAGGTAGTGACATTGTAGCTTGAGGAAACAACTTTTTAACAATCAGATTAAGGCAACAGCTTTAAAATAAAATTTTACACTTAAAAATTTATTTTTTGCATTGGAAGAACGGTCAGAAGCAACATGCAGTAAGATTTCGTCACTTTACTGTCAAGAGAACTTGGAAAAGGCCGCCCAGGATAATAAATCAAAATTTCATGGCTCGGGAGGCCTAATTTCAAGTCCCACTGATCGGCCGTTTGAACTTGTTTTCGTCAGCCAAGCTAAACTTGACCGTAAATACATTGATTCTGTTAGGTTATGTGTTTAAAACATGGTAAAACGTAAAAAAAAAACCTTTTACGGGGTCTCAAAGTGACCTCCCGAGACGATTTAATGGCTCGGGAGGCCTACTTTCAAGTCCCACTGATCGGCCGTTTGAACTTGTTTTCGTCAGCCAAGCTAAACTTGACCGTAAATACATTAATTCTGTTAGGTTATGTGTTTCAAACATGGTAAAACGTAAAAAAAAAAAACCTTTTACGGGGTCTCAAAGTGGCCCTCCGAGACGATTTAATGGCTCGGGAGGCCTACTTTCAAGTCCCACTGATCGGCCGTTTGAACTTGTTTTCGTCAGCCAAGCTAAACTTGACCGTAAATACATTGATTCTGTTAGGTTATGTGTTTAAAACATGGTAAAACGTAAAAAAAAAACCTTTTACGGGGTCTCAAAGTGGCCCTCCGAGACGATTCTTCGCTGCTCTTGAGTTCAAGTTTCAATTCCTCCCGATCAGCCCCATCAACTCATATTATTCTGCCTGGGCAAAAGTAGACTCTAGAGCATACGTCTTGATAGAATATGACAATGGAACATCCTAAAATGCATGGTGAATGGCATATGATAGCTAATAGTAGTAAGTGCTAAGGAACGCGAAAACGTCATTTTTCATGAGAAATAACTTGAGGCTATGGTGGACTATGGTTCAGCCATTAGACTTGAAGGTAGTCTAGAGTCATGACAATAACTTCCGAGTAAAATTACGAGGTGCTCAGAGGTGCTAAGTATATTTTTTGGGTCCTACTTCTGCGATTTTATTGATAAAACTGACTATGTCTAAGGGTTAATCTAGAGCATTAGATATGATAAAAAAGAATAGTTTCAGCATAAAACATTTTAAACTTACCTTATATTTTGTGAATAAAGTGCCCAAACACTTTCAGGTACGGTGAAACGACGAAAACAAGCCCTTAAACACAGCACTGCCGCGCGGTAACTGGAATCGCACTCATAAAGTGCTCCGCGCGCCGCACTTCCCAGGCTTGTCACATCTTTATTAGTGCTTTAATCGAAGTGAAATTTTACAGGAGTCTTCTCTATAGTATGTACTATCGATCTACCGCTTAAAATCTAACTTTTTCCGAACTTCACTTTTTCGATTTATTGCCGCTTAAACCGGCTATTCGGACCATAGTGCGGCGCGGCGTCCGTACTCCCGTTTGCTTTCGACGCCGCTCCCGTCGCGCACCTGCCACTCGCCTTCTTCCTTCCTCTCCGCCTCCTCTTCCGTCGACAGCGCCCCAACAAGCCAGACTCATCAAACAAACGAAGCAACCCGTAAAATTAGCCGCTATGGTGACGATTGTTCTCCAATCAACGCACGTAAGGCTTTGTCTCGATGAGAAAAAAACGGAATGAGTGAAGAGAGGGGAGCCATCGATAAATGAAAAGTGAAAATTCTAAACCCGGCAAGTGCCATCAGGTGTTCCGCCGTGCTAAGGAGGAACACCGTATGAACCTTCGTCAGTTGCCGAATTTTCCTAGATTAAATACGAATTTTCAGGAAAACTCGTGAACATTTTCCGCTGGATTTTTAAGAGAAATTTCTTTGGAATTAGATCTGAATTATCTGAAAATTCCGAGATAAAACATTCATAAGTCTCCTCAAAAATAAACATTTCATTGGAGGAAATTTGGCAACTCTCGAATGCTCATACGGCGTTCTTCCTTAGCACGGAAGTGTTGCTACGACTGTGCAGGGTGTTTCTCGCGGTAAAACAACCTAAGTGCCTTTGCTTCCTGGACTCTTCATTGGAAAATTTTCTCCCAACTGCGGTCTTACTTCAATGACAAAGGTTGTTGTTCTCAGGTTCCTGGATTCATGTTATACTTAAGAGAGAGAAAATTAACCATCTCAACAATACCTGACGGCACTCACCAGGTTTTGAATTTCCACTCTTAGATCGAATAAGGGCCAGGTGGACGTCGCGCCTCGTCTGAGGAACGACGTTTCCTCTAGATTCGTCTTTTGAGTAGAATTTTATTTTTCATGTGTTTACCAAAAGCCCTGCCTCTCACTTTCATCGTTTCCCATAGTTGTTTACTCAATATGACCATAGCAAAATTTTAAGATCAATGCAAGTGCAATGACCTGCATGAACTAGGTCTCAGCATCATAAAACTCTCGTTTTAATGGTTCGTCGCGACGGAGTCAACATTCAAGGCGCGTCGTGTGACGTGAGACCCTCGGTTCTGGTCCTGTGTAAGTTGTTTTACACACATGCCGACGCTCGTCCATCTAAATCGGTGACTTGCAGATTCTAGACGTTAAATGCCGCGGAAATGATTTGTAGACATTGCATTAATATTAGCTCGTTTGAACTTCAAACTCGGAGCCGACTTTCACTGATCCTGCTATCGATGTAAAACTTTTAACGGGGTTATTTTTTCAATGATGAATAGGACATCGGTGCACCCAGATAGTGATCTTCCCACGAGAATTTTTTTTAGGTGGAATGTCGGAACGTTTCAACGTTTGCTCGTCGTGATCAGTAGCTATCCTCACTATAAGTGACAAAAGTATTTGTTTTTGTTTTTTTCTCCTCATTTTAATTTATGAAATACAACCGATTTAAGGTAAGACAGACTACCTCGCCCAAGATGAAAATTCATAATTTGTAATAATATGGAATAACAACTGTGTCAACGACTTGCAAGAATTGGAACCGGTTGAATTGTAAATGCAGAATTGCTAAAATGTTCTGTAACACATCGTTCATTGATTTTGCACGAATCAAGTGAATATTTCATGAAAGGAACTTTTCATTTTAATGACTATAATTTCAAATGAACTTAAACCTTTTTATTACTTTTTGTTTCAGCGCGCACCCAAAGTGATGGTGATACGAAACTGGGCGACCATATCGGTCGTCATAGCAACCTGCTTTTTAGCGCAGGCCTCGCCTCAGGTAAGGACTCTCTTATATTATATTAATTTCTCAGAGCTCTCGCCGAAACATATTTCACTCTCCTCCAAAATTTTGCCACGGTTTTAATTAAACCTTCAACCGGCAAATCATTGAAGAACGCCATTGGCGTAAAAAATATTCGATCGACTTCATTTTTGTCTGTAGTGTTTTTAATCATCTTCATATTGAGGGGCCCCATCGAGGGTAAAAATTGACGGTAAACCAAATGTGAAAGTTTTACCGACATAATTCCACTACACCTCTATATTGATTTAGGAAAACACTCCTCAATCCTTAATATTTATTGGTTTTGAGTCTCGAGTTACTTGTCCACACGAATAATGCTGTCTGCCGTTGACCCCAATATTCCGTTCTGATCACGATCACTTACCTAAAATATGTAAAAAGACCTGCGAATTTTTAAAAACGAGCAGTATATCCCTTCGTTTCGTCTCTTTAAAAACTAAGATACAAAACACACATATATCCTCGAAGGTGCATGGTATGCTTCAATTTTCATTTTTTTAACAATATAAGTCGAAGCGACCAGTCTGTTTGATTCAAATGGTAGAATAAGACTTTCGCTTTCTTTTTGGAGTAGTTTGGATGGATTTGCAACTCCTAATCGATGAAATCGACAAACCTTTGTACCTCAGAAGTAGCTATAACAGTTTTTTTAGTGCTTTTTATATCCTATCTCTGGCCTGATTACCATTTAACCGCAGGTGGACATTCAATAGCATCTATGAATGCTGGCGTTGGTGGAGTCGCTCTAATAGTCTCTATTGCAATGTCACCTTGGCACATTTAGATAGGAGAAAGAAAAAATGATACAAGCATGTGTTCAAGTGTTTGAACAATCGAATCTGTTGCACTTAAAAAGATCATGACTATATGCTGCTTATCAGATCTTTGAAAACTATTAATTTAATTTTTGTCTCCGAAGCAGTCAACACATGGATATATAGATTAACCTTTTTTAGGACTGGAATTTTTAGATTAAGTTAGTAAAAAGGTTTCCAAATCGTCCAACTGCATAGAAAATCATTCCCACCAATGAATTTCAGTTCACTCAAGTAGATCCATTCGTAGATTGAAACTTCATCCCAATAATTTCGCAGTCGGACAACTTAGCGGTCTGTCCTTACACTCACTCCGGATTTTTTTTCAAATTTTATTTTCTTTATTTTTTAAGTTAATTAATACAAACACAGACATCATTTAAGAGGAATTTTGCGAAAAACAGTTGTCTCTTCAACGACACAAGAATAAAACTCACAATTTTTTGATAGGTTTACTTTTCTTGCCCCGCGTTAAAGTCTCCAAGAATAGGAATTACTCTGAAGTGCCCTTCATAAAATACGGTGGAGGGAGGGGGGAGTATTAATTGAACGCACCTTTTGGGTGCCTAAAAAGGAAGAAAAAAGGTCTGTAAATACACGACAGCTCGCAAAGATACCGAAAGCACCGATTTTTTGGAAATTTGCAATTAATTTCGTAAAAAAGGGGGGCCAGAAGGAGCCAACAATGTGTGGTGGAGTTTCTTGAGCAAATTCAGAATCAGAAACTTCGTGATCAGAATGGGGGAGGGGGTGGGGGGTTATAAAGAGGTGGGTTCAAAATTCAAAATTTCTGAGTTACACGATGATGTATGAACGCCCCCTGAGGACAGACTTTTGAATATTGCGTTTGTAGCGCCTTTAGAGACATTGATGGAGGATGATGTTCCTATGACTATACCATCTGAACGTCCGCCGTTCGCCCAAATTTTTCTGTGTGCCTGCAAGTGTTTTTCGCGAGATCAATCCTACTACCGCTTAATTTCGTTCGTCCGTCACTGTGATCAACTCCACCCTTCCAACCGTCCCGAGGACTGAGAATGTTTAGCGTGAGCTCATGACTGATTCCGGATCCAAATTGCTAGCTTTCTTGGGGCTAGCGCAGTGAGCCTGTTCTCCAAGCTTAGAATCATGCCTCAGTTCTAAGCGAGGACTAATTTGAATGATCGGTGCTATGAATAAGCGAGGGGAGGGAAGGAGAAGGACCGAATGCCAGTCCGTTTAAAAGTTGCAAGTCTCGCATTTGATCTCTAATGGACGCAAGTCATCATTAATTACGGTCAATTTCTCAAGCAGTCAAGACTCGACCATCGGGCATCATCTAATCCATTGTTGCTAACTTAGGTAAGATTATTATCTGAACCAGTTGAGGTCGGTATTACCGCCGAATTGAATTTACCGGGAAAAGGTGATTTTCAATCGTAAGAAAAGGATTCTCTATCATTATAAACTTGTTACCTAAATCGTCTAAATGGCGTGGGTCTCATTCACCTTTTGTAAGAATAATTGATCCAAACCAGTGGATAGTTTCATCTGCAAAATGTCAGCGGAATGATTGGATAAGCACCGTAAATACCCTGTTGGAGATCTGCAATTAGCAAGAATGTTTCACAAATAGTTTTTTTTTTTAATAAACAAAACAAATGAAAAATGAAACCCCATGTTTTGCATGCATATCGTGCGTGAGAATTGTAGGGGTATCTTCAAATGAAATCAAAGGTCATTAAACTGCAAAACGCCTCAATGATCAGCTCATATGAGATGTAGATCAGTAATCCTTCCCACCAAAGATGTTAACTTACAAAAGTAACTTGTAGCTTTAAAAGACATTCTTTGAACGACTGATGAAGACTTTGTAAGATATTTTTGTTTCAAAATCAACCGCAGATAACTTACTGTAATCTGTTTTACAGTCCTCTCGTTGTATCCAAAACACTCAAAATTTGACCTGAAAATACAAAATTACGTTTTGATCTTATACATGATTCATACATAATTGTACGCTTCGGAGTTTATGTGCAAATCTGACAACAGCGAGATCAAGCTAATTCCTCAAGATGAGTAAAAAGGCCGTTTTTCAAACTGCCATACCATAACCCAGCTTTTAATAACGAAGTCCTTTTTCTTAGAGCACATCACATTGTCTACTCATAATTATATGCTTAAACGTCGGTCCTTTCAATCATTCTCAACTACTGAAATGTCTGACAAATGTGTGATTAAACCTTACATCGGCCACGCTCTTAGGTCCTTCTTTGAACCTGCTCCTCTTCCAACCTGTGCATAAATATTTCAATAAAATAAACGGTCAAACCTTTTTATCCAATCAATCCGATGGTTATTGGTTGCAAAATAATACAGCAAAATGCATAACTAAATGTTACTTTGACTTCAAATGAATGGAGGAAGCGTGTCCTCTAAAAGCAACCGGGAAAGTTTTCTGCACGACAGACATAACAGAGGACGCATAAAAGCGTATGTTCTAAAGATACAAATAATATGCATCTGCTTTGATGTGCCACAGTGCGTTTACCAATAAACCATTATTTCACAGAGAAGTTTCGAAGCCGTAAACTCCGAATCCAGCATTCAAAGTTATAATTTCGTTTTCGGCGCTTAGCGCCACGGAATGGGTGATGGGGGAAGTGCAAATTAGTTGAAGGGGCTTTTTTCGGAGGAGGGGGGTGTAAATCCGAGGAATAGATGAGTGAATCTCAAGTGCGTGTGCAAGGATGCAACTGCAACGATGAAAGCAAGAGAGTTTATGGAGAAAATTGTCCGATGCGGATCTAGCTACGCCTTCGCTGGTCTTTGCACACGCGGTGGCATTGGTGACAAACGCGACAAAGCGTTTCCTCTTTGTCGCGTTAACCGGCGTTACCGCGTTACCGGCGCCGGATGAAAGTTAGGTTGGCGCGGTCGGCGAAAATAGCTGAAAAAAGTTTGCCGTTTTCCAATCGCTTGGAGACGGAACGGAGGTGGAGCCAGCGTGAAAGATTAGCGGTTTAGTGAATGAAGTGACGCAAATCGTGGACCGCGGTCTTCTGCTCGGTTGCCGCTTCTTATTAGAGTGATATCTTTTTCTTTTTTTTAAAAAAAATTATTTGCCTTCTTTTACAGAAATTAGAATATATTATATTATAGAGTCATATCTATCACTTGTAATCTGTGTAAAAATTAATGTCCTCAGCCATTGTTATAGACCATTTTCACGAAAATTGAAGAAATTGCTGTAGATGCATGTACGTATATAAGATGATAGTATGATCTACTGCCGTCTTAACGATCCGATACTTCTGTAGTCATTTCAGTAAATTGTAACTCTCTTTTAGACAGCAATAAATAGACTAAGAAAGAGGCCAAAAATGCACATTTTTCTTTGAAAACTACATTTTTATAGTCGGAAAAATACTTCCAGAACGCTTTTGTGTCTAGCCACAAATAAAGAGATTAAAAACTATATGAGATCTATCAAGGTCATATTTATGTCCGTCTATTTGATAGTACTAACTTTGATCGGCTAAGAAACATCCTGTAACCAGAGTATCCATACAGGTAGAATATAGTTGTTCAGTCTTGCGGAGTTGCTGAGGATAAACAAAATGACGGCGTGAAAAAGGGTGTCACCAATCTTAGGCGTTTATCACCTGCTGCACTGGTCACTTCTTGTAACTTCATAGTCGTGGTTCCATTTTTTTCTCCTTTTTTCAAAATCAATGCACAAAATGTGTTTGAAAACTGAGTAAATAAGCCTAATTTTGTGATTTGGGTAAAGTTTACCTTTATACCAGAGAAAAATCCCTCATTAAATGTCCACAAATTTTCGTGGAAATATGTGATTTGTCGAAGGAAATTTAGCAACGCCGGATGGCTCATGTGATGTTTTTCCTTCGCACGGCAGAGTATTGGAGAGATGTATCCTGTGAATTCGACAACGCGGCTAATTCGCCGATCCCGGCAGTTAGAGCTGTGAACCTAAAACAACCGCCCTAGCCCTACTACATTCGGAGTCGTAGCGCCGGCAATCGCCGTTTAAACCAGGCAAAGCGACACCGAGTGAAAGCCAATGTGAATCCGCACTTCCGCCTTCACGATTTTGTTTTCCAGTGTCCTAATCGTCCTCCTCCTTGTTTCTTCCTTGTATTTATCCCCGTTTCCTCCTCCTCGAGTCCCAACAGACCCTCAATTGGCTCTCGTAGACTATTTTTCATCATTTCTGTAATCAAATATTTGAAATTTGCACGGTTAAAAAATTCACCAAAAAAGTTTTGGATGGAATTGAAGTGAAATCATCGCTAACTATTGCTTCTTCAGCCGCATCCAAAGAAGAAAAAAATAATTTACGCTAAAAGACCTTAGGTTGCCTCGGCCACGCATGCACAAAAACCCTTGAGTGCCGAACGCGAACTCACCGGTAAGTAGTGCAGATTTGGATTACTGCTTTTGGGACCCCAACCGGCCGCCATTTAGTCAAAAATCAAAATAGTGACTTGCGGAATACCAAAAAAGTTTTCCGTTTTTTTCCTCTTTCGGTTGAGGTGTCATAGATATTAAGTTACAATTTGAAAAAACTTGGGGGTTCGCACCCCCCCCCCCCCTCCCTTCATGGGAATCCCCAAAAATTTTGGGGACCCGAAAACTAGCGGACACAGATCCATGAAGATCCTAAAGTGTCGTATCAAAATATAAATTAAGTAAAATTTGAGAGGGGGTAAACAGTAATTTTCGGACACCTTGTATTATACGGAGACTTTAACGAACGGGTAGAAAAAACAACCATTAAAAAATGACATTTTAGCATCGATAGTGTACTGTCTATACATAAAAATGGACTAGTAGACAATTGAGCTGCGAATTTAAGCAATATACAATAACTTTCCTCATCATAATATCACGTAGGACACGATTCGTGCAACAGAAATTATTGCAAGTAACTCCTAAAGCAAATGCATCAACATTCTTCGATGCATAAATTCAAACTTCGCGCTCGTGAAAAAACCAGAATCTACTAGAGTTAAATCACACACTTAACTTAAGCGTGGCAATCTCTGCGATATGAAAATGATATTCTTCATCTGGGAGCTTTTCTTCAACCGCTCTCTTGTTTACACTCTGAACAACACAGGGCGGGGTAGGAACTCTGCTCGACTAAGAAGCCTACCAAAACCGTCGTAGTGTGCGATTTGATTCACGTTGACTCTGGCTTTTCTTTTGAGCGGGAAATTCGAATTTTTCCTCAGTAATTTTTGTTACACGAATCGTAATTTACATGAGATATTGAAGAGAAATATCTATAAAATGCTTAAATTTGCAGCTTGTCTCGTGGTCCGATAACAACCTGAGTCGATGGCGAGAACGTCGTCTCACACGTCCGAAACGTTCCATTGAATCAGAGAGAGTCGGTTTTGATTTTTTCCGGGCTCTCCGAGAGTGGGGCACGGCTGAAGAGGAAGAGTGGAAGTGAATGGAGCACAGACGGAGCTGCAGACAAAAGCGTACGTCTGCCGAATCTAATTAATTAGTAGGAGTAATTAGTGGAGCAACCGCGAGTAAGTGTCGAGTGCCGATCGCCGACTTACCGGGGAAACTCCGCGTGCACTCCGCGCCGACGATGCACAGTAAAACAAATCAACGAAGGAGGTTGGATAAAATGTGGACACTTTGAAAGCTTCTATCTTCGTTAATACGAAACGTAGAAGTTTAAAAGTGGCTTCGTTGATTGTCTTGGAAAATTCCCGTCAAAAAGCACCCCTTGAAATGGATTACATGACGAAATATACATCAGAATTTGCAGTTTTAGTCAAAAAGTTCATGTCTTAAGGCTTGTTCCACTGTGTGACGGTCGGCACGCTGGGTTTCCCGTTACTCCGAGCTGTCCATTGACGTCAGCTCAGGCATGAACAGAATTAGAGTTTATACACCGAGAAAAAAACTTAGGTTACTAGACCTCGGACCTCGGTTACCTTTAGCTCGTATATAACTCTTCAGTTTTCGGTCCAAGGAGCTGAAGTTTTCTGTCATGCTAGCCGAACTTCGGATTAGACAATGAAATTTCTTACTTCAGACAACCATAATCTGTGGTTTTTCAATAAAATAGTTTTTTTGAAATTGTAGGAGTTGGTTCGGCATTTAATTAAATGAATCAATTTTTCTCCACTCACTGTCAAGTTTCAACATCGCACATTCTAATTTTTGCCGGGAAATCCAAAAGAAACCAATCTATTAAAATACCAACAAGATGTCAACAGGGAAAATATAAGACGACTGTAATCACTATATTGGCACATTTGGCATTTTCTCCTTTCTTTTCTGTTTTTACCGAAGACTAATCAATTACGTGAGCCTGTTCGTGTCAACAAACGATTTATATGAATCTTTTCCATCTGTAAAAATCGTTCAAGAGCATACACTTAGCAGAGTTTTCTTTATTTCATGAAAAAACACTGCATGAGCAAAATCTGAAATCACCGATACGTCAGAACGAAAGGTAACCAACTATTTAACTCAGTTGACCGTGAACAGTGCCAATTGAAGAAGTCAGTAAAATGGTTTGAGCAATAATGTGTGGCTCATGCCAAATCCTGGAACAAAAAAATCCGCGGAGATGCTGAAATGTTTTGCGTTGCAATCTACAGGCGCGAAAGAAAATCCGATGAAGCATTGATTCGACAACAACGGATTACTTCTTCCGATGCGAAAGGGAATTGGCTGTCTAAGCGCACTTGTTAAATGAATGGAAAATCGTGGATGGAACGCCTCTTGAAACGGTCTCAAACTAATTCGATTATGATTTAATAGATCATAGGTTTTTTACCTGTGTTTTTTCTTTCTTTCTTTTTTCGAACACCGAGAGGAAAGTTTTCTCCAGGTTGCACTCCGTCGTGCGACAACCGGAAGGCCGGTTGGCGACTATTCCATTGAGCATCATGTACTGAGGAAAAGCGGCTGTAATTCGTCGCACTTCTCATTACTCCACTCGCAATCTGCATCATTTGCTATGGAAAGAAACACCTCAAAATTGAACCTCTTAAAAAATACGTAAGTGTCCTGAAAATGCAGGATGCGCGTAAAAATAAATGTTACCGGCCAAAGGGCTTTTGCAATTTGGAAACAAAGTTAGGATAATATTCGAGGCACACGCCAACTTCTGACCATGACACGTGGTGCTACTAATTGGACTTCACTGTGCTATCAGGAACTACAATTCCTGCCTCACTTAGAAAACAACGTAAATACCATTGTATCCTTACGCTCATGCGTGTTTTTACCGATGAGTTGCGACATGTCGCGACATTTTACGCTAGTAATTAGACAGGCGCACCTGGCATCCTTAAAGTTCCTTCATTTTATCAGATATGCAATTTCATCGACAAAAAGTTAAAATAGTGGCTCACAATCAGTGCGTCAGTGATCTAACTTAAAGGGGCGATTCGGGCCAAACGTAGCTAAAAATCGAGGGCCGAACTTTGGGCTGCGTTTCAAATTTAAAGAGGCCTTAATTGAATTCTAATGCGTTTGTATTGCTCGCAAATTTTTTTTCTGAATTAAAGCTTTGTATAAGCTCCTTAATTATTAAGGAAAACGACGCTCAAAAATTAGGCTTCAGCTTCGAAAAAGTTGAAAGAAAGTTAGAGCTCTAATCACAGGTGAGCCCTCCACTCAAATGCGATCAAGATCGAAACAAAAATGATTTTTGATGGGTCTCGTGAATCAAAATCGATGCCTCTCCTCGAAGCTGAGACATTTTGACTCCATCATTCGTTTAATCAATCTCTCATATCTGTAAGGACGTAGCGTTCCGCGCGGTTAATTAAATTAGCTTTTAGCATCAATAGGTCATTCACCCATGATTTCCTGGGGCGAATAGATTTGGGCTAGCGGAATAATCATATTCATGCCTGTCTTGGCGTCCTCCTCGTCTTAACATCGCGTCGCTAGCCGCAACAGGCGAAGTGGAAGAGTTTTCTTGCCATTGGCCGATGGTTGCCCACGCTGCCGCATTTACGAAGAATTCTAGAACTTTTGATTCTGTTCTAGTTTCTTGATTGCAATGGATCCTTTCCAAGCTTTTGTCCGAGTGAAATACAGAGTTGTCTCTTAGGGAAAATTACTAAAAAATTACGATGATCAGTATCATTGGGGTGGTTCGAAAAATAACCCTTACCTAACTCACAATCATGCAGGTAAATTTGCTCATTTCATAGCTTCCTGATTAAAAAAAAATATACTATACGGCCAAGACAGGATTGGACGTTGATGAATCACTTCATTTTCACGCAAAACTGAAAATGGCCGTCATTACAAGTTGCAGTTTTTTAAATTAAAAATCAACATAACAATTGCAATTTATTTCATAACCTCATCTCCATGCATTCGAAGTTATCCTTACTGCGAAGTAGTTTTTTTTTTTTTTTGAGGAACTGTGTCTCATGGCGGCTGCCATTTTGAGTTTTGCGTAGAGTTATGAAACTGGCGTGACTCACCTGTATCAAATACCGTCTTCACCATGGTATACTTGTTGAAGCGTCAAATATGTTGGGATTGAGTTTCAGACTTTCCCAATGGAATCACCGTGATCTTGGGCCATTTTCCACCAACGAGATAACTCCTTTCTTCGCTCCAACGAGGGTTTTCGAAAGACCCATCTCCCATCTGGCAGCGCTCGTGGATGTGGTTAATATAAAATGAGCGATGGGCGATGGAGACCGTTATCGTTTGGATGG
The DNA here is from genome assembly GCF_918797505.1 of Bemisia tabaci. NCBI lineage: Eukaryota > Metazoa > Arthropoda > Insecta > Hemiptera > Aleyrodidae > Bemisia > Bemisia tabaci. The sequence continues at coordinate 27,025,801 of NC_092793.1, forward strand.
TGATCACGTAACAGACAATACCTGCTTAATCGACAATCGACAATGGACACATACGGAAAACGGACTAAGTGTGTGCTACCACGTATATCGCTGATGGCCCCCACGTCATAAAAGCGCGCCCGACGCGTCACATTCGGTTCGTAACGCACGAATTCCGCGAACTTTGCCGGGCGCTTCTGGATGGGTTTCCTCGGTTCATTATTGGAGTGATTTATATCGGGCGCTGATGGATACGTTTCTTTGGAACGAGCGTTGGAGCGATATCGGTTGCGCTTCAATCAGGAAACAACCCGTGGCATACGACCGTAATGACTGTGAGATTATCCTCAAGTGCTCAAGTGTTGTGGCATTTGATTCCGTACGGTCGGAATATTCGAGAGTTACAGCGGTGACCCAGAATGAACGTAACAGTTAGGATTCACATCTGCATAAATTCGATAATGGGGACACTGTTTTAGTGTGAGCAGTTTTTGTCCATTCTGTCAGTTTTTGACCAAACATCCCTGGAAACCAGACACATGGGTGGAGCTAGGGGTGTCTTTTGGGGGTTCAGAAGAGCCTCTCACCACGGGGGTTGTAGGGCCACAGAATAACATCCCCCCATAGGAGATTTAGGCTCTGGGCTTCAATGCTCCAAAGAAGGCTGTAAGGGCCCTGAAACAAATTTGGATATGAGGGCATCCTATAAGCCATTTCAGCTGTTCTTGTTCTTGAAAATAGTTAAAAATAAAATTCTGGAGATGACAGAAATATCACGAACATATTCCGTAAAATCCCTGACGTTTCCAACAGGGCCGGATTTACTTACTTGCCGCCCATGGGCCGCCTGTATTTTGCCGCCACCTTCTCATTCGTTTTGAAACATCAATGCAAACCATCAAGTGAACGTGCCGGAGGGGAGGGGCGCATAAGACGCGTTTACTCGTGTTGGACACATTTTTTGCGAAAGCCCTGTCAACACTACTAGCAAAAGCTCACAGAACTTGGCGCGAAAGTTAAGTTTCGTAAACCTATCTCTGTGTGGACAAGGCCTTCCATTTATATGAAATGAACGAAAATAGTATGAAAGAACAAGCATAAATGTGGTTTAATAAAATTTTAACTTTCGCCGCCGCGCCGCTCTAACCGCACTGTGTTTTGGCGCAATGCATGAAGTATTCCTACAGTCTTGTAAGCGCTATGCGTTTCACGCCGACCGCTGCTGCACGCACTGTGTTTGGCGTAATGCGTGAAATATTCATGCAGTCTTGTAGGCGCTATGCGTTTCACGCCGACCGCAGCGACCGCTCTGTCTTTGACGCAATGCGTGAAGTATTCATGCAGTTTTGTAGGCGCTAATATGTGTTACATGCCGACCGCCGCGCCGCGCCGAGGGTTTCTCCTTTTCATCCAACTCCTCTACTTACACCTATAACGACACTGAAATTGCACATACTGAGGTCCATAGCCCAGGTTCAGGACCACTTATTTTGCCAACTACCCTCTCGACAAAACACGATTATGTCATCAGCTAAGTCCAAAATTTCATGTGGGCACGCGTTTGATACCGATGAGCCTCCTTTCAGCCAGTAGACTATGGAGATTTCAGGGCCCAAAGAGGCAGCCAATTTTCCATCAAGGAAATTGCCAATCTGCACATTCAAATTTCACCCCCAAGATGGGCAACAGTGTTTATCTTTCCACAGAACTGAGAAAAATGCAAAAAACTAACGGTTACACTGGAAAAAAAAAACTCCGGCCGTGGGAGCCGCAATTACGGGCTATATAGACATATCGTCCGTTCCGGGCTCGAAGGCCGAAAATTCCGGCTGCTGGAGGTGTAGCTCCGATTGCTCCGGGTTTAGAGGCCGAAGTTACGGCTCCAGCAGCCGGAATTTTCGGCTGCTAGTCTAAAGTATGTTAACATATTTTTTGAGACGACAGGTGGTAATAATTGTATGAAAAAGTAATTCTGAGTTATTCGAGTTCATAGTTCGGCAACCTTTTTGGGCGCTAAGAGCTCATTGACTTGATCGAACCTAACCTCCAAAATTATCGCCATGTCCATACTCTCCCCTGACTGGTCACTCTTGACAGTAATAACGCATCCCGCACGGAAAATTTCCCTCTCACTCCTTGTGGAGAGTCCGAGAGAGTGACGCGAAATCGAGAGTGGCCGCAGGCAACGGCGAAGCAACCTGAGTCCAGCGCGGCGGGGTCGACAATGAATAACGGTCATCATAGCGCGCAGCGCTGCCGTTTCTTACATAACGAAACAAGATTCCGCTCAAAATCCAATGAGGGGAAAAAAGTTGATTTTACCGAGAGCCGGGTGCGCATTGCATAGAGTGCAGCCGACTGAGCGTCCGTCGACGCGACGCGACGCGACGTCGCGGTGCGCGTCCGCGTTTCAGATTCAATTTTCCTCGAAGTTGCCAGATTGTGCGATGAAATTTGGATATTTTACCGGGGTTCTAATGGGGGAGAGGATGATTTTTCCGCACTATCTGGCAACTATGATTTTCCTCCGCTCGGATTCAGGTTGAGCCGAGCCACCAGCCACAATCAGACTCGGAATCAGTCTTGGAATCAGAATCAGGTGGACGAGAAATAAGTTGGTCACGACGGGCGTGAGTGTCGCGCCGCGCCGCACAGTGGGAGAGGTCGGGCAACTTTGAAAGCTTATCGATGGTGAAACTTCGGAACCACGTATTTCGGTTCGCGATGTTGCAGATTTCCTGTCATACGTTATTTTTTGAATGGAGAACTACTCAGCGTAAATTCTCGAAAACCTCTGTGATTTTCTCCTCTATATGCGAGGAAAATTCTGAGAGAACTTCAAGGGATGATGTTAATTTATTTTCCTTTAAAAGGATAAGAAAGGAGCCGAGATTTTTAAACACCGAAAACGAGATAAGTGGTTTGGGAGTTTCACTATCGTTATGTCTTCTTCAACAGGAGACGCAGAGGTTTGGAAGTAGTTCCATTGGTTTTCTCGTTTTATTGCCTCCAAGGAAACACCCGTGTAAACTTGTATGCAAGTTTCGATTTTCTCTCTTCGCTATCATTTCCTAGCTCTCTTGGCGAAAATGGTCGAATGCCGATACGAAACTACCACTGATACGATACTGATATAATTTTTCTTACTGCGTGTGAGAAAAATTGCGGAAACGGTCGATCTACTCCTTTTGTTGGTCCATCCTTTTTCTCAGCGGAGAGGGAAGACGCCATGTCATTGTCTTCAACGCCATGTCAGTTTGCCTGCAACTTTTGGAGTAGGCAACACGGTGCTCTCCTCCCTGATCCGACACGTGGAATCATCATAAAAAGTGGCCCCTCACGCATACTTGAAATGTACTAAAAAAGTAGCGTTTTACCGGACAGGAAGAGGTTACCTTAGCGTCATGTCAGTTCGCCTTCAATTTTTAGTGTAGGCAACACTCGCTCCCACGTGGGTCGAATAGTGGTATCACCGGCGCCTTGAAATGCACTCGTTCCTCTGTGCGCTCGCTGTCTCTTCGTCGCCGTCGTCGACTCAACGTCGCGTCGCGTCGCACCTCAAAACACATGCTGCCTAATTGAGCGTGGTTTTTTTCTTAAAAATAAGAACGTAAATTTGTAATGTACGATTTGTTTTTACCACCAAATTCATGGTAAACCTCGTCTCGAACACGCCACTAATTTGATCGGCAATGGTTGATTAAAAAGTCGATTCCAACCTTTACTTGACAAAATGTGAGCTTTATAAAGACATTTGGCCACCGTGTAGAACCTGAAGACGTTTGTTAGAAACTGAAATGAATTTCTTCCATTCTCTAGAGCTGTAAGTTATGAGGACTCGATTTTACTCTTTCCACTCTCAAGAAGGAGAGAAGGAGGTAAACTTTCCTTATATTTTTATTTACCCCTAATTCTTGATCATTGGCTAACCAAGTAGAGCAAAATCTCTTGGAACAATTGAACTTGCCGTAAATTCTCTCCAAAATTATACATACAAAAAATAAAATAAAAAAAGTCAGAATTTTTCTTAAATCCAGTTTTCTAGGTATTTAAAAAAATGAAGGGTGAGAGGAAGTTTGGATTTTTCTTCAGTTATCAAGTTAAGTTGATTTTGGTTGTATAAGTTACATTTATGTCTGAATAATTTATCTTACGGCTAGGTTTCGCGCCTTGACGTGACTGGAAGCTGGGGTAACGGTGCACATAAGCTTGGGGAAACCGTGGACAAGGCCGACTGAGTTAACCATGAACTTATCCGAGCAGATTGCGTTTCACCTGAGGGAGACAAGTAATTCTTCGTGATAATTCTCAAGTTCGCAAATCGCTCGGCGGATTTTCGCGCATTAGGTTTCCGTCGGGAAACCGAATAATTTTTCGGTTATGCAATGTGTTCTCAAGATTCGACTCCACCCAAGAGCGTTCCATTCGAAGTTGCCGCATAGGTCGAATGTTGTCGAATCCTGCCCAAAACCGCACAAACTGGAGGGTTTTTACCTCCCCTCTTCCCCATTCCCCCCCTGCCAAGATGCAAACAGATGAGACCTCAGCCACGACCGACAAGAAGAGAGGAAAGTAAAAGAAGACTCGATCAGTGCAGCGATCGGTTGAATCGATTATAATGTTCAGTCAGCATAATGGAATGAAGTAATAACGCAATATGCATAACATATAATGTCAGTGAAACTCTTCCTCGAAACTTGCCCCAGATAATCGCGACCGGACTATTGTCGACATAATTCCAGCCGTTTTACCTGAAAGTGTAGCGCAATAGCGTGCGTGTATTCGACCTTACTGACCGATAGATTTTCTTTAATTCAGCATTCAAACACAGCAGACCAAAAAACAGCCAAAACACGATTATTTGAGTTGAATTAACGGCAAATCTTAATAAAAGCAATTTTCTGTGCTTTAAAACAACGTTGTTCTAAATCAACGCAACTTATGATACATTGATCAATCCTGATCTTCCTTTATTTAGAAGGATTGCTTATTTGGTTCAAGTCAACCTTTTTTTCATAATCTCAATTTTCACCTGGTTTGCAGTTCTGGATCAGTGTACATACAGTCAACGGACATTTTAGAGATGTTTATTTTAAGTCATTTTGATGTTATACGGGCATAGTTGTTTCATTTTAAATCGGCTAAAAAATTGTTGTTTTAAACCATTAGTCGCCAAGTTACCATTGAAGAAAATAGTGGATACACAGGTCTCTCTCTACTCTTTTCTTCGATGGTGCTTTTCATAACGTGCAATTATATTCACAGTTGGAAGTGAAATGTCTTATATCTGTCAAAAATTTTAAATCAAAAAGTTATGGGATAAGAATGTACCTTTCCGTGAAATATTGGTTTTGAAAAATAAAATGAAAACAGAATTGATGGGTTTTGAGCTGAACAATTTGATCCGTAAACACACTATAAGCCCTTGTTTAACAACTTAAGAACTTTAATGTTTTACCGTTGAATTAGATTATGCAAATATCGGTTAGAGCATTAAGGAAGGTAAAAATAAAGTTTCCGAGATCGACAACATGGCAACTTCCCTCGGGCTATTAACAGATAGCGACAACTCAGAAGACTAAATTTTAGAATTGCTCTACAAATCACGCTTTGAGAAACATTGAAACCCAACATAGGGCATCACGGCGGACTCTAATGAATTCGGGCTGGAAGCGACGAGGAAAGAATCTTTCGAACGCGTAAAGGTCTTCCACCAAAAGTGTTATTTGAAATTTTATTTTTTCCTCTGAATTGATGCTTTCGGTGACGTTAAAATCTCAACCAGAATAGGTATCGTTTCGCATTCCCTCCATCCGGGGCATACACATCACAGAATACATAAAGATCAAGATTTAACACTGGTTTCTGATTGGAAAAATGAAGTAAAAAGGAAATTTGACACCTAATGAAGAATGTTCTATCTACTCTGTTGAATTCAGTCCCGCGGTCGATCTATTCAACCAATCACTCAAACGGCGAATATCCAAGCGCCTGGAGAACTCAAGAAACTAATTTGATCAAATTAAAAGATAACGTTCGTTATGTTTTGATGGCAGATCCAGCACTAACGTTAACTGAAAACGGACGTCAAGATATGCAGTTACGTACTCTCAAAATTACCTTCTGAGGCTGCAAACCGTACAGTTCGGGCTCCTTTTGATATCTGGTATGGACGTAACTGTGTCAGGTATGCAAACCCACAACACGCAACTTAAACTGAGTATCTGACGCGTAATTGAAATTAAGTAGGTATATCATTAAATGGTACCGTTGTTCGGATGCAGCCTTGTAATCTTGACTGAAAACTCGCCGACACGGGTAGAGTACATTCACCGTTTGGGTACGTGCCAGAGGTTGAATTGACCGCCCTTGTAGGCTCAAACAAACTGCATTTGTTTCCCTGATGACCTGAACATTCAGGACTCAATACCTAGCGCAATAGTAATGTAAGATCAACAAAAACCCTTTCATCAATGCGATGGCTATACTGTCATGCTATGGAAAAACGCCGCATGAGAATCAGGCGTTGCGAAATTTCCCCCGGCAAATCACTGCTTTTCAGGAAAATGTTTGAATATTTGTTTACCAATTTGTCCGATAATTTTTTTTGTAATTTGAGCTAAAGTCCCTGAAAATTTCAATGAAAAATATTCATAATTTTTCTCAAAAATAAACATTTTATCGAAGGAAATTTTTCAACTCTCGAATGTTCACAAAGAGTTCTTCTTTGGCACGGTAGTATATAGTTGAGAACTTAAGAATACAGTCTCGTTTGCCGTAGAACTTCAAAACGTGCTCTTATTTTCATGTGCACTGAGGTGTACTATACCGATGGCCTAAGTCGGAAACCACGTATCTGCATTGCGATGTTTCATATTTGCCACTCCTATTTTATTCATTCAAAGAGAAACAAGCCAACGTTATTGCGTTGACTAGTTTTCCTTAGAAAAAATAAAACTTGACCAAATGTCTGCAACGTTGCAAACGGAGATACGTGGTTTCGAACTTTAGCCATGGATATCTCTTAAACTATGAACGGGCAAAATCTGAAAAAAAATTAGGATTCACTTCAAAGGGAAGGAAAGAAATCAACAGAGAAAGACATTCCATACCAGCCAGGAATAATGCAGGATCGGAAAGGTCGAAGAATAAAAAGACAAGAGAAAAAATATTTGTTTAAAAATGCATTTAAATTTTGTAAATTAGCGCTGTCTGGTGGAAGATGAAGACGCACATGTCACAAACGTCGACTCGAGAATATTATTCGTCTCCGTGCTCTTCAGTGGATCGATTGTGGAATCTTAATCGAATGATCTGAAGCTAAGACAGGGATAAACCTATTAAGGTCGTTCTATAAAGATTACAAATTGACCCGCTGGTCGGCGAATCTTGTAACCTTTTTGAATGAAGGATTGACGTGTATGTTTCATTGAAGCATATTTTTAATAAGAAAAAAAACACATCTCGCTGATATGCGATGCATTACTTGACTGACAATTCGTTGAAACTAATTCATAGCGATTGTCAGGCTTTGCGAACTTACAACAACAGAGTGAAAGAAAAAAAAGTAACCTTTAAATAGCACTGGTGAATCAAAGTTTATTGCTGGGAAATGTGAAATATCTCGTCAATATTCAATTCACTGCGTTTTTACTGACATTTTAAATTAACATCACTCAGCAGTTCTCATTTGTAAATGAGTAACTTGATATATTGAAGACCTCCCATTTTTGTAAAATTTTAGTCGATGAGTGTACATATACATTACATACAACACAATGCTGCTGCATCGGAAATCAGATGAGCATTTTTTAACTTTGATACGATTTCCAGGCGGTGTAACTCAAAGCAAGAATCACCACAAATCAAAAGACAACATGACATCCCATCCGTAATTTCCCAGGGTTGTAACAATACTCAAATGCTCTTGTTCCCCTGGGAGAGGAGGATAGTAATACAGAACCTACTTGCCAGGTCTCGATGAAATACTACCATCACAGTTAGTTTAAAAATTAATTTTCTGTCTGATGTTGCAAGACTGTTTACGGATGAATGAGAGCAATTGAATCATGCGCGGCACAACACAAGTGACGGTAGGAGAGGTGCGGTTCTCTGAAAATGACCTGATATTATAAAATGTCACAGACTAACCTTGGTATTTACGCCCTGCTAAACTTTTCTTCTCGCTCTCAAGAGGAGGAATCTTTTGCCTTTGTTTCTCATCTGACACGCCGCACCTTATTGTTCTCAAGCGAAGTATTTTAACCCTATGATGTTATATGATAGTCTGCTCAAAAATGCGTTTCATACATTTTAATGTGCAATGTTCAAAAATGCATGCGGCAGTGCATAGATGGAATGGTGTTTGACCTTACACTTTTCCTTTCCTTCGAGAGTATGAGCGCTAAGATTTCGAAAACGTTCCCGTATATTTTTTTACTAAATATTTAGTTATCACAAAAAATCCGCATTGATAGCTGAAAATTAATTTGATAAATTAATAACCAAGATTATTTTATAAGTTTTTCACACTCTTGTATTAATTAAAACAATTTTTTCAAGAAATTAGGAAAATTTTTAACATCAGAAATTGTTTGATTCTTCCAAAAAAATACCGCCAGCAACTCCGAACCAAGTTTGTAAAGTCAAAACAATCAAGGCTGGTGGAACTCCAAAATAATTGTATAGAACCTCAGAATCATACAACTTGATTTAAAGTATTCAAAGTTAGTTTCTCGAATGATGATATTTGAATGTAACTTTTAACATCTTAAAAGTTACGTTCTTTTCACTTGGACGAAGAATAACTAAGCGGGGCTGCAAACTTATACCACGAGAGTTTAGCTTAGTTTCTTTGCGTGGACTTTTCCACCCTCGCAGTCGCACAGTGGATCGAGTCAATTAGAGAGGTTGGACATTCAATTTTTGACTAAAATTGCAAATTTTGATTGTTCATTTTGTCAAATTTTAAATTTCAAGGGGTGCCTCTGGCAGAAAATTTTAAGAGGAAACCAATGAAACCACTTTTAGGAGTTCAAAATTTTGTATAAACGGAGTTATGAGCGTTTAAAGTTTCCAAATTTTGTCCAACCTCTCCAATCGGCTCGATCCACTGTGTCTCGGAGGTGCGCGGGACCTGAATCCCTCGTTCCTTTTAGCAGGAGAATTTTTCGTCCTTTCCCTTTTAGTGTATTTTCCGGAGGAAAAATACACTATTTTTTTACTGGTATTAACTTGGACGGGTATTAGTCAGGAAAGGAACTAATCAATTGGGAAGGAATGAGCTTTAATCGTGATTCTGTCGGCGTTGAGCATTCCCACTAGTTAGCGGGAATCTTGGGTACCTCGCCCTCTGAGGCGGGGGCTGTAAGAGAAACGTGAAAGTCGGAAGTGACGACCCGGCCAAATTTTATTTGTCTGCATCCTGGGAGTGATATCATACTTCGCAGGAATTAGCTCCGACTATCTATAAAACCACGTGAATCAGCATGTGCCAGTATCGCTTTTTTCCCCCGGCTCCCAAAAGTTACGATTGTATAATCAGCCAATCCGTGGATCCGAGGAAAGTGACCGCGTCCGTTGAAAACTCAAAACTCTAAATTTTTAGTCAGGATTTGAATTTGTAAAGAAAGGATATCTGTATTGGGTCCGTCCCTAATTACATAACGCTCTAGAGGAAAAGGGGGGGGGGTGTCGAGGAGAGCGTTACGCGATTTTAATTTTACGTTTTAAAGGATAGGGGCCTACGTCTCAAAAGCGTTACAAGGGGAGGGGGATCAGATATTCCGAAAATGTGCGTTATATAATTTAGGAACGGCCCCTTAGGCCCTTGTGATAATTGAACTGATTCATTTGTCCATTTTTCAGTGATCTTGACCTATACCCAATTTTTTATTATGCTAAGTGTACCTCATATTATTCTAAAAAGTAAAAGACGGATCTCTGCTGAAGTCAAATTAATTTCGAAAAACAGACGTAGCAAATTGTAGCTCTAATTTTTATTTTGAGGGATGATATCACTCACTCGTTTGACTACTGTACCTATGTGTGTTATATTTTCCTCGAGTTTCATGGTCCTTCTTATCTTTTGTTTAGCTGCATGTCTTGACTCTTAAAACACCGAATTGCGCAGAATTGTTTGACTAAGTTGTTGCTTTTTCCGTTTTGTTCCAGGGGTCGAATAATTTATTCACATGTCCTGCAGGTAAGAACCCCAGACATTTTATTTATACCTGCACGTCAATTTAGAGACTGCGGCTGTTGCACGAAAGAATACCAATGAAGTAACCACGAAACACCACGGGAAATCATCTGACAAAAATCTATCACGCTTGAAATCCATTTTAATATTCTTTGATGTTGCATTCTGACTTGTTTCTAATTCTCCTCGATTTTTTCCGTAATATATCAAGTTTTACTTAAATACTCAAGACCCCATAGATGTTTTAAAAAACAAACTTAGTTTCACACCATGCAACGGGTAGAAAATGCATTTTAGAGTCCTTAATCAAGCAATTAACCTGTAATTGCTCAAACGAGTTTTAAAAAGCAGTGACATTATTTTCGGATGCATTAAAAAACTGATCTCTAACACAATCAAAGTAAAACTGTAAGTGGCATTAGTAACGTTGCAGATTTTTAGGTAAAAATGTAAAAATTCTTTTTTTTTTTCAAAGTCGAGGTTGAATCGTGTGCGAAGGAAGGTCAAGTTTTAATAGCAATTTCACGTTTTATTTTGTTGATCCTTATTAATTCTGATTCGTAGTGTTTTGATGAAACGGATGTTCATTTCGAACATGCTATGATCATCAGGTGGTTTGAACCGAAAAAATATCAATTAGAACCAATCAGGGTCAACAAAATGAAAGTGAGTACAGGCACAATAATGTGAACTTGATATCGTGATGAAACTCCTCAATCTCAAAGTAGGTCATGTTTTATTACCTGTACTGAACTTTTGCTGGATTTTTGTATCTTCAATGGCAACGCTGTATATGATATCGCATGCAACCAGTGGCTGGACGAGGAATCGCCGCAAGGAATCTAAAATGCAATGTGGGTGGCCGTCTGCGAAGAAGGTCCAGCCAGAAAATAGATTCATTGCAGGCATCATTGCCACTTTCATTCAAGAATGTTCAACTTTCAAATTCTCATACATCAATCTGTATGTGCAATGGTTTTATTTGCCCGCACCATGAGCACAAGCCTTAAAACGCTTATTTCAGACCACAGACCTGAAAAATATATACCAGGCGCGCACTTTTGGAAAATTTGAGGTTACCACTCAGTACCTACTTTCAATACATATTACGATGAAATACTTTTTTCTGCGTACTGAATTTTCCTCAAGAACCGCACTGGTTCCGTCGATTAGATTAGAATAGGTAGTACCTCGCTATAAACCAAACACTGATCATTTAGCGAGCGAATAAGATTTTTTTTCTATGACCGATTTGACTAAGTAGTGTGTGAACTTTGGCTTTTTCGCGGGCGGGACTTTTAAATCGACTAATAATAATGTTAACTCATCAAACGTTCGAAAGTTAATTTTTGAGGTTTTCGAAGTATTCTAAGTGTTGTATGTGAACCTAGTATCAGAAAGAATGTCTCAGTGAAATTTAATTTTACCCCGTCTAGTGGTCCATTGCAGTGGCGAGGCGTGAATGATCGATTATCGATATTTTCCCATTTGAAGTTATGGTAAAGAATCGATTATTAAGGTGTTCCTTGCGAACATTCTGCTTATCGATCCTGTTCGATAGATTTTAATAGCAGATCAATCGATGTATCGCAAAGCACGCCACACACTGGTTTTATTGATCAAGTAGCAGATAAAAATTCACCTGAAGGTAGTAAAATCGGGCTACCCGGTGATGAAGAAGTTGGATGCCGGGAGCACCCGCCCAATCGAAGGTCACGATAACAAAACCCGCGGAGGAATTTAATTCAAGAGCTATTCTCCTCCGATATTCCGCTCACCTAGCTCAATCTCAGCGAGGGGAGAAATTAATTGAAAAATTCTCAAATTGATTCCGAAGCGCGCCCTGCCTCTGTGCAGAGTTCACGTCTCCGTCTGTGTCCGATTCCCGCCGTGACAGGATACAAGCAAGAATTAAGACGAGAAGAAATTATTCAGGCACAACCAGCCATTTTTTTTGATCGATTCCTCAAGCTCGGCGGAAACCTCCTTCATTGAAAAGAAAATTTTGTAGAGATATTATTTTGACTTAAAACGTCCTTTCATGTCAAAAAAAGAGCTTGATGCAAAAACGGCTTTTTTCGCCCCCCCCTCTGGAAGTTCTTCAGACTTTGTCTATTGATTACTCATACTTGAGCGCTTCTTTCCCCAAATTTTCAGACTCCCAAAAAATTTTGGGGGGGAGCTAGGGGGGGGGGGGGGGGGGGGTGGAAGTCAAAACCTGTGAACCTCGATATCTCTTGAACAAAGAAAAATATCGAGGTCCGGTTTGGACAAAAAAGCGTCTAAAATTGCATACTTTAAGATTCTAAAGGTCAAAATCCCGATATCACATTTTTAAGTCAACATATGTGCTTTTTTCCAGTTTTTAGGTCTAGAAAATTTCCTTTAAACAAAAAATTTACAAAGATCTCAATTTTTTATTTGAACCAAAACCAGTTTTTTTTAAATTGTTCGTCTTTTTCCGCATCCAACGAGTGGTCCATTAAGCTGGGGAACCAAACGGTTCCGGAGTTATGATCGATTGAAGTTTCCGCTCAACGCGCGCCGACCGATTTTCGCGCGCAAAAAAGTCGGATTTGACTGTTATTAGATCAGTTTCAATGTTCAAACTAAGCAAAATGCTTTATTAGGGACTCTTGAGGGTCGATGAGTTCAGAAATTACCGATACTTCCAAAAAATTCACGTTTTTAAAATTGCAGCTTCGGACAGGACCACTGAGCGACCGGTCGGCGCTCAGTGGGCCTCTAAAATAGCGCTGCGGAGCTGTAATTTTAAAAACGTAAATTATTTGGAAGTATCTGTAATTTCTGAACTCATCGACCCTCAAGAGTCCCTAATAAAGCATTTTGCTTAGTTTGAACATTGAAACTGATCTAATAACAGTCAAATCCGACTTTTTTGCGCGCGAAAATCGGTCGGCGCGCGTTGAGCGGAAACTTCAATCGATCATAACTCCGGAACCGTTTGGTTCCCCAGCTTAATGGACCACTCGTTGGATGCGGAAAAAGACGAACAATTTAAAAACTGGTTTTGGTTCAAATAAAATATTGAGATCTTTGTAAATTTTTTGTTTAAAGGAAATTTTCTAGACCTAAAAACTGGAAAAAGCACATATGTTGACTTAAAAATGTGATATCGGGATTTCGACCTTTAGAATCTTAAAGTATGCAATTTTAGACGATTTTTTGTCCAAACCGGACCTCGATATCTTTCTTTGTTCAAGAGATATCGAGGTTCACAGGTTTTGACTTCCACCCCCCCTAGCTCCCCCCCAAAATTTTTTGGGAGTCTGAAAATTTGGGAAAAGAAGCGCTCAAGTATGAGTAATCAATAGACAAAGTCTGAAGAACTTCCAGAGGGGGGGCGAAAAAAGCCGTTTTTGCATCAAGCTCTTTGGTTTTTTTTTTTTTTTTTTTTAGTAGAATCCGTACGGATTTAACTCAACGTCAGTTTTTTTTAGTTGAAAATGCGTCGTTTTGCTATCGTTAAGTTTTAGTAAAAAAAAACGACAGAAAATGAACTTTTCTTTAATTAAAAGTTGCAATTTCGAGGCCGGCAACGTTGTAATACTAAGACACGTCTAAGTAATGTTATTCCGGGAAATTTGAAAATTTCGCGATGAAAATCAGTAATAGTTTACTTCATCGGCACAATAAACAACGCTGGAATTAAGTTAAGGTTTAAGTGAAACAAGTAAAGCGCCATCAGTTGGGAACGCATGCGAGGAAAACTGAAAGAATATCATAGCGCCTTGATGCAACTATTCGAGCTCCATGGATGTCCGTGTTGCATACGCACGGAGTTGAAGGCGTTTTGATTCTCCCGGCACTCACCGCTTCACTTACGGCGCGGCGGCAAGCAGTGTTGCAAGGATCTACAAATTGAAAAGGGCGCCTCTAATTCTTCGTAAATACTAGAGAGACATCTCTTAGGCATAAGTGGTTGCACAAAGGCGTAAGATGTGAGTAGCTTTTTTGCATAAGCTTTTAGAATGATCATGATTTGCAGAGTTACTTGGGTTTATACTGAAGAGATGTATTTTGACGGTAAAACTACGAGACCACGTATCTCGGTTTGCTACGTTACATAATTTACGGACTTCCTGTCATCCTTTATTATTTCAATGGAGAACTACGCAATGTCATTTTTTGAAAACTCCTGTGATTTACTTCTCTGTGCGATGCAAAATCTGTGAAAACTTCAAGGAATAATATTGATTTGTTCTCCTTCAAAAAAATAAAATATGTGCGGAGATTTTTAAACACCGCAAAAGAGATGCATGGTCTGATATTTCATGTTAAGGTGTGAAGTAAACAATGAAAGCTTCAGTTAGTGTCGCATACGACGGATACTAAATGAATTTAATCATTCCATCTGCATGCAACTATTCGGGCTCCATGGATGCCCGTATTGCATACCTACAGAAAAGAAGGCGTTTTGACTTCAGACTCGCTAACCGCCTAACCAGGAGTGACGCTTAGAGGAGCGAGTCAATAAGACGAGGACAACATATTTAAAGCAGTTAAGGCAGTGAATGAAAAATATTGATAATAGTTTGCGAGATTGTCTATTTTGCCGTTCATATTAGGTTCTCTCACATCTCTTTCTCGGCGAACCTCTTTGCCGGCGTCTAGGAAGAAATTTCCAACGGATACAGTAAATTTACAATACGCGCACCGAGACTGTTATGCGATGTTAGCCAGAAAGAGTCTACATAGATGACGGGCTTTTTGTGTGTAACAGGTTCAGTGTCACAGATTGAGCGCACTGCCTCCTCTCTATAGGGAATGACCCCTCTATTTTCTTTGTTCTCCGTCGCTGCAAACGAAGAGCTGGCAAAAATCTAGTTCGACTAATCTTAAGCGGGATTAGATACGAGTCTTCGCCAGTGGCCGTCCACTGCCGTTGGAATTTTGGAATGGATGAGGAATTTGAAAAGAAGCGAGATATAATAGTCGTCACGCAATTTGCTCGTGCTACAGGGGACCTCTTCTTCGGACCCCAGTGGGTCCGGCAGAACGTTTGACCCCCCGCGATGGATGGCCTCTGCGTCTCCTTTCGCCGCACCTGACCCCTGGCATTATCAGAGAGAACTTCGACTTTTAAGGACGTTCAGAAGAAATGCAAACGTGGAAGTAGGTAGCAGTCTGTGCTTCTCAATAAATAACAAAGGAAGGGCAACTCGCCTTGAGCAATCTATTTTATGTACGTGTGAAAAGTTAAGCCTTTTTCACCCGTTCTTTTCGTAAAATTACATCTTTTTACAATTCGGCGTTATATTTGGGAATATTGTTGTATTCTATATGTACTTAGCATGATTTTGCGCAAGATATGTTACGATAATAGACCTCTAATTCATGCAGAGTTTCGAAGTTTCTCACACGATTCACCTGAATCAGTTTGACTACTTTGTCTAGTGTTTTTTATGGACATTGAAAAGACAAGATTATGCAACAAATATTTGTTTTCAAAACCACCGCAGCTGAATAACATGAAAAACAGGCTTCTCCTCAAAGGTTAGAACGTTTTAGGTAGTAAGCACTGATGAGACTTCGATCACTTAAAAAAAAATTTTAAAGGGTCTTTGAAAATCATTTGAAGCATTGTAAAACCAAGTTCTATCTTCTGCGGGCTAATCATTGAAATTGATAGACAAAGAAAACAAACTGTGAGTAAAGCGATTGCCGGAAGCGGGTGGTTGCAATGGACGAAAGAAGTAGGTAATAGACTAACTGACGGTAACCCATAAGAGACCTCACAGTTAGTCCATAATTTTCTCCCTCAGTCTATAGGAACCACCCATTTCAACCAATAGGATCGCTCCTTATTCCCTATATGTTTTGATCGCTTTGTCTATCAATTTCAATAATCAGCTCGTTGGTAATGAGTAAACGAAATCATGACTCGGGGGAATGCACGGTCGAAATTCATTAAATTGTGTGATGGGAAGTAAACGAGTTTTAAATTATTTCCACGCTATTCATGACAACAACGGGAGAGTTAACTCGTTGGCAAATAAGACTGCACAAACTATCCTCTGTCTTTGACGTAAACAGATTATACTCTTGATCCTTCTGATGAGTTTTTTGACGAGTCACGAAAAGAGAAAGTCCTTTGAATCTAGGGCGGAACACCACTTACATCTAATTTCACAGATGCATACGGGCACGGGTACTCGGCCCAGACAATAACACTTGTTTTCCTCGCTTATAATAATCCGGGAGCGAAGGCATCGTTGCGTTGGCGGGGCACTTGCGTCGTTTTCCTCTACCTCCGTCTTCGTGTGGGTTGACTAATTTTTTATTGTCTCATTAGCTCAATTTTGTCGCGAGTCTCTCGATGGCATCGACTCCAGATTCTCGAGAGGAGGAGAAAAAAGAGCAGGATATAACGCTCCGGCGCAATTTATGTCTTCGTTAGAGCTTCGTACGACCATATGATGAGCATTTTGTCATGAGCCCGAATTTATTCATCGTCCAACGGTGTTTTTAAGGACACGGTCTGCCCTCATTGCCTTAAAAAATGTAAAAGAGGAGGGTGTGAATTTTCTGAGCAGATAATTCTAATTTTTATGAGGAGTTGAATTTTTAATATCTACAGAAGTTCCCGAGTTTTTAATTTGAGATTATAAAATAGTTAAATATAGGGACGCGGGGAAAACTTGAGACGTATAAAACATTTATCCCTCTCCTTTTGAATTTTTCGACTTACATGCACTATTGCTCTTGTGCCTCATTCGATTGTCATTGATTATTTCAATCCTTAATGAAAAATCATGGAAAAGATCGAAAAAATATTCAAAAATTCTCCGTCGAATCAATTTCGACCAGGCAAATCAGAACACATAATGTTCTTTCGAGGATTTTTCTCAGTGTATGATGATAGAGCTACAGTACCTTAGCAACATTACACACAAAATACACCGACAAATGGCGGAAAAAAGGTTGATACGGCATATGAAAGCACGCAACCCAAACTTTTTCGCAGGATATTTCAGTCAGTTCGAGGGAGGTTCATTTTCATCCATCCACTGAATATTCGAGTGCATTTTGGTGGACATAACTTTACATTACACAGCATTAGAAGTTAATACCTGAGCTGAAGGTCTCAGGCAGCCCTTTATCTGCGGCTCATACTTTCACGCTCGAGTAAGGTGCAGTTTCAGCATTGAAACTCAAGGCTGGGTAATGGTGCCACAACTGCCACACTAGTCACTCACGCTCTTTCTTGAACATGGAGAAATACGCTCATTATACTGTTAACTATGATTATGCGAATAAACATGGACAAATGTGCATCAGGAATATCTAATGGCTATTGTGCTGTAATCAATTTTTTGGTACGAGTAAACCAAAATTGCTCTTTATACCATACTACACTGAGAAAAATATTTGTGTTTTTTTGTTACTTTTGGTCAACATAGTAAGTTAAACACAAACCAACCCATATTGCGTGAGTTGATTTTGGTACAGTTTCCGATGAATTTAGCGCAGAAAACAATTGAGAGACTGGGAAACTCCAGAGTCAACCAAAGGTTTGGGTTATTTTGTATGTTGTACTTCCGGTATTATCCAAATTTTTATGTTGATTTTTCTCTCTGTGTGCTATAATTTTCAAAATTTTCTCGAAGATGCCCCCCAGATTCCTTTTTTGAGCTCAGGGAGTACCCCAGAGCCCCCTCGATGAGGTGTTTTCACGTACCCCTGAGCAACCTCCCTACACTTTCCACAAAAATTTCTCCGTTGCGTCCATAAAGACTTTGTTTTAGCCGCTAGACTGTTACTACTGTAGGGCGTTGGTCAAAATGCACCTCATCATAAAACAAGTAGGGAAATCCAACACCGAGTGTTGGAGGAATGCTCCTTAAGAATATGTAGTATTATTTTTAATCGTTTTTCTTAATTATTTTTTTAATCGTTTGAAATTTTACAATACTTCAAAATGCCTTGTGCTTGTGGTTGGACGTTTCATCTACTTGTGATTGTAGACCATCGTAATAATAACTTGACAACGTAGAAATTGGCAATGACATTGAATTTTCCCGCCCCAGACACGTAGCGAAGGTAGCGGCGCGGCGCTCACTCCGCGAAACGTCGCGATACACTGCGCCGTGCAAGACCTGCCAGCAGGGAAAGGAAATAATATCGAACAATTAATTTTTCGGCTAGATCCCGTAGCTCCGATGGAATAATAGAGCCCATCTGTGCGAGGGAGAATGGACTTGGACGAGTTTTTCTCACTTTCTCGGTTTCTCACTCGATCTGTCACGCGACACACATGTATTGTTACCCGCAGCCGATGCTGTCATTCCAGACGCGGTGTCGCTGGAAATCCGGTGGGGAGTGTGTCATTATTAGAACAATTTTACAACGGTTGCTCCGGTTCTGCGGCGCTCACCCTGTCGCACCACTCATGAAGACCTTGTTTGATGATGTCCGAACAATCGATTCCGTCCAGATTGACACGAGCTGCATGCGCCTCTATCGGTGTCCGTGGACCCCCATTGAAAGCCCGGCTTGTTTGGCCGAAGTGGGTCATCAATCACCGTATCGTTCCCTCGAAATTTCGATCCGTGTCGGAAGATTATACCATCGGCCCAATTAAAACACTTCAGCGTCGCGGCGGGTGAAAACCGCCCTAATAGTCTAGACCTCGTTATCGGGAGGTGGAAAAGTAACGCATTGACATTGACTTTTTAAGTCTCTTGGCTTTCATTTTGTACATTTTTTGACATTTCATTTCTATTGACGCGTAAATGGAGGAGAGGCGACCTGACTCTCGAAACACTATGCGTGTAAAAACAAATGAAAAGAGGTCGTCAAGAATTAGCGATCAAGTCCTTGTGCCGCTACGCAAAATTCTATTGAAATACAATTTTTTGAGAAAATAATATCACACCAAAAACACTTCCGTGTAAAAATGACCCGCCAAGCTAAAAATATAAATATTCGTCGCCTCAAAAGCAATGATATCAAATGAAGTAGACGCCAAGCAAATTTCCTGAATATAAATTGTAAGTTTCTCCTCCCTTCAACATTATTACCGGAAAAACGAAAATTATAGACAAAAAAAAATAATTTAAAAAAGGGATACAAATTTATCACCTTTTTTTGTAGTACAATTGTACCAAAAAAAATGATAAATTTGTATCGGTTTTATTAAATTATTTTTTTTTGTCTATAATTTTCGTTTTTCCGGTAATAATGTTGAAGGGAGGAGAAACTTACAATTTATATTCAGGAAATTTGCTTGGCGTCTACTTCATTTGATATCATTGCTTTTGAGGCGACGAATATTTATATTTTTAGCTTGGCGGGTCATTTTTACACGGAAGTGTTTTTGGTGTGATATCATGAAGTTTTTCGTATAAATGATCACAAACAAATAAAAGGAGCAGAATAGTCTGATTTTTATACCTACTTTTATTTCGTTTTCAATCTAAGAGAGATTTGAAAACTTCTGCAGTGTCTGATAGGGTATAGGTATTGATGAGCACTTGAAAACCCTGCTAAAAATTTTTCATGGAATTCCATGCTGGTTTTCCATGGAAAATTTCTCCACGTAAAATTGGGCACGGAAAATTTTTCCATGGAAAATTTTTCCATGGAAACACCACGGGATTCCATGGAAAATGCCACCATGGAAAATTTCTCCACGGAAAATTTCCCCACAGAAAATTTCCCCATGGAGCTTTCTTAGCATCGAATTCAATGAACCGCAACAATGCAGTTCTGCTGCGCACAGCACTGAATGACCAATTGGCTTTAGTCAAATGATGTGCCATGTATGTTATCAAAAAGTTCAACACAGTTTTTCATGCTGAATTTTAAATAATAGTGCGATCAAATTCGATTCTACTGATTACGCATGCAGATAATTGATTGAAATATATCATTAAAATGATGAGTAGCAAGATTTTGAACTTTAAGAAAAATATTTATTTACACGGACACAAAATAATGAACAAATCAATACAAACTTTACTGTAGTACAATTTAAACTTAGTCAAAGTATTTCTTTCTTTCCTCTTTGATTTTATGCGCGAGGATCTGGTTTATCTGTTTCCTCCTCATATCAAGGGTGTCCTGGTCAGGGGCCGGGATCTCTTTCTTAGCCCGCTCATCAAAACATGCTGAAACAAATAATTTGTAAACAAAAAAATTAGTTACTTGTCTCAGGTTGAAGGTACAGGGTCCAAACAATTCGCCTCTTGTTTTAAGCAAAATGGAGAAAGAGATTTGAGGTTTCGTTTTGTCTTTAAAAGGATGAATATCCTCCTGTCAAAGTTTTTCAGTCCAAGGAATAATGACCAAGAAACCTATCAACTGCTAGAAACATTTCTAGAAGTCCCATTACTTCAGTTTATTCATTGGAGGAAAATTATTAAGAAAATGACGCAACCCTAGCATTTTTCAGAGTATTAATAGTGACAATAAGAATACCATAGACTCGAAGTTTATTTATTATTGAGACCCATTAATGAGACCCAAAGGCAGGAAGGGTTTAAGGGAGGGTAGAGAGCAAAATACATTAACTCTTTTTAGCTTTGTTTTTCTCTGTGATTAAAAAGCTCTTTGTTTCCAAAATGAGGGGGAAAAGTTAGAGGAATAGTTATGTACCTGAAAGATATTCCATCCCAATCTGTGGCAATGGGGGACGTGGAATGGAGTCCTCCTTGGCAGTACATCCAGTTCCGGTCACCGATGAACGGATCAATACTTCTGGAGAGAAAATGCTCATGGCAAGATTTCGTACATAAACGGAGTCTCCCTTTGCTTTTCCTCTGATTCCGTATTCTGCCTTAGCCAACTTCTTAGGCGACAGCGGAATTCTAGCTTGAACAAGCTGGAAAAAAGAAAGAAACACATGAATTAAAATCAATTTTAGATGATATATTATTCCTGAATATACTACATAGTAAAAGGCATTGCAAAATGCCACATGGAAGTCTACTGGTGGGCCTATTGCAAGAATTGGGATATAGTTGTTTTGCCTGTGAAGGCAGCTACTACTTTCAAATTTCAGGCAATATTCTCTTAAGAAATTAATCGTTTTTCCATAGATAAATCGACTTTTAAAGATAGCTTTTCTTCAGACAAATAATAACATTACAAAAATATTCATGATTCAAGCAAGTTTGAATAAAAATAAAAATTCAATCTGGTGCTGCTTTTAAAAATGAGTGATTTTTCAATCGTAATAAATCTCCAGTATTATTTCTGCAAATATTTCAGTAAAAATTCATGTGCAGCAGTGATTTTTATTACTTCACTATTAGTACATCCTATGTGGCAACATCACTATCAGCTGACACCAGAAAAAAAGTGATGATAAATGAAAAAGAAAACCCTGAAATTTCTTCAATATTTTTTAGATGTCCACTTTAGTCAACAAACATCACTTTGTGCCATCTTAGGTGTATTGAGGATGCTCGGCATCCAAAAGATTTACTGAAAACTTCAAGTGCTCAATTATTCATGGATGTCCCCACTAATTTCAAAAAAGTTGTGTCTCCTTCTTGAAACAATTAAATATTTCTTTTAGTTTATTTCTTCCGATCATGATTGCTCAAGTTCCTTCATGTAGCCCTTCCCTTCTCCCTAATTGGTTTCAACTAAGAATTGAGTATATTTTAGAATTTGAACGAGTCATGAAACAAAGTTCACTGAAACTTTGTACGAACCTTTACATCGGCAGGATCTTCATCTAGAGCAGGCAAAGATACTTTTTTTTTCTTTTTTTCCTTGGAAGCTTTTTTTGAGGAAGCAGTCACAGTTGAAGTTGATGCGGATGGATTGACGTCAAAGGCACAGGAAGAGACTGTAGTGGCAGAGTGAGGTTTTATTTTGACTGGGGACTTCACTACTTGGAAATTTCCCACTGGAGTTTCAACAGAGGGCTGTTCTTCATCTGTCTTTTTTTCAGGAGTTGCATGCTGAAATTTAAACAGAAATAGTCTATTGAAAGCCCATTTATACATACCACAACTACTATAAAAATAAAATTTGGAAGTATAAATAATCCATCTGAGTTCAAATAGTAAAACAAAACTTGTTTTCTATCCAATAAAAGCAATCGTATTCATGTCAAATATTAGCATAAGAAAATAGGTGAAAGAGAGACATATTGAAGACAAGAGGTCTGAAAATATCTTGATAAAGTCAAGTGATCAGGGAAGAAAAATTGACTTAAGTTTATGCAGATATGAATTTTTGATCTCCATTCTTTGAAGAGACCAACAGGCTCTAATTCCATTTTCCCACTCTTATCTGTTTCCTTCTTCATGTTTGATTTTTTTTCTCCCATTAAAATATTCCAATGGATTCGTCAGAAATGACCTTTTCAGTGTTGGCTTGCTGATTTTTAGACTAGATGGGACAAAGGCAGGTCCTTTTTCGATAAGAAGTGACTCTTAATTTTGGTGCTGAAAATAAATACGGATCATTCAGAACTTACAAGGCTTGGTAATTTTTCGGCCTCTCCTTCTTCTTCTTCATATTCGATTCTTTCCAGGTCTGAGCTGAAACATTTACTGACTAAGTTGGTAGGTAGTAATTTCCTTTCTGCTCCAGGTGAGACCTTTTCTGGTGTAGCGGATTGATCACCAAACTACAATACAGAAGAAGAAGAAAAACAAAATTATTAGCATTGTAGAGGCAACATTTAGTGCAAAATATAACAGGGGTTGAAAATATTACTAAGTAGTCTCAATGATGATTTGATGTTGCCAATATTCTGTGACATAATGTAAGATACGAGAGTCTTACTTAACACAATTAGATACTAGATTGCCTGGGTAATGCCAGTGAGAACAAAATCACCTGCAATTGCATTTTTAATCTGTGTCAGTCCATAGTGGTGAATAATGTATTTTGCTGTAATATATAATTTGTATTTCATGGCAATAATTATGTAATTGAACTACATTTTGCAAGCAGGAGCTACAATTTCTGGCTTTATTTGGCTCCGGTACCATTTGTCTTCCTGTGGACGTTAAGTGTTTTACGGGTAGGCCAGATATTGTAGTTTCTGATAGCAAAATAAAGTCCAATTACAAGGAGCACTGATTAAGGGTACTTCAGGAAGGTTTACCAAACTTAAAGTTTAAAAGAAAGGAATGAGAAAATACTAAGACATACATCAGAGATCAGTGACCTCACAACAGTCGGTTTATCAGGCTGGCTTAGATCACCTTCTTCGATTTCAAAAAATTTTGTTTGCCATTTACGGTTAAGGCTCCTCAGCTCGCACAGTTCTGCTCGCATTGTCGAATTCTGCTTTTCAAGCACATCTTTACGCCTTTGCACATCCTTTAATTCTCTCCTTTCGATGATGTCAGAGGAGGAAGAGTCTGAATCTGTGGAGACATTAGGAGAGGGGTTTTTTTTGCTCTTCTTCTTGTACTTGGACAACAGATCGTCGTTGGTGGATTTCGTTCCTTGTTTGATGACTTCCTTCTTTTTGGCCTACATAAACAGAAATGATATTGACAACATATTAACTAAAATATTAAACTATGAGAAAAAGAAAATTGATTTATCCTTACTGATCAGCAAAGATGTCAAAATTAAGTAGAGTGCAATTCTCTTATACATGACAATTCTTTGCTCCTCAGCTGTTCGAGGAAATTGTTGAGCTCCAGATTTTTTGCGATGATTACACAAATTTTAAATAAAATTTATCATTATTCAGTTTCAATTGAATACATGGGAAATTACCTAGATAAAAAAACTATGGTTAAGAATACCATAAAAAATAGATGATACCTACTTAGATTATGAGTTTAAACTTTTCAAGTACTCACTGGAAGAGGAAAAAGGGGCAGAAAAAGAAGAAGAGGCAAAAAAGGGATGGAAAAAACTGAGTTTACAGTAATATCAGTTAGCCTTCTACGCGGTGCTGCACCGATAAATTTAAAGTGATAGAATTGGAAAACCTCTTCTACTTAATAAAAGGTATAGGGCTTTACCTTGGATTTGTAGGGAGAGTCTGGTTCCTGAATGCTCAGTTTCTTACTAGCATTGCCTTTTGACCGCTGCTGCTTTTTGAGATCAACCATTTTCTCTGTTAGAACACTGACTCGTTTGGTAGTTGTGCGTCCTGCTTTATCTTGCGTTAGCTCCTTCACAGACTCTAGAAAGAGAAATAACAGCAAACTTTTACTGTCATTGAAACTCAATCGATAGATCTCTCTTCCATTCACACACTTTTGAATTATTCATCTTTCACTACAAGATGTCCTTAGGTAGCTTCAGACTCCCTCCTCTCTAGAAAGGGCTCTCTAGCCCCAAATTTTCCTGGAAATTTTGTTCAGGCTTTCTCTCAAAATAGATCTCATAAAACACTCCAAACAACATACAACCTCAATGCAAGGCGATTGATTACGGAACTTACTTGCAATTTCCAAGACGCAGGCAGTATAGTATCCAGGTAAGGGTTCCTTGTCAGTGCGACTCTTCGTTTCCGGCAGTTTTTCAATTTCGTGGATTATACCCTGGTTAAGGCGAACGTCGTCAGGAGTTTCCTCCTCCTTAGGGCTCCAGAAAACAGGATACTTGTTCCCTGTAATGATTCCAATACGTTTGTAGTCTTTAAAATATGAAATCGGCACTACCTTCACTGTCTTATCTTCAAACCTCACACTCGCCCACTTCGCTGCCATTTCGATACAATAATTTCACACCACGCTTTAGGTTTGCTTAATTCACATTAGGCTGACCACAATAAAAACAGATAACGTGGGTAAGAGGGAAAGGATGCAGCTAAACGTAAGGATACAGCCCTACAGGGTTGCCGACAAGAGACTGCCGATGACGCATTTAATTTCCCTGGTCACATGGGAAAATTCCCCGATCACTTGGGAAAATTCCCTGATTTTCTCTGCCCATTGGTAGGATCCATGGTCATGCCAAGAAAAACGCATGAGAGGCCAAGAAACTCCGACAAAACGTATGAAATACTACATTCTGATCATCACTTACGATTAGGAACTTCTTGAGCAAATTTAGCCGATTAGGTGAAAATAGGAACAGTGACACGCCGCCGCTACATGACAAAATGCGACGGGGGTAGCATGAAATGAGAGATAAACCATTCGTCGTTCCTCTCACGAAAGAACGTAACTACATTCAAAAGTTGCCAAATTTCCTCTCACAAATAGCATTTTTACCAGGAAAATTTTGGCAATTTCTGACTGAAATTTTCACTGATATTTTTCCAAATCTCGTGTAAGATTTAGACACATTTTGGATAACAATTAGACAGGGACTTGTGTTCTTGCAAAAAAAAATTGAATTGCTGGTCAAAATTGCAGCCTAGGAATGGAGTTACGTTCCTTCGTGCGGGAAACGACGAATTCTGAAAGCTTCAAAATTTCCGTGAAATAATTTCGAGACCTTTTTCGAGGCTGTGAAATTAATGAAAAAGTGTGTACAAGATTCAATCCACGATAAACTTTCACTTAAAAACAATAAACAATAGAAAGAAGAACCTGATTTGTTCTCTGCATTTAAAATCCATTTTTTTTCTCGTTCCTCTTGAAAGTGTGACATAATAAATAAGTAATAAAATGATGCAAAAATAACATACTGATGTAAGTGGCTTTCTGAGGGAAGTTGACAGAGGGAATCGTGCAATAGAATGAACATTCGGTAATATTCGACATTTTTTTGATAAATATCAGAAATTTCAAGCATTACTTAACGATTCTGAGTTTCAGGAAATTTTGCAACCTTAAACACGACCGATCAAAGAGGAGAGTAATAGAACATTGCATCAGTGTTGGCTGCATCATACCACTGTGAGATGGGTACTAAATTCCGATATTTGACTCTTGCATGCTATAATTTTGTTACCAACGTTATTTTTAAATGGAAATGTGGGAGGCAAGGCAGATGAATGACAGTTACTTTCTTGGCCACACAGAGCCAGTTTAGCAGTGGGAAAAATCGGCTAGAAGTTTAGGTGGATCAATTTGGTTGAAATTTTCTGAAATTTTGCTCCCTCCGCAAGATTCATCCAAAGAAGAATAGTCACTGTTTAGCAAGACCCTCAAGCAGTATGTTCCACTCATCAAAATGCCTCATGTTTTCAATTCCTACTAATTTTTTTATTTTCCTATATTCTAGGGATACATGAGAAGATAAAAATTCATGAGGCTGCTTTTTTTGTGTCAGGGGGATGGAGGGTGGGAGAGTGATTGGAAATTGCTGTAAATTTTGGACCTGAGTGCAGACTTGCAATTAAAAAAAAATGGGATTGCAAGATCCTCGATTTTATTAGGAGTAAGACAGGGACAGTAAGGAAAGCCACACAGTCTGCTCAATCTTTTTACTGCTTGGCAAAGTTCAAGCGCTTTAGAATATTAATAAATTATCATGTCATGCACACTTCTGCCTTCCTTATGAGGTTCAAAGATGCTGAAATGCGACTCTAAATGCTTACAATTCCCTGGAAATAAAGAAAGTAAGTAGCAGCCTTTTTGCATAGAATGATGTCTCATATCATAAATAATATTTGTTCAAACAGTCAGAAATTTTGAAGCCGACTTAGTGATGAAAAATATAAGAAAAATATGGTCCCAAGCGCCCTAATTTAAACGCTATAATCATTAAAGAAAAACATTCAAGCAAGATCTTACTCTTACTTGCTAATAAAATTTTAAAAAAAAACCTCTTTCAGCTTGCATCATTGGAAACTGCCTGGAGTCCATGCCAAGTAAGTTTACTCACTTCCAGAATGCAAAAGCAGATCTATCAGCTTGATTCTTGTATTTCTTATTATGCTAAAATGAAGGCAGCTGATCTTCTATCATACTCTGAAAGTATGTAAACCTATTAAACATGGATTCTCTCGAATCTCCTAGTCATATGGAAAAACAAAATTAATTCAATG
This sequence comes from Bemisia tabaci, assembly GCF_918797505.1. NCBI lineage: Eukaryota > Metazoa > Arthropoda > Insecta > Hemiptera > Aleyrodidae > Bemisia > Bemisia tabaci. Next base: position 27,052,875 of record NC_092793.1, read on the forward strand.
AATGAAGTTGTGGGAAAATTGATATTTCTTTCTGTTACTACTTACTTGAGAGCAAAGGTTTCATGGAACAAATTTTACCCATTAAATTGGTAAAGTAATAAGAATACTTGAGTATCAGTAAGTGAGTTACAGGGAAAATTTTGAGACAAGGTACTGCAATAAAACTCTGAAGATAAAAAAAGTTGACATACCTCAGTATTCTTGATCTCCTGTGCCAAATTGAGTGGAAGCGAGAAAAACTGGTGGAAGATATCAGACTGAACATCGCAAGCAGGGACTGTGCTGACAGCAAGAAAATATAATGTTCAGATTCAGGAAAGCCAGGAGTCAATTTTGTTTATCTGCTGACACACCGGGTGGCAAGATGCTAAGATTTTTAAGCACATAGGAGCAAACGACACTTTCACCGATTGAAATTAGGAGGCTGCGTGCCCTTACACAGTTACAGAAAAGAGTGAGGAATGTCGATAGTTCTCCATAGATATTAGTCGCGTTCAAACATGGGTGCGATACAGCAAATGACTTTCACAGTTGGATGAGCATCGATGAAGAAGCACTTTTGTTTGATTTCCTCGGCAGGAATTATCCTTACACCTTGGGCAAATGGATATGCCTCACAAACTTTAAGATGAAAATCGTTGATGGGAAAAGTTCTTCTTTGGTCGTCATTCACTTGCACTTTCTGACCAATAAAATATAGCTGATCCGGGTTCAATGATGTTACAAAAAATTTCAAAATCTTCATAAATTCATTATTTTGGAGCAGTACAAACGAATCATTTCTTCTGTATGAAAGCTTAGTTGGCCATGATTTATAAATGCGTCTTTGGAGGATTATTTTCTTGATGAAATAAAAGGAAACATCAGCATCATTGACAAAATTTGGTATTACATTTGCCATTGCCAGCAGTTCATCATTGTTCGGGTGAAAGCGGGATCTGAACTTATCACCAACTATTGTGATACCTCCCTCACAATGAGCAGCAAATTTGAATCTTCGGAGCGATAATATTTTGTCACAGAAGTCTCCGACGAGATCATTCATAGGCGGGTGGAAGGCGACGACCTTTGGAATGCTTGCATAGGTACAGAATTTATTAGCAATTTGTTGCGCGACGCCCATTGGACCTTGAATCAACTTCACAAGGTAGCCATTACCCGATTCGAATGGGAAAGTAGAGTATGCCCACAAAGGTCCGCAGCTCACAACACATTCTTTAATGTGGACAGTCAGGTGGAGATTATGCGTACAGTGTATTAAGCCGTAATACTCTTCGTACTGGCGCACAAATAAGGAAAGGTAACCTCCATAGGTACCAATTTTTACTTTCTCAATGGAACTTTGAGTGAAGAAAAACAATGACGCACTAAGCAAGCAAAAATGGTTGTAGTACCTTTGAGGGAGGATGTCTTTCAAGCACATGGGAGCATAATAAAAAAGCCATGCTCGCCATTCATTTGCTTTCCAGTTTGAGCACTGAAATAAAGATCTTCGATCCCTGGAGATATCGGACGGAGTGTGTACGGCCATCATTCTTTGGTTGATCTGGTGCTGTTTTGGAGGGCTCAGGTAAAAGTCTTGGTCATTGAGGGCACTATTACACCATATATTGAGGACTAGATATTTGCAGACTCCCAACAGATGGCTGTGCATGTAGTCAATGACCACTGCAAACGGCAAGGCAAAGGATGGTAAATGGATTAAGGGAGAAATACCTTTAAAACCGTTGACAATTTGGTTCGTCTCATGTGCCTGCAACATATCGTGCTCAATTGATGCTGCTGTTCGCCGCACGTAATTCTCCCTGTGTCCATATCTGCAAGACTGGCCAAGCATATCTCCTTCGTGAGTGCACATATAGCAGCTTTTTTTCCCATTGTGGGCATGGATGTTGAGAACTTTTGCTTTGGCAACTACATCAATAGAGGCGAAACAGAAAAACACTTTTGTCACTTCGTACGTCCCGGTTGCAGCTCTGTACCACCGCACTCCCTCAGTGGCCAGATGCTGAGCTTCATCGACGAAATGACTCATCCATGTCGTCATGGAAATTTCAGGGTTGCCAAACCACAATGATGCCACAAGGAGGTTGTATGTAGCAAACCTTTCGGCTGGTGGTAGCTCATTGATGAGCGCCTGGATTGGCCACAGGGCGCTCTTTGAACTTTTGAAAACTGCTGCTCCATCGGTGTTCAGGGTTAGACTTATGAAGGACTGGCCTTCTGGCACTGTCTCCTGCAGCTTTTCAAAGAGCATTCCATCGAACACATCACAAATGTACTCTTCGTTCCTCTCTCTGTTGAGTCGATAGGACAATATCCTCTCACCTTCAGGTCCTTCAAGTATGTGCCTGATCTGATCTTCAAGAGAAATGTTAATGTAATAGTTACCATTGTTGTTGGACTCTGGTGTTCCGACTGGTTCTTCGCACGATGGACATGAGTTCAAGTCACAATCTTCCTTCTTCCCTAGGTTGTAGAAGCACTTGGGGCAGTAGAGGGTGATAGATTTGCGGAAGGTCTGCTTGAAGATTTTCTTGAATATGTAATTACTTGGGGGAATAATGGCCACACCCAACACTGTGTTCACAAGCTGGAGCAACGCTTTGAGGGCCGTGTCACTTAGAGAGAAGCGGATGACATAGTGAATTATTAAAATGAGCACTTCAAATTTCGTTAATGGAGTGCCCGGAAATGCAGGTCCATCTAGGTTGTATTCATCCACCGGTGGAGGAGCATTAGCAGGAGGATTAGGAGGATTTAAGGGGTCAGGGTTATCACCGGGTGGATCATCGTCCGGAGGTCCACCCCCTGGCGGCTCAGGATCAGGATCACTATCACTGCTGCTAGATTCATTAACACTAGATTCATCACCACTAGATTCATCATCGCTAGGTCCGTTATCTGGTGCATCGTGCAAAAGATAATCATCAACAGGTTCATTGTCCCACACTGTCATTTGCTGCTCAACACTGCCTGATGTCGATGGCCTATCTTCACTTTGCAGTTGGCTTCTGCCCTCCACTCTCTGTCGCGTGGTACGCGGAATCTTCGAATCTGACCCCTCGACGAGATATGACTTGTAGGGGCGGCGTTTCGGCGCCATGAGCAAAAGAATGGAAGCTCACCACAAAAGGTAAAAGAACGGAAATTTAAAAACACTATTAACAAAGTACTTCATGAAAGTTGTATAGGTTAGGAACACACTTTGAAAATCGCGACCCGGCTTGAAAATTTGGACATTATTAAACTGTACACACATAGATAAAATAAGATACGGTTAAGTTGTCCTCGAGCAACACGTAAATCAGTAGATGGCTGTACGAGAAGCCTGGGCACTTCGCAGTTCGCACCGAACCCGAACCACCAAAAGCGAAACCACGCGCACATCCGAAGTCCTCAAATTCCAATTATCCGGCTTGGATATAGTCCCGATGGCACCAACTGCGTGAGAAAAAGTCAAACAAACACCGAGCGACGAAAAACTCAAGGCACTGTTGAACTAAACTTCTTCGAAAAGTTAGAAAATCACGAGAGCTGTGAGAAACGTAACACGAAAATCCGAACGCAACGACTCGACTCCATTAATCTATCCAAAACCGAAGGCATGTTCAAGTCTGATTGGTCGGATGTGATCAGTTATCCACTGTCTCAGTTTTACCAACATTTGAATACTTGCACCACGCGATCATGAATCCGATCTGTGTCTAAGTATCATCGCTGGTAAAGCCAAAATGTCTCTTTTTGAGGATAAAAATTTAAGAAAAATTTAATTGGAAGCTTCCAAAGGAAAATAAATGGCAGTGCTGCACTAAATATTTTCAGGCGTTCTGAATCACCTGGTAAATATTTGGAATCTTTACCGACATCAATTATGTTTATCAGCAAGCATAACCTTTCATCAAGTTTGGTGATATACATTTCATTTGAGTAGAATGTGAAGCCGTCGTTTATTCAAAGTGTAGTTTGATACTGTAATTTGCGGTTTTACGAATTGAATAGGCAAAGTTTGTGACTCTTGGCTGAAGTTTTGAATAGCTGCTACAGTTATGTATTTTTCTGTCCCAAATGCGCTGTTTGGGCCTTTGGTGGGAGTGGGAGCATGAGGGGCTTTGGTCTCCCCTGCATTTCAGGTAAATTCAAAAATTGTGAATCAAATTATGATTAAAGGCTAACCAGTGGCGTAGAATAGCGAGATACAATTGTCTTATCGGTATAAAGAGAGCTCAGAGAAGGAGGAGGATATCAGTGGCAATTTTCCAAGAGCGCCGCAGTGGCTTCTATTTTCACTCAGAGTGGTGATAAACACATCATCAATCAAGTGAATATTCTCCACTGCTGGATTTAATAGCAAATGCAGAGTATAAATTTTGATAGAGTTGCTATGTACCGGAACGCTATACTGAAGTCAATCCTTGAACAGCGCATTCGTAGTCTTCTGTTCCCCATTAGTGATAGCCATTGAAGCATTTTTCAACACAACGGTAGATTCGGGGGCTGAGAGTGTTTAGGGGGAGGGAGTTTCTCATTTTAATCAAAAATTGGTCTGAAGTATGCAGGCAAATTATTCTGACCTGAATTATAACAAATTAAATTGCGTACAGAACTCTCAATTTTTATTCAATAAATTTTAAATCTTAACATTGTGAGGGAAGCATCTAGAAGCCATTGTGATGGAAACCTGCCCCTACTATACTTATCACCAATCGCTGCACATTAGTCTCAGAAGCACTGGACAAAACAGCCTCAATAAGTGACTTCATCTGCGCTTGAGTACATAGTGACTCTATTGTTTTCTATAATTTAGAGGTCACAGGTTTACTGACAGCCATGAACAGCTTCAACCTTATCAAAGCTGTTACCCCTACCCCGGAAAGTTTTGCTGATTCTCAGCATATCCATCCTGTCAAGCTGCTCATCTTCTATTGCTTGATTTTTTGTGTCGCTTAAATTGTCAACAATAGAGGCTAAGCAGCAAATAATTTTCATCGAAACAGATTGCAAGTCAAGACAAAATTTAAATCATATCAGTCTTTCATTGTGTTTGAGGGGTTTTGCTGTCCTTCCTATTCATTCTTTTATTATGGTGTAATCCCTTTTGGACCATGCAATAAATCCACTATTCAATACAGTGTATTATTGACTTTATGATAAAATAAGCAAAGTGATTGTGTTGTGAACGATTGCATCCTATAAAAAATGTAAGGTGCTGCTGATGAACAAAAATCGACTTCTTCAGTGAGTACTTGATCGAACTAAATTTTATAAAATGCATGGCTTAAATATTTGTAATGTATATCATTTTAACATAAATTGAGATATCTGTAAGGACCAACATGGCATCTCGTTTCCCTACCATGGCATTCTGTGAAACCCCACGGTATCACCAAACCACCATGGAATCCCGTGCTATACTCATGGAAGCACCACGGAATCCCATATAGTCACCTTGGAAACCCATGTAGTCACCACGGAAACCCATGGAGTTCCGTGTCTTCTCCATGGAGTCTCCATGGAGAAGACCCGGAGCTCCATGGAATTCCATGGAAAACAGCATGGAATACCATGGAATTCCATGAAAAATTTTTAGCAGGGAAGGTGCCTAATTAATGAAATATAATGTAATTTCTTGACATTTAAAGCACATTTTTAATAAAAATATTGGCCCGAATTTTAGCATCTTCCTCGATTCGAGACCTCGTTTGGATCACCTCCAACTTTCCTCAAGGGACTATCGCTGGAGGAAGTCTCGAGATTTTCGTAAGGGAGGTCCTGACGCCCCTTTATGGAGATCTGAGGAAACTTTAAAAAAAGTGATGATTCTTTTTTCTGGCTGTAATTTTTTCACCAGGTGGGCGAGAAAAAAAAGCGTAGAAGGAAATTTTTTCTCATTGTCTTGATTCTCCTTCTTTTTCTAGAAACATTTCCATAAATTTATGCTATATTTTCCTTTAAAGAGAGACTAGAGGTCATGGATGTCCACTTTTATCCAAGCTGTCGATCATTCATCAAGTCATACTGAGCTGCTGTGTTCTTATTTCTTTTTCAAAAAAGACTTAAGAGAACTCCAGTCTTGCTTCTGAAATGACTTGAGTGACACGCTTTTGGAGACGACATAATTATGCCTTCATTGTCATTTACGCACTTATTTCGTCAAAAAGGATGTGAGCGGCCTGAGGCTTTTTGCCTCATAAACCTATGTACATTCTGACAAGAAAAGACGTACGTGGCTTTCGGTTAATGTTCTAGAATGGCTTAAGGGGCATTTTTTTTAAACGAGCTAAGTCATCCGATCCTGTATTTTTATTGTTCAAGTAAGATTTACAAACTAGGTTTTTTTTTTTTTTTTTTTTTTTACATGACTTGAGAGCCACGCTATTCCAAAACGACGTAAGTTCTGATTGGTCTGTGGTTAAACTACCCAACACTGAATTTTCGGTTTTTTAGTGAGAAAAATTTCTGAGTAACTCATTATTCCTCCATCCTTTCCTCTCATCTCTAGGTGCCTCTCTACAAAATAAACACAAAAATTAACACATCGGATCAAACGTGGCCATACTTTTTCAGTCAAATGAAGCCAAGAAAGGATAAATAATGGATCTCAGATTCCCAACAACGGAGAAATGAGTCTTACAGGAACATACTTAAAAATAATTTCCACTGGTTAGGTCTCCAAAGAAATGAACTCCTTGAGACAATTAGAATTTATGTATCAGGCAAAATCCAGTGATAGCATGGGTACCTGGTATTGCTAAAACAGTGATGAACTATTTGAAAGCATGCACAAGGACACTAACAAAAATATGGACACGCATCCTTTGACATTGTGCACCTTGACCCTCAAAAAATAAAATAAACTTACCATAAAAACTAGAAAAGAAACGAATTAATGAGAAATGTTTTTAAGGCAGGGTAGAATTAAATGAAAAAATAAGTATTACCTACTTGAGTAGTCTATTCACAGATCCTGAAGTAACATAGATCAATTTTGTACGTCAAAAAAAATTATTTGATTGAGGAATTCAAATGTTACTGAGGAGAGGGAAAGAGATCACTTTTAACTTATGCGCACCTTCACCAAACTCATTATAGCAAAGCAGGTACTCAAACGAAAATGCATGTTTCAAGTCAAGGTTGACAAGGAGCTTAAAAGAAAAACTCTGTGCTCTGGAAGAGGGAAAGTTGAAAAGCATGATGTCATAAATACTCACAGGAAATTGAACTCTTTCCACGCGATATTGTAGAAGATTTGAAGGATGAGAGCGTATATGGATAAGAGAATTCAGAGGCTGATGTGTTGCGTTGAAATTGACAGCTGTGGACAATCAATCCATGGTCTCCGCAAATTTTTGAATATCAAATCAGCGGAGAACCATGATTTTTGAATGAGACAGCCATTAGCTACCTATGCAAACTGACAAGGTAAATTGCTTTCTGAAAAGGCAGCTAAGAATTGGCGATCTTGGTAATTTCTAGAATATGACGCTTGATGAGAATAGCATTCAAACCATGTCCCTTTGCTGCGACGAGATAGGATTAGCGAATAGGACTCAGCAAGTACAGATTCTGGGTTCACTTTAATAACTTAGGGCCGGGATCAAACCACGCACATCTTGATTTCAAAGAAGTTTAAGCACTTAACATACCAACCCAAAGAAAAGCATCATGATAACAAAGTCCTTGATTATGCAATCAGTTTGGCGCCTGATGCTGTTAGAGCTTGCTCATCGCATGTTGAGACTAATGTCAATTTTCTGATCAGCTCTGAATCAGCACCACTTAATAACACGTTAATACATGATAACAGATGGCACCATTGGCGAGTTGTGACAAGAACAATACAAGAGCTTTATAGAAACATTACACTCAGCGAGCTCAACAACGCAACGCTTACTAGAATAAATCAGATTTTCATGAGCGATACGAAACACTTTCAATGCAGACAATGATCATGATTTTAGAGGCCATGTTGAAAACTAATAGTAAATCATGTTCAGTATCTGGAAGACGAAGAAGAATATCATCGTCATAGTCACAAATCAGTTTAATACAGTGTCGAGTGCTTAACATTGACTCGATAGAACTTGCGCTTGTGGAGACCAGCTGCCAACTCGGCGAATCACAATCAAGTGAGGGTATCGTTTATAATGCTTGATAAGTTACCTGAGAGAAAGAGATATTCCTTTCCTATAAATCACATGTAGATAGTACAGTAGGAATGAAATAATAAACCATGGGGTTTTATGGCTAGTACCTAGTTGAGATTGAGACGCGGATGTTTGGATGTGGCTACACCATCAACTTTTTCCGAAGAATAGGTAAACCACGCACTTCCGAAAATTTCCACTCAGAATTCATGATGGTATAAAGGTACATGATGATGATGAAAATAAGTAAGAGAAAACAAAGGCTTAGTCAAAGCATAGCAACAGTATAGGTAAAGGGGCTCTAGGTTTGTAGTCTGTATCAGCTGTTTCCTCAAAGACGATTGGGGTCCGGTGGAAGCTTCAAGTGCTTGAACTATGATTATTTAGGACTAAATCACATTTAGCAACATATGAACTACAGAGAAAAAGAATTAATAACTTTAAAACGATTGCAATTCACACGTTTTTTGACAATAATTGACACTTGACACTGAACACCTGTGATAACAATAACAAAACCACGAATGGCCGCCGTGCCGTAATGGCATGCGAACTCTAGCGTCAGAAATAACTTACGACCCGGGAACTTATGAAAGAAGCCGCTAAACTTTAATATATTCCGAATAAATTCCCAAATTGTTCTTTTATTGACACTGAATGAGTTTATTCAAGTGTTTTTGTTTTGATTTGATAAAAAAAGCGCGCTAACAATGAGAATCGGCAGCTATAACCAGGCCAGGAGTTCTAGAAAACGAAGGAAGTCCGGTAGCGTTTTATAATCTTTAAAACGTCATATCTTCGTTAATAATAAGTTTTGAAACATCAGACACCAAAAATTGTGACCTTTGAATCTTGAAGAATCATCATGCCAAATTTCAACATGATCCTTTGAGTAGTTTTTTTGCTACGGGGTGATAAAAGTTAAAAAGCAGCGAAAATCGGCAATTAACGAAGGAAGTCCGGTGGCGTTTTATAATCTTTAAAACGTCATATCTCCGTTAATAATAAGTTTTGAAACATCAGACACCAAAAGGTATGGCCTTTGAATCGTGAGGAATCATCATGCCAAATTTAAACATGATCCTTTGAGTAGTTTTTTTGCTACGGGGTGATAAAAGTTAAAAAGCAGCGAAAATCGGCAATTCCTAATATTTTCTGTAATGTATACCGTCGACCGACGGTTATCGGGTTATCGCCCCGCGTGTGTGTGGTTGCTGCAGAGTCGTTTGAAGGCGTTTTCCGGTCTTACTCTGGGAGGTTTTATTTGGTTGTTCTCCTTATATTTATATTTTTAGCTTGGCGGGGAGATCTACCGATCTCCGTGATTTTGTGCAAATTGGGAGTAGAAAGGAAAAATACAAAGCGCCTTGCAATTTTTGAAGAGGTTTAAGGGATAGTGTTTGAAAAATTGAATCAATGTCATTCATGTATAGTAAAATTGATAACTTTTATTCTCTAACTTGTAGAATGAAGTGTGGACCGTGCCTCACTGAAAATAAAGTATGGTAACATCTACTACCAGTATACTTGATTTCATACACAGCGATACTATTTAGTGAAAATAACCAGAATTATAGTATGGTATTCGCCAGATCTCTAGTGACATTTACTATAATACACTGGGAAAACAAAACACATTGGATCCAGAGTCCAGACTCTTGAAAAAATTGACAAGAAAAATTACTCTTGTTTCAATCGGATTTTTGCTTGAATCAAAACGAAATCCGCTTGAATAAAGAGGCTTGGTTCTTGATTTAAGCTACATTCTGATTGAATCAAGAGTACTTTTTCTTGTCGATGTTTTTAAGAGTCTGGACTCTAAATCCAAAGTGTTTTTTTCCCAGCGTATGGTAAATTCTACCAAAGAGTCTGGTGTTTATTACCATACTCGGATCACTGTGTCAGATTAAGGTGAAATCTACTATACTCTTTCTTCAGGGAAAGTAAAAATGCGTGAGTTTCATACAAGGTTTATTTAAAACCAAAAAGCATGAACTAATGTGTAAAATAATAAATACAAGTGAAGTAACGGGAATTTTTTAGATTTTTGACCTCAAGCTAGACGGTTCATTTTGGTCCAACCCACAGATTCCCTCTCCGAAACCGTATCAGTCACCCAGGAGTTTTACGCAACGACCCACTTCGAAGCGAAGGAACGAATACTTTACAAGTTGATGCGCCCTATAAATTATACGGAACTTATTTTTCTCCTCCTCCCCCGAAGCTGGAGTAAACCGAGATTCAATTGAGGATAATGAGGGAGGAGTCCCGAAAACCAAAGCACGAAAAACGAAAGTGGTCAAACAGAGCATCCGCTCCGTATCATGCATGGACCGCATTTCTGGAGCATTTACCTTTCTAGGTAGGGTCGTGGTATTCGGATATTCAATTACAGGCCTGGTCCAAGCTGGGCGGTGCATGAAACGTTTGCCGCCGCCATCACGCCGCACAGTGGAACGAGGAAAAGTTCAATATTAGATAGAAACTTAAAAAGCTTAAATATTCAATGATACAAAACTTGAAGGTTCAAAATTGGCTTCATTAGTTTCCTCGTAAATATTTCTTCATGAAACACTTCTTTAAATTCAAATAATTGAAATAAACATCAAAATCTGCGATTTAAGTAAAAGAATTTAGTGTTCGAATCCTCCCTATTCCTCATTTCACTGAGCGCCGGCCGCCGCCGCGGGAACCTCTATTTGAATCAGTCGCAGTTAAAACCGCCCATGTCCACCACTCAATGAGCCCCAGAGTATAGACATTTTTATAGAGCTAAGGACGTAGCTTATGGTGGACATGATTCGTTTTGATATCGACCGATTCATTTTAATAACTTAACATCTCGTGCTAATCCATGCTCGCTCCGTTTTTTGACCGCCTCGCTTTCGAGCCGTTGACACCATGTCTGCCGTCTCCAGGTAGAACGTCGTATCAACATCCGAGGTTTGACAAACCACCTCCGTCAAATTATTTATTTTCGGAAAAGTTTCAACATACTTTTCTTTGAAATTTTTATAGCGAGGCAAGGTTTAATCATGCGAATGAAATTCTCTGAAGTTTGAAGGAACAAATGCATGGGTGTCTCAGAAAATTCTTAATTTACAGGAGGAAATTTGATGAATCCTCAAGGCTCATAAGATGTTCTTCTCAGCGTGACTAAGTCATTCTCATGTGGGTGGGTCGTGGGCCTACCATAACTTTTTACGGCAGCCTTAAACGAAAATCAAGGTTTTCGAGGAGAAAAAAATTGTGCACGCGTCCATAACAGAGATCGCGTCCTAGAGTAAACGTAAAAAGTTTGAATCTAAGTTCTTATAGCGGTGAAAAAAAGGATTTTTCTGCTTTTTTACTGTGAAAGTGGGTCCAGATCTTATAGAAGTATGGCATTTCAAAGTAAAGGGGGAGGAAAATGTATTTTGCCACCGAATCAAGGGCATCGGTTTGGGGAATTTAGCGTGGTTTTGTATACTGAACACCTCATTGACGGTGGATCTCCGAAACCACGTATCTCCTTTGCGATGTTTCAAAATCTCCACTCCCTTTTTATTTTTTTAAAAGAGAACAAATCAACATTATTCATTGAAGTTTTCAAAAAAATTTCTTCCCACGGAGAACGGAAATCAAGGAGGTTTTGAAGAATTGATATGAGTAGCTCTCCATTTGAAAACTAAAGTGTGACAGGAAGTATATATTAAGTATATTATATCAAGATGAGGTCCTTCAATCCAAACGGCCCTTTTTTCGCATTTATCGGTCAAAATAATTTTTAATAACTGCTGAGAAAGTGACTTCGAAAAGGAGAGACTTGAAGAAGGATAAGGCAGACGCTTGCAAGTGGTGAAAATTGGATTTCTTAGTATATTTACATGAATGGATCCTCCTTGTGCCGAGCGAGGATAGAAACTGACCTCCGAGCTCTGAATAATCGTGCTGGGACGCCCGTACCCTGAATTCCTCAGCGGTCGAGACGCTAGACGTCGAAAAAAAAGAAGAAGAAAAAACTAATCAAACTTTTCATGTTGAGGCACCTTGGTCATTACACTTCGATGAGCACACTCCGTGTCTGGAACATGGTAGCTTTGATGATTGATGCCTCGTTGCCCTGAGGCCGTCAACTTCCTAATTTCCTTCAAATATGAGAGGAAAAAATACCAACACTCCTCCTTGTGCTTATGTACCTGTATCCGATGCCTGTCCTTTCTTTCGCCCCTTGAATTCGTCCATTATCCACGCTATTAAGGTCTGTTTGATTAACTCACGCTTCGATACATCACACAATCGTTGGAGCTTGGTTCAAGGAACTTATCTCCCGTCTCTGTCGGTCCACCCGCTTAGCGCTTCCATTTATTTTGACTGTAGTTTTCGGGTTTAGATGACTTGGGCTCTCAAAACATATACGTTGAATAAAAAAATTCAATGCGTTTGTTCTGAAATGTATCATACACTGAAAGTATTCTCTACGCTGGCAGTTTAAGCGAAGTTCTTTATCTGCATGACACGACACTCATATTGACAACTGGATGCAACTATATCTGCTCAGCTGACATCCGTGTTGCGGGTTAATTCTCTTGAAGGCACTCCGGCTGTTAACGCTCGCTCGCTCGACTCAAGGGCCACGTATCTCGGTTTGCAACGTTGCGGATTTCACAGCTTATGCATTTTTTCATTGATAACTAACTAACGTTTTTTGAAAATTCTCATGACTGTTTTCCCCTGAGTAAGGAATATTCGATGAGAATTTTGAGAACTAATGTTATCTGCGAAAAGATTCGCAATCAACACGCATAAATTGATTTTACGTTCACCCATCGATGAGCTCTTTCGATGGAACGGCGCTCAAGAATCAAAGAGTAAAGGTGGACATTTTGACGCCAGCATTAGCACGTTTTACAATGGGCTCCAGGAATACTTCATTCTAATACTCCTCTGCTGTACTAAGGAAAAACGCCGTATGAACATCCGAAATTTCCCCTCCTCGAATATTAATTGTTGAGACAAATAATTCAGACAAATTCTACCTAAAATTTCCTGATAGTTTAGATCACATCGCGAAGAAAATTTTCTGGAAAATTGGGCGGAAAAGTTTCACGAGTTTTCCTGAAAATTTGTGTATTCTACCCAAAAAAATTAGGCAACGCATGAAGGTTCATACGGCGTTCTCCCTTAGCATGGCAGTCCTGGCCTCATGTCAAACGAGACCCTCAGTAAATTAAATTCCTTTTTTTTTTTTTTTTTTTTTGAGTTCTCAAAAACCCTAATTTCTAAGGTAACCCAAGCGAGGAAAAAGAGCTGTTCAAGGATTGACTACGAGCACGGCCCTGAGTTTGAAGGTCATCGAGACATTGTGTAGGGATCGGCAGCGAGGCGTGGCGGGTGCGGAAAAGATGGCACGCATGACATCCGCGAACATGCCGCGGCCGTCGGCGAGGGAAAGTGGCAGGGAGTGCCCCGGCGGCCGGGGCCGCCGAAGGAGGGTCTTTACTCGGGCCGCTCCGCGCCTAAGGGGGGGAGGGGGGTTGGGGCTCGGGGCGGGGGACAGCGTTTGTTCGCGCACGGCATACGAACGACGAACGCGCTATCGATCTCGCTCCGTGTCACGGGTTTGCGGATCTCCTGTCACCTGGTTCACTTTACTCAACGTCCACGTCGTGTCGCCTTCTTCTTCGCCTTCCCTGCCCGACGTCCGACGTCCGGTCCCCGCTGACGCACAATTCCGTTCCCCCGAAGCGGCGCCGCCCCGCTGCACGCGTATCCTCCGGCCTCTCATACTTGGGGCAAAATACCTCGGTTATGGACAATACGGACTGATTATTGAATTGCTTTAGACAAAAAAAGACAAGGGAGAGATGGAGCGATACTATTGGTTCAATTGGTTGTTACGGACTAAGGGGTAATGTGATAGAATAACTATAGGGTCTCTCGTAAGTTGCCGATAATTAGTTAATCACTTACCTCCTTTGTCCATTGCAAGTATCCGCTTCCACAAATAGGATCACCCCAGTTTCTTTTCATCTTCTATATCCATGGCTTTGTCTATTAATGTCCGTAATTTGCCGACTGGGTCCCATGGAGAAACTAAGGATTAAGAACAAACCACAAAAGAAATGTCGATGACAATACTTCCTCTACCCGCGAGGTGAACGAGAAAGTAAAAATAGCGACGACTCGGATGGGGAGGAAGTTGTTGTTGGTGTTTTCAGAGTGGTAAAAGTAGGGAGACCTTCGCGTAGATGATCACAATACTTCATAGGCATATTAGGCAACGCTGGAATGAAGTTGAGGTTTAAGTGAAGCAAGCAAAGCGCTATCAATTAGTATCGCATGCGAGGAACACTACGCGAATGTCATAACGCCTCTACTCCTGTGGTGGATACAACTATTTAAGCTCTACGGATGTCCGTGTTGCATACGCTCGGAGGAGAAGGCGTTTCGGCCCTCCGAGCACTCACCGCTGCACCCGTGGCCCAGCGGCGAGCAGTACTGCGACTGCGAGGGTCCAAAAGGACCGAACGCCTTTAACTATTCGTTTACACTACATACTGACAGTAAAATATCAGACCATGCATCTTGTTTGCGGTGTTTAAAAATCTCGGCTCACATTTTATCTTTTTTTAAAAAAGAATAAATTAATATTAATCCTTCAAGTTTTCACAGATGTTTCATCGCAAAGAGAAGAAAACTCACGGAAGTTTTCAAGAAATGACGACGAGTTGTTTTCCGTTGAAAAAATAAAGTATGACAGGAAGTTTGTAAAGTCGCAAACAGTGATACATGATCTGGTAGTTTTACCGTCAAAATACATCTCTTAAGTATGAACACAAGTAACTCTACAAATTATGATCACCCTAAAAAGCTAAAGTACAAAAGCCACTCACATATTACGCCTTTGTGCAACCATTTGTGCCTGAGAGATGTATTTTTACCATAAACGAAGAAGTTGAGGCGTTCTTTTCATTTTTTTTAAATCCTTGCAGCACAGCTTGCCGCTGAGTGAAGCGGTGAGTGCCAGGAAAATCAAAACGCCTTCAACTCCGTGCGTATACAACCCGGACATCCATGGAGCTCGAATAGTTGCATCAAGGCGCTATGGCATTCTTTCAGTTTTCCTCGCTTGCGTTCCCAACTGATGGCGCTTTACTTGTTTCTTTTAAACCTTAACTTAACTCCAGCGTTGCCTATTGTGCCGACGAAGCAAACTATAACTGTTTTGCATCGCGATATCGTCAATTTTCCGAAAAAATGCATTGATTGTTCAAATTTATTGCAGCGTTCCAATTTTTCTATTGTTTATATTCCCCCCCTTTCTGACAACTAATTTTGACGTTTATCCGGAAGATTTTCAAAGGATAATCCTGAAGCATCGCATCGAATTTTGAACGAAAACGATGACGATGACCATTTGTTATTCGAATAAATAAAATGCAAAAGGAAATGTAACATCACAAGCCGACTTTTAGAGTTCGCGCTTTTGCTCGATGACTGGGACGTCCGTCGTGGGGGCAAACCCCAGGTGAAAAAGAAAAAACAGAAACTCTTTAAACTCCGATAGTACACCTCTGCCTGGAACTTTGGAGAGTGGCATGAATGTGACTCATTGAGGTTGGTCAGAGGGAACAGGATCTCCGTTAGTCACTGAGCACAGGAGAGAGGCACATCGCACATACTTGCGGCCAATCGGCACCTCAGATATCCCCGTTACTCATCGATCGCGGGCGTATTATTCTTCCCGGAGGATGTAAAATGTGGAGGAAGACAGAAAAAGGAGAAAGAGTAGTAGAAGAAAAATTAAGAAAATAAGCATGTAGAAGAGAAAGAAAAGGAGCAGGACAAAAGGGTGAAAAAGAAAAGAGGGAAAAGAGTAGAGAGGAAGGATGAATTAGAAGAGAACAGGAAAAAGAGAAAAGAACAGAAGAAGAGGAAGAAAAATAAATTGAACTTGTTACTAATCTTCATATTCTTCTTCTTCTTCTTCTTCCTCTTTCTATTCTTCTCCTTCTGCTTCTTCACCTCCATCTTCTTTTTCTTCTTCTTCTTCTTCTTCTTTTTTCGTCTTTATCTTACCCTCATTTTTCCGATTTGACTAGCTCTCTCCGATTTTCTTTCTCCTAATTCCCTTTTCTCCTCTAATTCCTCTTCATTTTTTCATTATGTTTCTTCTATACTGGGAAAAAACACATTGGATCTAGAGTCCAGACTCTTAAAAACATCGACAAGGAAAAATACTCTTGATTCAATCAGATTTAAGCTTAAATCAAGAACCAAGCCTCTGAATTTGAGCGGATTTCCTTTTGATGTAAGCTTAAATCTGCTTGAATCAAGAGTCCTTTTTCTTATCAACGTTTTCAAGAGTCTGGACTCTAGATCCAATATGTTTTTTTTTTTTTTTTTTTCCACTGTAGCTTTCCTTTCTTTCGATTAATAATGCGTCAACATCTAACGTACCTCAGGAGTCATAGGATCCGCGACTGTCAGACCAAGTTTAAGTGAACTTGGAGAGGTCTTTGACACGGCTCCGCGCAACGGGGAGAGTAGCCGCAGAAGACGTAATTAATTTCGAGACTGCGACTGCTAAACCGGAAAAGTGCCGTCCAGATTCGAGCGAGCTTTGCCGGTCCGTTCGGATTCGTTCCGGAGCGGAGCAGCGGTCTCCCTCGGCGAAGTGCACTCGGCGGTTTCCGCGGCGGCGTTGTCCCGTTCGTCACCGCCGGCGAGCGCTGCAAAACGCACGAAATTATCGTACGGATGCTAATTATGTTGCAGTTACCTGCCACGGCGACCGTCCGACGTGCGGAGCTGCCTGAGAAAAGTTTGCACCGGCCGCAAACGCAAACTGGTGCGCTGCGCCGGCCGGTGAGACACGCAGGAGCCAGCTCTGCAAGGGGACCTTGACACTTCATTCCTTCACAGGCGCCAAACTTGTCGCCAACTATATGTTCTACGAGGGGCGTTCAATAAGTAAGTATCCCCCCTCTCTAAAATCCATAAGAATGGACCAATTTTAAGAAACTTGGGCTCAAAATCTTCCTTAGGATATTTTGAGTTCAACAAAACAAACCACAACAAAATCGGACTATGTGCGGCCGAACGCGAGCCGTTTGAACGCGCCGATATGCTCGACGCTCCCGCCTAATCTCCGAGGATTTGAAGTCCGCTACAGGAGAAGAGCTTCTCTGCCAAAGCCTCAGTCGTTCATCACTGACGAAAAATCAAAGAAATTTTTGTAGAACAAGGGGCTTACCTCACTTCTCCACATAACCAGCTCGATCCAAGCAAGTCTAATACTGAGACTAAGACTAAGAGAACAGCTTTTGGATGTCTCGTGCGTGGAAGTCTTTCAGCTGACCGCGGATGAAAGAGTGGACGGCTTGTTTGACCTCTTCCACTGATTCAAAATTAACTCCTCCAAGTTCAGATTTCAGGAACGGGAATAAATGGTGGTCTGGTTTTCCATTTATTAGTTCCTGAAATCTGAACTTGGAGGAGTTAATTTTGAATCAGTGGAAGAGGTCAAACAAGCCGTCCACTCTTTCATCCGCGGTCAGCTGAAAGACTTCCACGCACGAGACATCCAAAAGCTGTTCTCTTAGTCTTAGTCTCAGTATTAAACTTGCTTGGATCGAGCTGGTTACGTGGAGAAGTGAGGTAAGCCCCTTATTCTACAAAAATTTCTTTGAATTTTCGTCAGTGATGAACGACTGAGGCTTTGGCAGAGAAGCTCTTCTCCTGTAGCGGACTTCAAATCCTCGCAGATTCGGCGGGAGCGTCGAGCACCTCGGCGCGTTCAAACGGCTCGCGTTCGGCCGCACATAGTCCGATTTTGTTGCGGTTTGTTTTGTTGAACTCAAAATATCCTGAGGAAGATTTTGAGCCCAAGTTTTTTTAAAATTGGTCCATTCTTATGGATTTTAGAGTGGGGGGATACTTACTTATTGAACGCCCCTCGTAGTCTTATTGACTAATAATTTGCCTACAAGGCTTTCATAGGAATGTACACGGTGTCCCATACGGAGGCGGATCTAGACTATTGGAACGGGTGGGGGTCGTTAGGGGGGGGTCATTAGGGGGGGGTCGTTAGGGGGGGGGGGTCGTTAGGGGGGTCGGGGGGGGCTGCTCGGTTGGGATTGCAGGTGATTCTAGATCATTTTAGATACACAACTTGATTTTTAGGTCTTGAACACCTTAAAATTTCGTTTGAACTTAAGATTTTTATATTTTTGAGGTCATAATTATTTAAGTGTAGCGCTAAAAATTATATGAGCTGGACATTTCAATGAAATTTGGTGTACAATCGTCGCCGAAATTCAACAAAAAACTACGATTAAAATTCTGGTGAGCCGTAGTTCCAACTAAAGGCACTTTTCGAAAAGAAAAAAATTATATTATTTTTACTGCCGCACGGCAGGGTTTAACCCTCGGCTCCTGGTATTTAGAATCGCTCATACTATATACAGTGTCTCTTGAGCAAGCGATGGTCCAGTTTCCCTATTAGATTTTCAGGAGGAGTCAGAGCAGTCCTACTCTTTAAACGTCTTTGCATATGCTCCTAAACAAGTTTTACAACTTAGAGTTATCTCACATTCGTTATGCTGAATTCGATTGATCTACTGTTTTTGAAAGCTTGAGAAAAAAAACGACTCGACATCACCGGTCTTAACGGGCTTAAAGCGATGTATTAAAAACATCTTCCACTGGGTCAGAGACCTAATCAAGAACCGCACGTTAAGTGCTCGCCACTCTCCAAAGTTGCCAAGTAGCCATTGCTAATCACAAGATTCTCTCTTCTCGGTCTCAATACTGTTTGTAAAGCGCAACAGATGATGGATGAAAGTGGCAACCCTGCGGCTCATCATCATCGTCATCGTCTGTTCGCGCTCTTTTTGCCTCCCAAAAGGCCTCTGCGAAGACCGCGATGCTCATTTATGACCACCATTGCAAACTTCTGGACCACTGTTGCAAGAATTAAAAAAAAAAGTCGGAAACTTATCGTAGATTTATTCCATTGGTAATGGTCCGAAGGAATCCGACGGTTAATGGTGAACCTTGACAATTGGTAACACTGGACTTCGCCCATTAAAAATAATGCAAAATAATCGTTTATGATATTATTTATGATAAAGTGAAATGAAGACAAATACACTTGCTAGCTTGCAGAAGTTACCTCCGCCGACTATTTTATTCAAATTTTGAGGTGTTGCATGCGTAGTATTCTACTTGTTGCACTGTTTTCGTGGGAAGGTAGAAGATGACTCTGCCGCTTTAAAATTAATTTATTAATAATAGTTAAAGCTCCAGAAAAAGTGTTTTATAAAATTAATCAAACTACCTTCAAATGAGGATGCAACAGGGTTAAATATTACTGGGGAAGAAACACTTTATTTTTTGGAGACTTGAACGCTGCAACAAGAAAGTAAACGACAATTCCACACTTATACTTTACCGATGGGCCTCGGAATGTAATACGTTAATGCCATTTTAAAATTCTTGAAAACGATTTCTCTCCTGCTTTGCTTTCATTTTGAGAATGCACAGTTAATATTTGTGAGTTCACTGACAGAGGAGTCACAGTTAGAATTTCAACTTCCGAATTCCAGTAGGGTTCCGCGCTATTCTTTCAAATTCTGTTGTGGGCATAGCAAAGTACAGTATTTTTTATTCCAACTCTATTTCCTTCAACCTCATTAGTTCTATCTTACGCAAGATTAAGCTTTCAATAAATGTTCAGGTTCTGCTGAAATTCCGATCAGCTTACAATAACTATGCCTATTTTTTTATGATCCCTGTGAAATGTAACCGTATATGCCCCTTCGCCAGAGTGCAACGTCCTTTTTGCACATGATAGTAGGTAGATCTCATCAAACCCTCAGTTCCTTCCTCCCTAGACCCATTTGGGACCTCCTCTCCCCTTTCTTTTGCGCCATAATCGCTTTAAGCTAACTTCATGACCAGTGTCAAACTTTCATTCTTCAGAACTGGATCAAGTCAAAAACTTTCAGTTTCTCCTACGTTGAATACGACCCAATTTAGGCAGGCGAAGTTGCGCGTACCTTGAAAGTAAAGCTATTTGCTATGAGAAGGAATCGAAAAGATGAGAAATATTCAAATCACCGGAAATTCCAACAGTCACATAAACTATACCTACGCCTCATGCTGTGACCCCTGAGAATGAGCAATCTCTCATTTACCTGTTCTCCGGCCTACTTTTCATTCACACTCGTGAATACGTCGCCTTCCTGACATAAGGACGTAACTATACTCGACGATGAGCCCTGTTGTCCGTATAACTCAGTGCTCTCTCGGGCTCATCTTATATTGTAGTTACGCCCTTTTGTCAGCCAAGCAATGAATACATTCAAAAGAGAGTTGCTCAGGGCCCAGGTATGTATACTCGTGCCTCCAATATCAGGATGATAAACGTGAATGTTTGCTACTGTCTGAAAATACTTTTCGAACCAATCCTTTCAACATGCACTCAATCCTTGAAACATGTACTCATCTTCAGTTCGTCTGCATTTTCACTAAAACACAGGAAACGACTCCTATGACCACACCGTGAACTGAAGTTTGAAAGGTCTTTTGCGCTTCTCAGCCCGACAGTAACTATTCTAACAAGTTGGCATCACTGTCATACCTCTCTATTCAAATCCATGATAATTGTCGAGACAGCCTGCCTCAACCGGAGTCGATTAGTAGCGTGGCGCGCTTTGCAATATATCGATTGATCACCCTTTAAACCGATGGAAAAGGATCGATTGTCTGGGTATTCGTAACGAACACCTTAATAATCGATTCCTTGCCACAGCCTCAATTGAAGATATATTGATAATCGATCTTAAACACCTCGCCGCTGGAATCGATTGTTTTACATAGGTTCGAATGAAGGCTAAGCACTGTCTCCAACTTGCAAGAATCACTAATGCTGTCCTTTTTCCTCAACCCGGAAAGTTTTGCGAATGAGAAATGCGTGTTTTGCTTTAAGTGATGACATCTCCACGTAGTTTTATATTGAGGTTACGTCCGTCTCACGGTACTTTATCGTCCGATTCCTTGCACACACCGCGCAGTCGGCATTTTTCGTGGCCGTACTTTTACCTAGTCGTTGGCCGGCGAGACTTTGGCTCGCGAGCTTTGGCGCTGGCGCAAATGCCTGCGGTTTCGCAATTTCGGTCAATCGCCCGGCCGGTGCCGTGGTCGGTGTCAAGTGAGTGGAGGGAGACGAACAGAGACCTCAGACTCACTCTCGGTCTCGGAATCACATTCACTCGGAGTTACGTGGATTGATAGCATGTGTATTCATGTGTGGAGCACCGATTCTGCGGCCGCGCCGCGGCCGCTTCGACGCGGCGCGGCGCAGTCGGCGGCGTGCGGTTCGGCAGGTTATCTCCGTTGCATAGGTTGGCATTCTTGCAGTGAAAGTTCTACCGGCTACTTGGCCGCTTGGCCGTAGCACCGCGGCCGCTGCGCCACGCCGCGGAATCGACGCCGCGCCGCGCCGATCCGTGCCGGCCGGTCGAGCTCCGACAACTTTTTGCCGAGCGCAAGTTGTAAAGGTATTAGCGCTGCAACGATCTCTGATCGATACTTCCGCCCCTTGTTGTCGGTTGGCGCTTTGTCCCGCGTCTGCCGTCTTTCTAGACAAATGAAACTGCTCTTTGAGCAGAGGCTAATCATATCTATTCACAGATCCTGCGGATTCATTATTGAAATTGATAGACAAAGATGTCATAGGGAATATGGAACGATCCTATTGGTTAAAATGGGCGGTTCTTATAGACTAAGGGGGAAATGATAGACTAATTGTCGGATCTCTTGTTGGTTGCCGTTAGTATGTTAGTTTTTTTTTTTTTTTTTTTTTTTTAAATAAATCAATTA
Source organism: Bemisia tabaci (assembly GCF_918797505.1). Taxonomy (NCBI): domain Eukaryota; kingdom Metazoa; phylum Arthropoda; class Insecta; order Hemiptera; family Aleyrodidae; genus Bemisia; species Bemisia tabaci. The sequence continues at coordinate 27,074,891 of NC_092793.1, forward strand.
TTTATTTTAGTTATTTGACAAGGTGGAATGAAATGGGACAGGATTTCACCCGAAAGCCTGTGTTAACATGTTAAATATAAAGATCCTAATTTACATTTTAAAATTGATTCCCCCCTATCCCTTGGAAGCTTATTATATATCTGGAAGCTTGTTGATGAAAATTACCTTTCTCCCGATCACTTTCTATCCGGTTCTCAGTAGACGATAGCTATTTCGATGATATTAATCATCATCATCAGGTCTTCGACTTCGGTAAACACTAACAGTTACATCTTATATTGTTAAAATTTACTAAAATTTACTAAGATTTACTATGTAAGAACATTGCTCTTTTATAAAGGGCATCCCTGATTGCGTACTTATAATCAATTTCAAACCTAAGGGCAGTTCTCATTAGCTTGAGTTTGAGTTGGGGGTTGCCTTTATATTTGCTGAGACTGTTTTTAATGAATTTTGGGTAGGTGTGAGATCTTAGGCATTTGCTATTAAACCCGATATCAGTGTTTACCTTACCGATTTTGATTCGAGTGGATTCATAATTTCTTAAAAATCTTCCGAGGTGGGCACCTTGAAAGCCTCTGGTCCAGCTGTAGGCTGAGGCTTTCAAGGTGCCCACCTCGGAAGATTTTTAAGAAATTATGAATCCACTCGAATCAAAATCGGTAAGGTAAACACTGATATCGGGTTTAATAGCAAATGCCTAAGATCTCACACCTACCCAAAATTCATTAAAAACAGTCTCAGCAAATATAAAGGCAACCCCCAACTCAAACTCAAGCTAATGAGAACTGCCCTTAGGTTTGAAATTGATTATAAGTACGCAATCAGGGATGCCCTTTATAAAAGAGCAATGTTCTTACATAGTAAATCTTAGTAAATTTTAGTAAATTTTAACAATATAAGATGTAACTGTTAGTGTTTACCGAAGTCGAAGACCTGATGATGATGATTAATATCATCGAAATAGCTATCGTCTACTGAGAACCGGATAGAAAGTGATCGGGAGAAAGGTAATTTTCATCAACATAATGCAGCCCGATAAAAATAAGTTCAACTTTAAATTAATCTGGAAGCTTATTATATATCTAGTATGTTAGTTTGTAAACCATCTCCTTTGTCCATTGCAACAAACCGCTTCCGCCAACAGGATCCTACCGTATCCTTTTTGTGTTCATTGTCTATAGTTTTACCTATCAATTTTAATAATCAACCCGCTAGATCTACACGAGGATATATAAAATTAGCTTTGCCCCAACGTGTCAAGTGACCGTGGTTGGGCACACAGAAAATGATGCTCAGCCTGCGAAAGAATGTTCTGAAGACAGTCGCCGGCGGTGCCCAAGTAGGAGGGTGGACTGATGAGGGCATCGTTGCTCTCAGACTGTCTGTGATTTTAAAAAGTTTTCGACTAATCATGGAGAGTTTTAAAGTGAATTCTATGCATAGATCTTAAAAATATCAATACAACTATTATAGATGTATATGAATTGATGGTGGGTAATTTCCCAGGCATAAAGACATCATCTAATTTTTGCCGTAAGAGTTCTCGGCAATATCCCTTCATCAAATAATAACTCTCCGTGATTTGGAGACTTTGTATGTCAAATTAGCCGTATAAAATATTCCCAAAGAACATACTTCCACTTATAATAAAGAATCGTTCAAAATCGAAGTCTTGCATCATTCTTATTTTTTTCTCCGTGGATGGTCAATAGATTCAAAAAAAGCCACCTAATATAATTTTTTGGCCGCATATTACGAAAAAATTAAGATTTCCCAGTCTCAGTTTTTGGGCCCCAAGGAATTTATTTAAAAAAAGTAGCACTCAACAGACCTCCTGGACTTACGTCATGTAATTATAAGCAAAAAAAAAAGGATTGAAAAAGAGAGAGTAAAATTGAGACAAAGTGAATTCCCTCGCTGTATCCTTTTCACTAGATAGTTACCGTCGGACTAATCGCAATTGGACGTATAACCTGCATTAAAAATACACGCTGGACCACCTCTCCTCATATGAGCTTCCTACCTGGCACCACTGGATTAGCCTCCTGCTGGCCACCTACCCGCTTGGCCACCGCGCCATGCCGCGCCGCCGACCTATCTAAAATGGCGGATCTCACATACCTCCAACCTGCCTCATCTTATGACACTCAATCATTTTCATACTTAACCTCAATTTTTCACAGCTCCAGGAGAGAATAAGCCTCGTTCTCAGCCATTGGTTTTTCGATGAGAGTTAACGTATTAGTGTCTGGAGTCGAGCCCAAGGTTGCGAAATATTTACTCGCCTGTGTAGCAGAGATTGGATTTTAAGATTTGCGATATTTTTTCTTCCCGAACTGATAACCCTGCGTGTATGTAGATAAGTAATTGATCAATATTGCGTTACATCGGACCCTTGGGATGTATTTGAAAAATCATTTACTAAAATAAATGTGTCTCAAACTCTTCTTCGCTCAGGACTCGTCCCGGCTCAAGTAAATACTTGATTGCTTTGTAGCAACTGTCTACAAAGGACAATGACATCCAATTGTGGATGAAATAATGACTACGAACGATAATATAACATAGGCGGAACTAGAGGGTACTATAGGAGTGCCTAACAACCTCCCTCCCCCCACTACCAGATATTCACTTAGCCCCTACTAGGGCCGGATTCACCTACTTGCCGCCCATGGGCCGCCTATATTTCGCCGCCCCCTTCTCATTCGTTTTGAAACTCGATAAAAACCATCAAATGAACGTGCCAGCGGGGGAGGGGTGCATAAGACGCATTTACTCGTGTTTATCTTATTTTTTGGGAAAGCCCTGGCAACACTACTAGCAAAAGTTCACGGAACTTTGCGCGAAAGTTAAGTCCCGTAAACCTATCTCTGTGTGGACAAGTCCTTCGATCCATTCATAAGAAATGAACGAAAAAATTATGAAAGAACAAACATAAATGTGGTTCAATGATTTTAACTTCCGCCGCCGCGCCGCGCAGACCGCACCGTGTTGGACGCAATGCGTGAAGTATTCACGCGGTCTTGTAGGCACTATGCGTTTCGCGCTGACCGCACTGTGTTTGGCGCGATGCGTGAAGTATTCATGCATTCTTGTAGGCGCTATCCGTTTCACGCTGACCGCAATGACCGCACTGTGTTTGATGCAATGCGTGAAGTATTCGTGCAGTCTTGTAGGCGCTAATATGTGTTACATGCCGATCGCCGTGCCGAGGGCTTCTCCTTTTCATCTCAGGTCCTCGTTATTATTTCTCTCTAAGTCGCGACGTTCCAGCCCAAATTGCGTGTTAGGTCTCTCTCTTAACTCGACTTATTGAAGTTGCTGTCTCTTGTATCACTAAGAGACGACAAAATGAGAAATTACTAAATGTTTTTATAAATCCGATTTTTTTATACCTACATTTAAAAAAATTGCAAAATTTGCCGCCCCTTAGATTTGCCGCCCCCTTAATCCAGCCCTGGCCCCTACTAGAAAATATATCGGATTTTGTAAAATAATGCATTTCTGTGGTCTTCGAAATTGCACTTCAGTCAATTTTTTTTTAAGTCAGCTAAACAATTTCTCTTCAAGCATTTCAATTTTCACCATGTTTCCAACTGGACACCAAGTTCCCCCCCCCCCCCAAACGTACTCATCTATGGAGCTGGTGGCTTCCCAATAGAACCCTTTGGGTGCGTCTTCTAGTGACCCCAAATCCCTCTTCGTAAGACGCCACTCTGGCTCCTCACAAAAAAGTCCCTGTTACGTAAATGATACTGATATCATGCCATAAAACTACTTCACCATGAATATCTGCATACCATGCAAGATCAATGATGTTCAGGTCAATTAACATCACGGAGGGCTGGATCAAATCCTCGAGATTTTCAGTCTACGTGAAAAATCTGTTCAAAGCGAGGGTTTTCAAAGCGACAACGTTGAGCGACCCACGGATTTAAGCCGCAGACTAATGGAATGTCCCGTCAAACGCCCAAAGCATGAAATAATGAAATGCAATCAGATCTGCACCATCGGGGATTATTTACGCTCCACTGGGAATATCCACAATAGGGAGCATCGATGTAATCTGATTACATACCGCAAACTAAGTCAGATGAATTATGTTGGGCTGCTTGCAAGGGGTCTACTCATTTTTTGATAAATACCTAGTAACCTGTCTGAATATTTATTTTTCTCGCTGCGCTCCCCTCATCAATCTAAATTAATGAAGTTGGTTTGTTTTATTCGATCGCGAGCAAGTCAGAATGCGAATGATTAATTTTTTCATACCTTACAGAAAAATTACTCATTTCACTGCACCCACAGTTTTGAAACCTCATGGGGCATCTTTCCATGATAATTGATGTTATGACGTTCGTACTTGGTTCCTCGGCATTACTTTTAAGTTCGAGTATGAAGCTGCGGCACACTCCGAAAATAGTCATTTTCCATTTATTTTTTCTCATCAAATTAACTTAGCTCATAAAAATTGGTAAAAATATTAAATTATCGATATCGATTAAGGTCTTTGGTAGCAAAAAGAGCAATTGCTCGTTCCAGAATCTCCTCGAATAATTTATTTTTATGTGAGGAAGCAACTGAATCGTTGAGCTTGGTATTTGTGCTAAAAATATTTTGGAATTATGGAGAATATTCGGTTGAACTTCCTTGTTTCTCCGGAGAATTGTTTTTTTCTGTTAAAAGTCAAAGTTTTAAAGGAAATTCTAAGACACTGAGACTGAGAAAGGCCTTTTCTACATCTAAGTCCTCATTTTCAGTTGATTGCTTTTCCGATCTCGGAACCATGTGCATTATATCGTTCTCACTTTTCTGAGTGCATTCAATTAGTAAACGTATTTCACAATATCTATCAGTCGTATCTGCGGATAAAATATTCCCTCCGATTCGCCCACTCCTTATTAAAATTGGCCTACAGTTGATTTAACCAATTTTATGTGTCCAAATTTCATGTTCGAAAAAATACCTAAATAACTCAATCTTTTAGCCCAAAAAGTGAATCTGATCAAAAGGCGGAGTTGTAACCAAAAACTTTTTAAACGAAATTTCACTGTATACGAAAATTGAATATAAAAATTCACAAGTAAAAATCTTATGCGATTCTGAGGATGAAAGTCACAGCATATGTTTCATGGAACATAACATATGTGGTCGTAACGTGTTACGTGGGAATCGATTTTAACACTCGGTTTCAATACAGGTGAAGGACGAAAGAATGTCATTGTATGCAATGCTGTGCATTTGGACCAACAAAATTTGACAAAAAATTGAGGGACGAATCAGTACAGAGGGCGAATTAAGTGTGGACGCATCGTTTTGAAATCTATTCTGTGGGCTTCCATGAAGTTGAACGCTTGGGTAATTTTATCACGTGGCCGATGACCTCTATTCAATTAACTCATAATCAAATATTAGTTTTTGAAAGAGGAGTGTGAACTCGTTGGGCTCCTATCACCACGAGTGATCAATCGTGCGTGTCGATCGTGATCGTTGCATCGAAGCAGAATGAAGGCAAAGTAAGTCACGATTTCAGTGATAATGTCTGACGCATAAGCTTTTACACGCTCGAGGCTCATGTACTTACGGTTTCAATCCTCGCACTCGAAACTATTACATACTTCAACAAGTCCTCTCGTAATGCGTATATACCTAGCTCATCTATTTTCAGTGATCTCGTTCTGTATGATGAGAATCAAGATCGCGCTGGTAAAAAATGAAACTCACTAGCTGACTCAGGTGACTGCGCTCGTTCAGACGTATCTTGTTGAGATTATTGTCGCCAGACCACTAGCATTTTGAGGGGTCCAGTGCATGAAAATTCATGTGGAGGGAACCAAATGGACATAATTGCATTGCAACACAGCAAAGTTGCATCAAGCAATTCTTTTATGTGCATAAGAGGAGCGGCAAATTTTATTTTGAATTTTTCTTGTGAATGGACGAAAATATCCGAAGTTTTTGTCGTAAAATACTATCTGTTAAAAATATTTTATCAGGTGAGACTTTGGAACGTTGCAATACTGTCATATTCTCCGTTCTCTCACCCCTTCAATTTATTGGTCATTAAATGAAATATTTGGGAGAATTATAATCTCACTCATTTTTTATAGATCCAGTCTCCTGTGAGTAAACGTAAAACATGAAATATCGAAACTTAACTTTTTGTCAATTTTTATCGTCTCAAAATGCCGGTCGGAACTTTTTTTTAGGCCCTAATGTTTAACCTTGCGTGATTTTTAAACTTTAAACCTGTTCTCTCCAGTTTGGAAAAAAATGATTTTCCGTTTTAATACGGTAGATGCATTTTTTAAAGAATGAAATTAAGAATTTAATAAATTTACATAAAACACATTTATTTACAAAAATATTACAGTAATTTTTTACAGATTTTTATGATGTCTAATGGGGAAAGTGTCAAAATCGTTGGCCTTGAATGTGCTATCCTCAATGGACAGTTTATCTGTCAGATTCTATTCCGAGGTTGATTTCTACATACTCAGTTAGTTATATAGGCTCTTTATTTTAACGTCTTTCATATAGAATAGTTTACTATGATAAAGAAAATTGTGCATGAACATGAAGTATCTCCACGGGGAATACATTTCATGTAGCATATTGTCATATAAAAAATTGTATTTAAAAAAGTTATTTTTAATCAGTATACTCTATGTCTTCTTTTTTTCGTTTAACTCCGTGCAATACAAACTGAAAATTCGTGGTTGTAAAATTGGTATTTATTTTTTCAACGAGTCAATTGAGAAAAAATTTACATGCGGTTTTAGTATCAAAACTTGGCCTTGACTTTTCCGCTCGCAAAAGCGATTTCACAAGGAAGGATATGAATCCATTTTCCGGTTTACCCACGCCATTATTTACCGATTCCTCTCAAAATGCCGGAGTTACGCCTGATGGGCAAACCACTCGCATTTGAGAGGAAATCGTTCACCTCGCAAAAGTAGATATGACCCTTGGCATGATCATGCCATGAGGTCGGCCATCGGTGCTCCGCTGCTATGTCCTGACACAAAGTTGGAACTTTTTCGAAGGGGTTGTTCGAGCAAACTGCAACGATCGCCCGGTCGCTAACTTCGCTTCGTATGACTTTGAAAAACGCGGCAGGCACTCGGATCTTCTGCTCATCTGGCTGTAAATAAATCTCCACATTTTCCCCTGAATCAGATTCAAAAGAAAGCACACCCACTATTCCAGTCATGATGTGTAGGTCCTCTCCAGTCTGTGAACGTTCAGAAAAGAAACAGATATGTTTTTTATCAGAAAAAGTAAAGAGACGGGTGTTCATGAGAGATTCATTTAATTCTGTCACTTCGGGGATGGTGGGTCATAAATTTGATAAATTTCACTCATTCCAATGAGTTTCTTTTATTTATTTATTTTTTTTATGCTGAATTAATTAATCGTTTATCTTTTTAGTTTTATTTTTTATTGACATTTCTGGACTTCAAACTTTGAAACTAATTTCTCCTTGCTGTTGTTAATATAAAGTAAATCTATCGTGAAAACGCCTTTTCAGCCCTTCAGGAGTAGTGATACTAATGTTTTGTAAAACTTTTACTTTTCATTCAAAATTTTAACGCAAACTTTTCGGCCCTTTCAATCTCAACTTCTCATTTAGCTTTTCCACATTCTCAACCACAGTGTCCAATGTACAAACGCGACATCTTCTTATTTTCAATTCCACTCGTATGCTAACTTTGCACTTTTATCTCTGTTTCAGGTAAACCTTAAAATCAAGTTGATTCAAATACCGTATCCTAATTTTGGGTGAGTGTATCGTTACCTTCATAAGTTTGATATGCACCCTTTCGGATGTCGATGTTTTACAAGAATAAAATAGCATATGAGGTACATCCTCCGGATTATAATTATTCAAATATAGCGAATTACCTGCTCTGCAAACTTCCTCAGGTATCGTTCCAGTGCCAGCCAATGGCCCGCATTGATGATTTGCCACTGTGGAGCTGTGTTCACGTAGAAATATGTTGACCATTGCCAGGATCCGTAAAGAAAATCTCCGTCAGGGGCAAGATGACCCCTCGCCAGATAATATGTTCCTTTTATAAATTTCTCTCCTTGACCCTTTCCAAGGAGCTGATTGAATAAACCTCGTTGATATTTCTGCAAAAATCCAATTTTTTGTATTTTGGCAAAGTGAATAGAATGTAAATTATTGTGAAGCATTTTTTTAATCAAAATAGACACTATTTGGAAGTATGTGAGATAAAAGAGGTTACTTACGATTTCTTTATTGCAAGAAGAACTATGTACATGTTACAATTTGTCATTCTGCTGACAAAAGGGCATAATTACACTTTGAGATGAGCCCCGGACAGCATTAAATTATACAGACGACAGGGTTTATCGTCAAGTGTAGTTACTTCCTTATGTCAGGAAGGCGACAAATTAACCGGTTTTTAATACCTACTTTACAAAAAGCTTAACTAAATGTCCAATCATGATGTAAATTATTTGAGGTCTCCTGGGAAGAGTAGTTCTTTACAGGCTAAATACTGGTCTGCGTAGATTCAATTCATTCGTAGATTAACTGCGCCGAAACAATAATCACAGAAAAGTTTTGGCAAAAAAAATAAAATTCACGCAAAAAAAATATTAAGCAATATTTACAATTAAAAATAATTTGTAAATGGATACTAACCTGGGTATAAACATTTTTTACGTTAATCCCCTCGTAAAGATGAGAAGGTCCGTCCTCAAAGTCTGGCCGAGCTTTAAAAATACGTGCTCCACCGATAGTGGCTGGAATATCGTGCTCGACAAAAATCGTGTCCGCTGCTTTGATATCATGACACACCCACATCAGAGGTAAAAGCTGACGTTCAACCTTCAGGCAGAATGAAAACATCAAATCTGAGTACGCTCGCAAATCTTTCGAAAGATTTATACAAAAAAAATAACCATACTTAGTTGCAGAATTAAAATTTAAAAAATGCCTCTGTGCCTGAATTAAAGACACGCGGTATGTAAGAACAAAAAGAGAGACCTAATGTCGCTGGGCATGTATCTAACCATAACTCTTACAATGCAAGATTTCCACAGGTTTGAGGTTACCGTATGGAGCGCCGGAAAGCAATGAACGTACATAATGTATGAATACAATTATAAACATACATTAATCGAGATAAACAGCCGTTAACTCAATATTAAATATTTTTGACGATGCATTTCAAGCTATACTTCGTTATACCTACTGTGGAGTAATTAATTATTTGCCTGACGATTGCAGAGCATGAAAGAAAATCGATTACAGTAGATATTTTATTATTTTACGCGAATTATTTTAAAATTGTGATTTATTTTACAATTTATCAAATCCTACACTTGTACATATTTTTAGACGTTATCGGTTATTTCTGATGTAGTGCTGAACACTTTGTTTGCTGTTGCTCTGCAGTTAACTTGGCTATCTTTCGCCAAAGCTTTGCTCATATCCATTACATAAGAGTGTATCTGTGCTCATAGATAAATAATTATTGATAAGCTATACTACCAGGAGTCATCGACTGTTTTCGCTGATGTTCATTTTACTAATAATTTAAAATTGCAAATCTAAATCAACTTGTGGCTCCCTTCTATCCAGATACCAGCAAAAGTTTAAACAACAGTAATAATTACCTCAAATCCAATTTTCATCTGTGTCCCAGTTTTGGCGCATTTTTTACCTGAATCTAGTTCAAGAGTTGCTTTTACACTACTCGTGCACTCGATCTGCTCGATGTTAGAAGTCTTCTTTGCTCCTAAAGAAAACCTCGTTCCACTAACACAGTGTGAATCTGCAGCATTCTCGGTTGTTCGTGCCAATTTGTTGGCTTTTCCCGGGCATGCAAATACCAGCTCCTCGTTTTCTGATAGCTCGAATGAGCCTTTGTCCCTTTTAGACGCTCCTTTTGCGCTCTTAGGATATACAAAATCCAGCTTAGAGCCCTTATGAGTCAAGTAAAGAGGCTCCTTTGTTGGCAAGTTATTGTTCAACGAGACTTTACAAACTGGAAAAACGAAAGAAAATCATGATGGATAATAAGAACCCTTGAGCAAGGAAACATGGAGAGATGTTATAATAGGAAAATTTAAAAAAATAAAATCGAAATAAAAAAAGGAATTTTGAAAAGTAAAATCATTTCTTTACCAATACCTTCCTGGTACTTCCTAGTTGTCATTAATCAGTCATGAATCAATCTGCAATTCGTCAAACACGAGATTCGTGCACGAGTTACACTTAGAGTATATTTATACACCCTCGCGTAAATGCAATGAGATAATGTATCTGTTTAAACTGGAATCCGTGAACAGTGGGATACTTTGAATCGTCGTCGCTCTGCTGATATAAGGGTGTGACTCAGTGGCGTAGCGTGCTTTGCGATATATCGATTATTATGCCATTTAAACCTATGGAAAAGGATCGATAAACAGGGTGTTCGCAGCGAACACCTCAATAATCGATTCTTTACCATAGGTTTAAATGGCATAACAATCGATATATCGCAAAGCACGCCTCGCCACAGGTGTAACTACACTTTAAGATGAACCCGGGAAAGCGTTGAGTTATTTAGACTATACGGCCCATCGCAAAGTGCAGTCACGCCCTTATGTCAGGAGGGCGCCGAAATGACGCAGCTACTGAATTAGTCTACTTCTTTTACGACTCAATGTACTCTGCGCTCAATTCCGCCGTGCTGCGGAAGAACGCCGTATGAGCTTCCAGACGTTGCCATATCTCCGTCGATAAAAAACGAATTCACTCAGAAAACTATGATTATTTTTCTTCAAATTTTCAAACAGTTCCGTTCGCAATTCAATCTGAAATGTCTGAAAATTTCAGAGGAAAACAAGCAAAGCTTTCTTCAAAAATACATGTTTTAACCGGTGATTTGGCAACTCCCGAACGTTCATTCGTCGTTTTTCCTCAGCACGGCAGAATTGCGTTTTATCGCTTATTTGAGGAGAGGCACTAACCTGCGCCAACGTAGCCGTGGAGGCTAAAGACGACAACGAGGATCGGGGCGAGAGAGATGATCATGATGACACTTGAGGCGCAGCGATAGACTGAGGATCTTTCCCAACACCTGGACCTGGGTCACGGAGTCCACGGAGTCCACGGAGAGGCGCCGGCGCAAACACGGAGGAGCCCACTAATGACCTCACAGATAGGACAAAATCGTTTCACTTGCAGAACGCGATCGAGCCTGGAAGAGAAGAGCGCGAAATGACATTGAGATGAGATTCCAAGCGCGCCGCCGCTGAAGCTTCCTGCCATTTCCCTCTTCCTCTCCATCCGGAGCTGACCAGATAACGACGCACGCCAGCCCACATAATTAAATGCAGTGTTCTTCTTCGATTCCACTTTTTCTTCTTCTTATTTATTCATTTTATTTCTCCTCCCATTGGGCTTTGTTGTCCACTCGACCCCGTGCTTCCACGTTGCTGGAGCCTTTGCCTCTTCAGCACTGCCGTGCTAAGGAAGAACGCCGTATGAACATTCAGGAGTTGCCAAATTTTCCTTGATAAAACATGAATTTTGACGCAATTTAAACGTATTTTCCCTGGAAATTTTCAGATATTTTAGATTTAATTGCGTAAAAATCGTCTGAAAATTTTGAAAAAATATTTACAATTTTCCCAGTAAATTCGGTTTTTATCGAAGGAAATTCGGCAACGTCTGGAGGTTCATACGGCGCTCTTCCTTAGCACGGCAGAGCAGCCAATGGTTTTGTCGCACACATCACGTCATGACGTCGTTTCCCAGAGGGATGATCGTATCTCCATTCCGACGTTGCAAAATTGTCTCGCTTACTTTAGATTTAACTCGAAAATGAAAACGCAATTTTTGACAAAAATTTCGATGATTTAACAGTGATCCTTGGAAAAATCTGAGAATTTTCAAGGAAGAATCCCACACAGTTTTCGAATAAAATTACGGATTAAAAGAGGAAATTTTGCAATGATAAAATTTAATTACGTTTTTTCTTCGAGGAAACTATGATAACCGAGCCGCCCTAGTAGAAATCCCTTGAAAAATCGTTTAAAAATCACATTAAGCACATCGGCATCAGAAATATCTAATTCTCGTCGTCTAATTTTTTAAAAATTGCACTCACTTGTGCTTTGATTGATTTGAATCTCAGAGCAAATGACCACATATTAGAAATCGAAAAAGAGACAACATTTGTCCCGTACTTAAAATCCCGTTAAATTAAAGAATCAGCAAGTAGGTCTTCAGTATGCTGAGTCGAAGAAATAATAGACTTCAGATCAAACTTACCTGCACGTCAATCAGTATTCACCGGCAGTAACGATAGAGACATGGAGGAGACTCCTGGTTGATGAGCTTGGCATACTAGCGATGACTGCAAGGAGTTACGGAAGTTGCGTGCGGGTTCCTTCCGCTGTAAGTAACGGTATTTTCTATTTTTGCACCCGAACGCAAGACAACATTAAGCCGCACCACACCACTTCACCTCGATGCGGTAAAGAAAGGTACCTACTGACCAGAAGCGCGGAGGAGTCAATACTCTCTGGTATTGACATCAAGATGCGCCAATACATGCTAGTGTCTTCCTCCCCCTATTTGTCCTCGCTCCTTTTACCTGCATGTTATGCTGTAGAGACTAGAGACGGAGTGGGGAGTTCCAAATTATTTGTTGGAAATACACCCGGTAGTGTGTAACGTCAGAATTCCCCATCAGCAAGGAATTCATACGGGGGTAAAGTGAAACAATTAACAGTCTCAACAATAGGCTGTCACAATACGAAAACGGGAAAAGAGAATCTTTGAGACCCAACCTTTCAGCGCAGGATGAAAAACATGTCTGGGGTTCAATTGATACTTGTATCTCCATCCAACAATATAATTTCCATCGAATGATAATTGATGATTAAATTGCCCGGAAAATACAATAGCATTAGCGTTTGGCAAACCAGGAGCTTCTAAATTGGGCCCTTCTATAAAGAGAGCCTATCATTTTAGCGAATGAATTGGGGGCAAATTTTGTCGTGGGAAACGACATGTTTCAGAGCATCTTAAATTATCGTAGCCCTACAAAAGGAACACTGCACAATAATGGAAGATTGATGTTGAAATAGCCTGGAAGTTGGCTTGTACAGCTTGAACGTTTCCTTTTAATAATTTGCCAGATGTCATCCAAGTGTTACTGAGGTGCTTAGGCGGGAAACGCGTTAAGAAAATGGGTCGTGTCCATGTCCGGGAGGATCTGACATTCATTTGGCTATGGAATTTGATTGAGTCTTAAGACGTTTTTGCGAATGTTCCTAAATTTCAGGCTCTTGTCGTGACCATTGTAATCTACAAATTCACACAGGCCCTTATCTATCATATGTTACTTATTCGTCGTACGATATTGCAAAAAAGTGGGGTTTTTCCTCCAAAACTCTCGCTGCTTATGCAGTGAACTTCTCCTGATCATTTTCACTGAATCGGAGGAAAGTATTGGGTACCTCAGAGAACATTTTGGATGTTTTTACTTCTCAGAATTCAGATCAGACTACTTTTTTTGTCTTCTAATTTGTGGTATTGGCCTCTTCATGCATGAGAAAATAAAGGGTTGTCTCCCAAAAACTGATCCTGTCGTCAGGAGAAGCGTATTTCTTTGTTCTGAGACTTCTCATTACATTGGATACTGAGAAAAAAAGAGGATATAACTTGAAGAATAACTAAACGGTCGACAATTTCGCACAAAGGAAAAAGCATACAAAGTCCACTCGAGGTTAATAACTTTGAAACTTGCTTTGCTCATTACCACAAAGACTTATTTTGAATTGTAAAAGTTATTGAATATATTCTAAATCAGTACTAGAACATATGGATAACATTTTATTAAAATATGTAATTATTTCTTCAGGTTTATTTTCCGGAGCAAAAATTTCCTACAAACAAATACCAAAATTTACTTTCACTTTTCAAGGCCTTGCAAGATTCCCGAGTATTTCACTTTCGGGAGGTATTCCTTAACTCTTGCAACGAATTGCTCCACGTTGCAAAAGTAAATGAATCCCCTTTTGTAACTTTTCCAACGGGTTTCTGCGGTCGGCCAATGATTTTCTTTGGCGATATTTTTACAAAGCGAAAAAAGCGGCACCTTCTCAAATGGATTGTTGGAGCAGATTGCTACAATTGCCTTATGGCTTACTTTGCTTTGTATTATTTTGAAAAATCCTGCGGGTACGCGAATCTTACGGTGGCCTTCCTCAGGTTGCAAGTAGACATCGACATACGTGCCTGTTATGCGTGATCTCAGCTTCAGAACTCCCCAACTGCCCGTAATGATGTGCAAGTCCTCGCCGGTCTTGAAAAAAAAATATGTTAAAAGGTTCGATCAAAAACACAAAATCGGACTTGATCCTTAACTCGCAGATAGCGCAGAGCCTTTTTATCTCATGTGAGATAAAAACCATACCACCAAAAAATGCAAGCTAATTTAATTTGCTAGTGATGAAGTTAACAAATAAAGGAACAGTATTTAAAAGTCAATTTTTCGTAAAGAAAGAATATTAACTTTTACCGAAGCCCGCAAAAGTAGATCACCTCTCAAAGGCTCTTTTTTATTCCACTTGATGACCATCTTTTTTCATGGCGTGCTTTTTTATCGTATTCTAATATACCTTAAATCGCATTGAAATTCTAGCAAATATGCAAATTTTGTAACAAGAAAATATACGGCACCTCAGCTGCTAGTCTTTTGAGATAGTCTTCAAGACCTTTCCAATTGCCTCCATTGATAATCTGCCATTGAGGTGCTGCGTTAACGTAGAAGTAAGTCGCCCATTTCCATGTGCCATAGAGGAAATCTGCATGCGGTGCAAGATGACCTTTTGCAAGGTAATATAGTCCTCTAATAACGTGTTTCCCCTCTCCTTTGCCCAAAAGATCATCAAAAAGCTGTCTTTGGTACTCCTGTAAGGTTTAATCGCAAAGTTGTCACGAATGGTAACAGTATGCATATGATATTCTAACTGAGATATCGATTAAGTTTTAAACTTTTAGTGTATTTTCCGAGGGAATGCTCTATTTTTCATAATACAGCGGAGCCACGTGTAAATTTTCTTGATTCAAGGTGAAGACAATTTTTCAACGGTCCATATTATATTCAATCCTATCAGTACACTCCTCCTGTGTTAGAAATTTTAAATAAAAATAAAATCCGACTTTTAATGTTGAATTGCTGCTCTGATAAAGGAAAAAAATTACTCCACGGAAAATATTATGTTAATACAAAAAATTTATGATTTACTTCCAGTGATTTTAATGTAAGCATTAGATTTAGGCAGATTCCTCCAATCTCTGTCTTAAGTGTTTAGCGCTCATTATTTATTTTTTCAGTTTGCCTTCAATAGCCCAGGTAGGCAATTTGAGCGACTTGGAACAGTAAAAGTTGCTTGCAGCCATTTTATCAGTATATCCATGTTGATCATAGGATTAGCAAACCTCTATTCCTTTACTCACAATGGTCTGCGCCGACTCTGATCAGTTCGCCTTCAATGCCCAGATTAGGCAATGCGAGTGGCTTAAATGAACATCACTCTCCGAAGAAGTTTGAAGGGGCTCCTACAATCATTTCAACACGAGCTTACGAGAAAATCAAGTAAATGCATAAGTGAAAAGGTTATACGTTATGCGGTGTACCTGAGTATAAACTTTCCGAGTATTCACTCCGTCGTAAAGTGGATATGGTCCCTCTTGAAAAGATGGTCTATTTTGGAGCATTTTCGCCCCGCGAATGGTAGAGACAATATCGTGTTCGACGTAAATCGTATCTGCAGCATCTACGTCGTGGCAGACATTTATCAAGGGCAGGTACTCTGTTTCAACCTGCCAAAATACAATTCAACGATTTCGTCTAAATCAGATCCTTTATCAATACTCACAGAAAAATATTTGTGACCGCTCAAGAGAAAAGAGACCTTCTTGTGAAAGAAAGGCAAGTTGAGATATTAATAGTATAAAACAAGAAAAAAATCTATTAAGTTTTAATCAGCCATGTTTGAGTTTCAAAATTTAAATGCAACTTCACTTTTTTGCATGGGCACTCAAGTAAACTAATTTTTTACACTTTATGGCGGAATTGAAATTGTATTTTTTTATTAGTTTTATCGTCACGTTGTAGATAGTTTTACAAGTTGCCTGAACATGGAAATCCTTTCTAGTTAAGGCAAAGAGAGTAATTTCAAAACTTTTTAATCTTATTTTCTATTAAATGTTGGTTTTTCCTGGATCCTTGATGTTGACATGCAAATTGCGTCATGTCATCAATGAACGACCACGACATTGTAGGTATCAATGCTGCAAGAATGACACAAAAGCTTTTTTTTTGCATTTGATTCATGCAAACTTTCAAAACAAATGCTCAAGTTATACCTCAAATCCAATTTCCATTTCGGTCCCAGTTTTCGCGCAAGTCTGTGAAAAATTTGGTCGCAAGACTGCCCGCACACTGTTGGCGCACTCCAGCTGTTCAATTCGTAGTGTTTTATTTCCCACACCGCCAACTTCAACATCAAGCCGTTTCCCGTCAACACAGTGCGATTCGACAACATCATAGGGAGGGCTCATCAGTTCGTTGTTTTTTCCAGGGCATGCTAAAATCAGCTCTTCATTTTTAGCAAGTTCAAGTACTCCTCTGTCTTTTTGCGGGATGGTTTTGTCCTCCAAAGGGAGCACAAATTCCAGGCTTCCATTAAATCGCTTCAGATACAGAGGTTCTTTCACCGGTAAATCGTCCCGCAAAGATATTTTACAAGCTGCAAGGAAACATCAACCACACATGTAAACCGATTCGTAAAACATGAAGTTGAACGATAACTAAGCCGATGAAAGAGTTATTCACTGAATATACAATCTTGAATTTGCCACCAACAATTCGTTTTTCGTGAATCAAGAATGGTGCTGCTTAATTAAAGCCTCTTTTTGCTAGACCCAGAGATTTTTGCCTTGTGCCTAGAAAAATTCAGCTTGGATCAAGATAAAAATAAACTCTTGGCTGCAAATTCAAGAATGGTCATGCTTGAACCTAGCACTTTTTTTCAGTATTTAAACGTAAATTCTGTTTTCAGGTATAGCTTTTAACATAAAGGTCATTAGAAAATTTAGTTTTGGGTGTGAGTGTAGGTTTTGAGTAATTCATAAAAAACAATAATATCTGAGGTGCTCCTAAATGACAAGAAAAAGGTGCGGTAAACGTGTATCTGATAGTTATCTTATCTGATTCGAAAAAAATAGTTTAAAAAAGTAATTTGTTGTTATTTGTTGTGGAGCTCAGAGTTATCATGAATTAATTAATTGATCAAACGTCACATTCAAGCTTAAACTCACCAGTTTTAACATAACGTTGTGGACTTAACAACTTTAATAGGACGAGGAACGCTAATGAAAAGGTAATTGCCATCCTGATGAAAACGTACTGTCGCACATATAAGAGGCCAAAGAACTTTGATTGCACAGATGCCACACGCGACCAAATCAATGGCCATGACGCTCGACTTGTCAGTATATTTGATTGGTTATACCCTACCTCTGCGTATTTCGCAATGACGGAATTGCAAAATTCCGTGTATCGTGCTCTTGATTTGTTCGGGATGGGTCACACGACTGCCTCCATTTTGTGTTCATATTCGTCGACGAAGCAAGGACGGAGGAAATTGTTTGGGATAGGTCGTGCTTTGACGAATAAGGGCGGCATTGCAGTTGCAATTAAGCCATGAAATTGTGATAAAATTCACACGTAGACTATAATTTAGGATTGAAGTCGTCCTGGTAGAGCGTTCTCCAAAATGTCGTTTCCGCTTTAATGTCAACTGGGAAAGCAGATAGGTGCCGCAGGGTTAAAGCTGAACATTCAGAAATTAGATTTGGTGTTGCAAAAAAATCATAAAACAAGGTTTCCATTAATTAATGTGAATATCTTGCCTCCTTGGACATCTTATCGAGGATTCAATGTGCATTGTGCAGTAAACTGCACACTGAAATATTGATAGTTAAGTTTGAATTGGCTCTCACAAAACCCAACCATCCGAGTGTGTCAAACAACGCGACTTAAAACACTGCAAAATACGAAAATAGAGCAAAAGAAAGGGTGCGCGCTGATGACGGCGCAGAGATACAACTATTCGTACGTGATGGATGTCCGTGTTGCATCTGCAAAATTGAAGGCGCGATGGCGCGAGGCGTGAACTCGTAATGCTCGCTCCGCTACTACGCTGCCAATGAAGTGTCATTCTGATTCGGGAGAAAAGTTAAGTAGCGAGGCCCGAGTACGTCTCTATATCCTATCTTCGCTTGTGTTAACAACGAGGTGTTCGGTTGAGTTTCTTTTTTCTCAATCTGATTTTCGATTCTTTTTTAGAGTATATTTGTAGACTCATATCTAAAGCTCGTACGCATTGGCCCCATATAACCTGCGGGGCTCGTGTTTTCAGCTAGTCTCGGGTCAATTTGACTAGGTTGAGGCCTCTAAGTGTTAAAGATTCTAGATCATGATTTATGCTCATCCTCTCCTGTTGACTCGTTTAACTGTGCGCCGTACCATCATCAAAATTGGACGTATTTTTGCCAAACGGAACTATGTGCAATGTGCGTTGAGACGTGAGCCCTGGGACCGAGAAGAATATATGCATATCAGGGCTCACGTCATAATTCACATAGTTCTGTTTGACAGAAATACATCCAATTCAAGTGTCATGATACACGCGAGCAACAGTTTTCGCGACTGCTCGTCACTAGCATCCTATAAAAGATAGAAGGAAAGGAGGACGTCTCGCTAATATCATAGAGTGCGCATATTACCGGATTTCATACAGCTCGCGGCTGTCATATCACGGATTACATTTCGCAATGAGGAGCCATTTTCTTTGGCTCTTCTATAAAAGCATCTTTCTGCACAGGGAAACCAATGGCATATACGTTGTTTATAAATGAGCCAGAAATAGTGGTTCCTCACATCAGTGTGTCCTGTGTCCTCACATCACCGTGTCGGTTCAATAAAGAAACAAAAATTTGAGATCCAACATCCGAGTAGAAAGGAGCAGTATTTGGCCGCGAAAAATCTTGATAACTGCCAAACGCGGACTTGTGTGCACTGCCAACTTAAAAAGAAAGTTCTTATGTGAGGAGTAATCGTGTGGCCTAAATCGCGAAGAAGAGAAGGATGTTTGGACTAAGAAACAATTGGTGTGGCATACTCTGGCCCTTTTTCGCCCACGCGTACGTTGTTCCGACCAGAGAAAATTTAGAGTTTGAGTTATTCTTTTAGAGGTTTTATACCAAAATTGACACGTACATATTTTTGTTAATATTGTCACTAATTAGTCCACCGTTGACCCTAAAAGTCAATCCAGAGGCAAATTTTACAAGGAGTGTTAAAAAAGCAAGTTTCTTTTGGAATCGATCCGTCAAAATGATCGGGTCCGTTCGCTCATGCGCATGTATTCCTTTCCATAGCATCTTACCTATCAAGTTGAAATAAAGTAATGGACAAACAAAACTCAACAAAGCTGTTAGCATCTGATATGTACTTTAAAAGTGTGTTTGCATGTAGGATTGAACCCTCAAAGCCAAATGTAAAGAGCGGGAGAGTGAAAATCAACTCAACAACTTTCCAGCTGTACCTTCAACGCGTGCATGAATGTAACTACTGTTCAAATAATAATTATATTGATGAGGATTTGAATCCCCCAAAAAGGCACTAAGATTAAGAATGAGCATTGGTAAGAATGCTCCGCAGTGACGTGCTTCAGAAAGTTCTGATGACTTCAGGTTGGAGGTGAATCCCGCAATTCTGTGGTCATCGCTCTTCGCACATTGAGTCCGCCCTCGCACCTTTGTATTCAGAATTTGCGATCCGTTAGACCGTCCGTTGTCAAATCTCGTACTTTAAAAAGTTGTGCAAATTATGAGCGTGTACACAGATCTGAGAGGGAGAAGGATATAGGCTAAGCGAAAAATGCTAGAGAGCGAATCAAAGGAAAATTAAAGAAGTCAATCGGGGTCCGAAATTGGCAGAAGTTATTTCCCAGTTCCATGTGAGCGCGACTATTTTTAAAATATGAGCCCCCTAAGATTCAAAATGTTCGACCCCTTCCCCCCTCTTCACACCCCCGTTATGTGTAAGTCTCCTGCCTCCTGAAAATTTACTTGACGTTTCTCTTGATCCAATCATTTTCCGTAATAGTCAGCAATGTTGGCCTTTACTTCTACTAAAGCTATTGAAACATTTCGGGTGAAACAGCTGTTAACACCGACTTCTTACACAGTGCCAGATCCCTCCTCCTCCCTTGTCACCGTCTCTACGCGTGTTGTAGTTTATGAACACAGCTTCCGAAAAGATAATGTCTATGGTGAGTAAGTGACGAGTGTTGCTCTCATGTTTCTCCTTTAATGTATTAAATGATGCACTACAGATGTATTTTTTCTCTGTTCACAGGATGGGAACTAAAAGGACTTCATTGCTACAAATTTTTCACAATCAAACATTCATGGGAAAGTGCTGCTCAATTATGTAATAGGTAAGTAAAAAAACCGAGCATCCTCAATTACATGATGAGAGAATATCACAGCTTAAGGTAAATAAGTTGATTTTTTGTAATTTTGAGAAGAAAGCATCCTGAAAATCATATGAAAGCACAAAGGAAGAAGAAAATCTTTCTTAATTACGAAGATAAAAAAGTACTTTTAAGTTCAATTTCGTTCAACAAGAACATCTGCGGACGACATAAAACCCGAAGTTGAATAATCACAAGTCGACGATTCAGTTGTTTTTCGAATAATGTCTTTATACTCCTTTTTCTGTGATATTCAGTTTTGAAATGATTTTTTGAAATAAGATACCTACCTCTAAGAATCTATGGTTGCTTAAGCAGCTAAAATTTAAAAAATCAATTGCTTATTACATATTCGCTTCTAATTAAGTGATTCTAATCGATGCATGCGAACATTCTTCATTCTCCTCTCTCAAAAACCTCCGTTCATTCCACAAATGCCATCGCGGATTCAATGACTGTGAAAAAACACACATTATTAAAGCATACTTGCGGGGGAGGAATTCTCGAGGGCCGATAGGCCTGTTAGGCGCTGGACCGCCGCCAACTGGGTGGTGACGCCGCGACGCGCGTCGGCCGCGCCCGGACCGTTTTAAGTACGAGCCGCTCACTTTTTTCACTGATGCCATGTACATACGCAACTTCACAGTACCTGAACATCCTACACATTGTAAGATGTGTTCAACTAAACACTAATTCGAACAATCCGACGAAGCTACATACTGCCGAGCCTAGGAAAAACGTCGTATGAGCCAATAGATGTTGCCAGATTTCCTCTCGCAAAAGTCGAATTTACCGGGAAAATGTTGAGCATTTTTCTTCAAAATTTTCAGACGATTTTTTTAGCAATTCGATCTAAAACATCTGTAAACTTCAAGGTAAAATATGAGTAATTTTCCTCGAAGACGCATGTTTTATCCGAGGAAATCTGACAACCCTCGAATGTTCATACGGCATTTTTCCTTAACACGACAACATAGTCGAGTCGGTGTGGAGCATCAAAAGGAAAAGCATTCCTGTCCATGTGTCAAGTCGACGGTTGATCCGCCGCGAAAAAAGTGAATGATGAAAAAATCCAGTGAACGCGCCAGGAGAAAAAATGCTTTCAATCGCCACGATGCATAGTTGCCCGATTGCCGTTGACCTATCTCGGTTTATGAGATCGGATGGAGCTTTTCGGGCTTTGTGTAGCCGACGCGACAGAGCAACGCTGGACGTGAGTCGGACGGACCTTGAACTTTGAGCCGCGTCTGTGTGACAATGCCCCCGTAATGTTGCGTTCCGCGCCTCGCGAATTGTGACAATGCGTCATGGGTTACACTGACCGCGAAGCGCCGGTCGCCGAGTCTTCAATGCCAACTGTCTGACTGACCTATTGGGGCGGACTCCATGCCGCGCGTTCAACGATGCCGGACCAAATACTTTCTGAGACTTTTTCTTGGAAGTATGTCAGTTGACTTTCTCACAGAATAATTTTTCAATAGTTCGATCTGTGTCAGAGTCGAAAAAACATAACACGGTTTGGAAAATCACCAAGTTGCGATAAATGGTATTACAGACGGCTAGCATCACAATATAAACGCTAAATAATACGCAAGCAGTTTTTAGCGTCAGGATTTTCCCGATTT
Organism: Bemisia tabaci; assembly: GCF_918797505.1. Classification (NCBI taxonomy): domain Eukaryota; kingdom Metazoa; phylum Arthropoda; class Insecta; order Hemiptera; family Aleyrodidae; genus Bemisia; species Bemisia tabaci. Next base: position 27,097,099 of record NC_092793.1, read on the forward strand.
TATCAGGATTTGAGGAAAAATCGGTCGTAAAATCAGGATTTGAGAATAGTCGCCGTCCGATCTGATTTTTTTATCGAGCTATTATTGTAGAGCTACATTCGCTCCACAAAAAATCAGGATTTGACGAGGATGTGTACAAAATATGAAATCAGGATTTATCAGTCAAAAATCAGGAGAAATCAGGATTTCCCAAATTGAAAAAAAACTTGACACCCTGTCAGATGCACGAATTCTTCATTAAAAATTTGGCATGTCACTGGACTGGCAGAGCCTTTCAGACTCAACTCGAGAGAAGTACATAAGAGATAGGGAGTTAAGAGGTGCCCTACGAGTGGCTTATGGAGACGAGAAGGTGCATGTCAAGCATTGCTTTTTAAGAAGCAAAGCAGCTCCTGAGACAAGCAAAGTTACCTGAAACGCAAATCGGTCGATGGTATTGCTGAACTTGTTCGGCACTCTATTCTACAAGCTCTTATACCTTCATAGTCTAGAAGAAGTAAGTTGTATGAGTGATGAAATGTTGCTACTGTAAGAAAATTTTTCATTCGCAAAAGTAAGAGTTCGTACTACTGGAGGGCAGAAAAAAGTTGTATAACTGTCTCTGGAAGTCACTGCTATAGGCGCCGCACCGCGCCACATGCTGATCAAAGCAATCTGTGCGTGGCGACAGCGGTGTTGTGAAGCATGAGCTCATAATGGGCCTTAACTAGTATGCAACTCACAGCTATTCCTAAACAGGTGCCTTTGGGTGTATGAAAGCTTATTAAAAGTGACAATCGTGACTAAATACAATCAATATCGAACAAAGCAGTACCTAAAGTTATTTTTTCCCCTCCTATCTTTTTATCAATATTTTACTAAAAACTGGCGACTTGAGCGTCTAACACTGCGCATATATTAAAGTCACAGTCGCAGTATCCACTGTCTCTGATAATTGTTTTCTCCGGTTCTTCGCTAATTTAATTAATCTCTCTATTGTTCCTCACTCCGACTGAGCCGCCTCTTTTGTTTGAGATGCCTCCGTGCTTTGACCTTTCGCTCTTTTCGTCTCTTTCTCTGTGACCCCGATGAAGTATAAAATTCCTTTACTTTTGAAAGTTAATGCTCGGCTGAGTCAGCACAAAATGAAGAGAATCGAATTCTACGTGTTCTCTAGCGCCAGCAACTTGTCTATTCTTATCGAATCTATCAATTGAGTCTATGCGTTAAAATATTCTTTGACAAAGTTTGCACCCGTGAATTGTCGGAGAAAGTTAGACGTAGGGTCAGAAATAGGAACAGGAAGCTGAAAAAAAAAATGAATGGGATCAGCCCTTGAGGGTCATTTGAAGAAAAAATAGAGAATAAAAAAAGACAATCTCAGGCTAGCTACCGTTTGCTGGCCGAAAATAGGGGTTGCTGCATTTCTCTAGGATTAGGTCGCAACTTCCAGTCTTGTTTTCTGAATGAATGTAAATGATAACTCATTATAACCAGACATCACCCAAGAGTCTCAGAAATTTATTTTTTATTTTTTTTTTTTATTTTTTTCATTAAGAAAAAATTGTACGATAAAAAAAAAAAAAAAAAAAAAAAAAAAAAAAAAAAAAAAAAAATTCTGAGACTCAGAAATGTCAAGAAAAAAAAACCATATCAGATGGCACCAGCCAAATACGAAAATTGGCGGGAACCATCAACAGGCTTCATCCGACTTAAAATAACCGGAAAAATCTCTGGTACGGGTTGTCCGAAACACCCTGTATGAACAAGTCCTGTAATGGAGCACGAATGCCTACTGAGGATGTAAGTGGTTGTACCATGTACAAAGCATACTGTTCTCAATACTTAAAATGCCGATTTTCATTGTGCGCACAATCCGAGTAGTGTCCGTCAATTTGAAAAGTGGCGCGTCAATTCGTATATTTTGCCGCGCGCGGCACTGAATTGGCGGGAACCAATGGGAGTAAAGTTTCGATTTCTTTACATTCGCGTTCTTGAGTGATAAAAAAGTTGTAATGGAGCACGAATGCCCACTAAGGATGTAAGTGGTTGTACCATGTACAAATCATACTGTTCTCAATACTTAAAATGCCGATTTTCATTATGCGCACAATCCGAGTAGTGTCCGTCAATTTGAAAAGTAGCGCGTCAATTCGTATATTTTGCCGCGCGCGGCACTGAATTGGCGGGAACCAATGGGAATAAAGTTTCGATTTGTTTACATTCGCGTTTTTGAGTGATAAAAAAGTTGTAAACTGTTGTAAACAAACGTGGCTTGGAACTTTTGAGTGCTGATTACACTATTACACTGATATTAACAGTGATAGCAGCGATCCGTTCTTTGCCAGGTACTGCTAACAATAATGGTTTGCCTTTAGGTAACTAACTTTTTGTTTTCGTTCGTCTCATTTTAAGGTTTGCCCATTTGCAATATGTAGCTAGCCACTGCTAAGATTCCGAACCAAGACAACGATGGTCAGTATTAAATGACACCAAGGTACCAGAATCTTGGTTGTCGGCGTCCATAGACACTTTTCGTTTTGAGCCTCCTCTTCGTAAACTCATATTTCAATTTCTTCAACAGTATTTTTTCAAACACTCATGTACCAGACCCATCGTATACCTAATCCCTACTCTTTTCTACCCCAAGGAGCCAAATGTACTTACTTATCCAATTTCAGTACCTTGCAACTATCACCCTCCATGTAATGAGACAAGCAGGTAAAAGTAAAAAGTAACCAATGACGAAACTTTACTTTTCACATTCACGTTCTTGGTACATTTTTATCATTCTGCGACAGCTCTCTTATGATGTTTTGCTGCGGGCCGATTATTGAAAGTTTTAATCAGCCTGATGAGACATCTAATCGTGATATTGCATGGTTTAGATAGGGCTATGGCTTGTCGTTTTGGGCCGACATAATTTCAATAATTGGGGCGCTGGGACTGCTAGCGCATTATCGCAGTTTCTCTTACGTAACTCAAGTGACAAGAGCTGAAAGATATATTTTGTTGGAAGTGACAGTGGGAACATATTTCCCATGTTCCCATGAAGTTTGTTCTAAAAAGTATTTCTGAACGTTTCCTTAGTCATTCCCATTACCTATAAGTTCATACCCACTTTCTTAGGTACCAAAGGATCAATATTTATTAATGGTCTTTTCTGTTTTTTACAGGTATGGTAGTGATTTAGTGTTAGTCGAATCCTATGCAGAAAATAATTATACTGCCGGATTAGCATTACGAAGCTTAGCCCCATCCGAGCGATCAAATCAGCAATATTGGCTCGGACTTACCTCTCTTGATGATCTCCGAACTAACACACTTGAATCTGCCGCAGGTGTCCTAGTCTCTCAGTATGCAGGTGAATATTTCTTGAAGTTTTTTCAAAATTTGTGATATTAATATTTAGGAAACACCTAGGCACTTTCATCCTTTTTTAACTGAACCTTGCTCATGTATTTGAGTTTTGCTCCTCAAATGCCTAATGTACGAAATCTTATTTAAATCAAATGTTCATTAATTCATTTATTTTACATCCACTCAAATTTGCGACAACGCTACAAATAATTTAACCAAATAGATACCTATACAATTCCATTTTTTCAAGGAGAAATTACATTTGAAGAATTACATGAGCATTACATTTGACTTAGAAGCTGTCAATCGAAGATTGCAAATTGAAATTGCAATAGTTCTATTCACAGACATCAAAGGAAGTTTACAAAGTTTATGTTTTCATCACAGAGTACGTGGAATTGTGAAAGGGACGGGTGAGCTTTACTTAGTGATGACATGACCAATAAAATTAGAAAACCATTGTGTGCCGGCAGCTTCTGCACAGGTGTTTTAAGTACACCAGCCTCCCGTCTTCAACGGCACTACTCAGAATTTTTGGGTTCTTGCAAATTTTAATGACTTAAAGGTGACAACATCCCCTCCGATTCCATTATGACTCAGTGTTCTCTATTTTCATTATCTAGCTAAAACTGTTCAAATTGATTAACTCAAGTAAATCTTGTAATCGTTGGTAAAGCTTGCATTGTTGATTTTATCATGTAAAAGCAGCCTATATCAGTAATTTTTATCCTTGTATGGTTTCAGGTTTCTGGTCCTTGGAACAGCCAGATCCTCGTGCAGGAGAGTGTGTCGATGTCACCATCACAGATCAGCAGCAGTCTTGGCAGCTACAGACCTGTGAAACTCTGTTACCATTTTTATGCAGGGCAAATGCTTGTCCTACTGGTAATTATTCATTATTCTCTCTCTTCCTTTCCTCATCTTTTTTTTCTTTTTTAACTCCTTTCAATAAGATTAAACAGAGCTTGTCATTTTGAAACTAATCACATGATTATTTTCAATTATCCCAAAAAATTTAGAAGATGCACCCCTCATGCTCCTAATTTTCTTGTAACACAGAAAATTAGCGAACGTTTATGAGAAAAGCATGCGAAAGGAAACTTCGACTTAAAAACTGTACCTCATAAATGTTTAAGTTTTCCAAAGAAAAGTTTGTATGGGAAAAAATCTCTGCGGAGATTTGTTTACATACATCCTTTATCTCAAGTTTGTCTGTTTCATAGGGTTAACATTGCTCTCATCAAGACTTTTTTGTCCAAAAAATTGTTAATCTGAAGTTTTAAGTGTTAAATTCAGTATTTTTCCTCTTGTTTTAGGCTCATTTCATTGCTCCAACGGTGGATGCATCAACTCTGCATTCAGGTGTGACAAATATGATGACTGTGGAGATTGGTCTGATGAACTGGATTGTCCATCTAATTGTCATTTTTACATGGCCAGTAGTGGAGATGTGGTGGAGTCACCGAACTACCCTCACAAATATGATTCCCTTGCTAACTGCAAATGGACCCTTGAAGGGCCTCAAGGACACAACATTCTTTTACAGGTAATGAACAGAAAGTTTTTATTAATCAAAGTCTCATTCATTATTATTTAACTTGAATGGACCACGAGGCAGGTTAAGAAACTAAGTACAACAGTACGTGTTTTTTTGACAAAATTTCATGCAGAACATGCTAAAGCACATCGAAAACTTCCAAAATTAATTCACAAGTGAGAGATAAGCGTTTGTATGTGGTTGTAAATGTTTGCATGTAGGAAGCTTGGGTTGCTTCTGTTGAGCCTGTCAATGAATTTCATCCATGAAGAACTCTTAAACTGTGATTTTAAATCAAAATTAATTTTGCAATATGTATTAATTCAAAATGTTTCTTTACCTTTGTTTGCAGTTCCAAGAATTCGAAACCGAAAAGTCATTTGATACCGTGCAAATTTTGGTCGGTGGTAGGACAGAGGACAAATCTGTAAACTTGGCAACTTTATCTGGCAAACAAGATCTCAGTAACAAATTATTTGTATCCGCATCAAACTTCATGATCATAAAGTTTAGCACTGATGGATCCGTAGAGAAGAAAGGTTTCAGGTAAATATGTGTTATCTTGTCTAGTTTATTTGAATTCGATTGGAATTTAGTGCCTTAAACTTTAATATCACAAATTAACATGATATATTGATAAGTTTTTAAGATATTCACTCTTGTAAGTACTTCAATGTTTTTCTCCGAGACATATTTTTGCTTACTCAATAAGAATTAAGTAGCTCACATGGCTCCCCATAATTGCAGTGTTTTCTCGTAAAAAAGTCATATAACCAATAGCTACAATTCTATATTACCCATATCAGGACCTCAGAGCATCTGGTGATTCAGTGTTTGTTTAGCCAAAAATGTTCTCTACTTTGGTTTTTATAGAGTGTTCTTTTAAGTAACAGCCGCTACAAGTAAAACAATGAATGTCTTTCAGGGCTTCAAAAATACTATTTTATTATCAAAATAAAAATTTAATCACTGCCCGAGTTAAATACACACAGTAACAGATAAAGGGAGTCCTGGTGGAGGTGGAGGCTCCCCTTGAAAAATCTGTGACCTATGTAGTTGCTCAGCACTATAAGACCCCTGTTGGACAAAAAGACAATTTTTAGGAACATGTGTGGAAACAAATAAAGAATCATGTCTATAAAGAGGTTTTTGCCGCAACATTCTGTGTCGAAAAATTCTTCGTCATGACTAACTGATTCTTTTTACTTGTTCATAGAGCTTCATGGAAAACGGAACCTCAAGTGTGTGGAGGAAATTTACGAGCAACAGCCCAGCCTCAAGTTTTGACATCACCTGGTTATCCAAACAACTACCCTGGAGGTCTTGAATGCTTATACACAATTGTTGCCCAGCCTGGAAGAGTTATCACTCTAGAAGTAAGTTCTAGATTTCCTCTACAACCTATTTTTGCTGCTATTTTGGAAAACAAACCTGCTCAAGTCTCTCCCCTCCCTCCTACCCCCCCCCCCCAAAAAAAAAGAAAAAATTAACTAGTTCCTCCTTAATCTAGCGGGTCAACATCACAAAGATTCCAAAGTAGCTCTTTTTCAACAAAAATCTTCATAATTTCCTCAATTAACTAAAGAAACATGCAGCAAATCCCTTGACGTGAGAAAGTTAGCCTCATGCGCTCAGGTCAATTTTCTTGGGGACAGTTATTTTTGCGACTTTTCATCATTTTTTGCACTTTAAAGAAGATTTTAAACATTTACATACTACTGTCTTGAATTTTTTTGTGATAATTAGTCTTTTTCCTCTTTTTTTCATAATGTTTTTTATTTCCATTCCAGATTGATGATGTAGATCTTGAACTCAACCGAGATTATGTCTTGATCAGAGATGGAGATTCACCAAAAAGCCAGCCCATCGGCCGTTTGACCGGCAATTCTCTGAACAATCCGAAAATCATCATCTCTACAGGCCACCAGCTTTACCTTTACCTCAAGACAAACCTTGGTGACTCTCGGAAAGGTTTTAAGCTGAGGTATTCTCAAGGTAATATCCTATGTTTTTCTCAATTTTCAATCATTCTTTCATAACTTGTATACTGCTAGTATATTTTTGCAAATTGTTCCTGTAGGGCCAGAAAAAAAAACCTACAAAAAAACTAGTGGGATAAGAACGCCTGAAACCTTGATTTCTGAAGATCGCTGCAGCTACCCCGTCCCACTGGTTACATACACAACTAGTACTCTACTTCTACGTTCCTTGAAGAGCCTGTAGACAGCACCTGTATTGCACAGTGGTGCAATGAACTCGCGCCAATATGCTCGGCCACTTTTAACAATTTACTCAGACCGACCAACAAGAAAACGTTCACTATGGCCGGTTTTGCTGTGGGCAAGTCAATAACCCTTCCCTGTCACATTTTCCATTCATTACCTCTTTCAAAAGAAGAGGAAATAATACATTAGTAAATAGTGCAGTTATCTGCAAGAAAAGAAGAAATAATCAAGATCTGTTGTCATAGTATTGCTAGTAACCATTCCTTTTTCTTTCAGGTTGCAAGGCCATCATCACTGCTGCAAATGGAACACTAACGTCCCCTGCATTTGGACTGTCTAACTATCCAAGCAATTTGGAATGTCTTCTGAAGATTAAGAATCCTTCAAGTGGCCCCCTCTCCTTAAAATTTGACTCATTGTCAGTTCACCCCTCCGACAATGTCCAGGTGTTCGATAGTCTAAGCACCAGTGGTTTAAGGCTTCATCCTGGCAATGGCTTCACTGGAAACGCAGCCCCAAAGTTGACTCTCACTGCATCCAGCGGTGAAATGCTTGTTCGATTTGTCTCTGATGCCCTTCACAATGGCAAGGGATGGCATGCAACGTTCTCAGCAGGTAATTTTTTTCTCTTTTCCAATACACAATTACTACCTAGATAATAAATCATAGGTCCCTTTACTTTACCAAAATCCTTTAAGGCAAGCAATGAGTATTTATCATGGTGTGACATGTCCATTTTTGTAGCCCAAATCGCTGTAAAGCCTCGTTTTTACAACCTGCCTATTAGTGTTATCTAATCATTTTTTCAAATTTAATTTGTGGTGTAAACCATGATAGTAGTTACTGGACTTTTCCTCTTGATCTTTGTAAAATCTAATTATACTGCACTCTGCCTTTTTGGCACACCTTTTCATTACATCGAGGTTTTAAGACCACATTCATAGTGATAAAGACTTGTCAACTCAAAATTTTTTCTTTCTGTCTGACCTCATGCAAACGTTTTTATTTCCTTAATTAACAAGAAAATATAATTTTTGAATGTTTTCGATTTCAGATTGCCCTATTCTCAAGCCGGGCGCAGGCGCACTTGCCTCCAGTCGTGACACTGCTTTTGGCACAATCGTCACTTTCTCATGTCCCACAGGTCAGGAATTTGCGACTGGCAAAGCTAGAATAACTACTGAATGTCTACTTGGTGGCAACTGGTCAGTCTCATACATCCCAAAATGTCAAGGTAATACATTTGAAATAGACTCTGCATGAAACTAGACTTAGTTTCAAAACATTTTTTCAATAATTCAGGGGTCCTTCCTATGAGTTTTAAAAATCTTGAACTAGCATATGAATTGACAAAACAATCTTGATTTAATGCAATTCCGTAAAAGTGTATAGTGTTCATCAAAAGTTTGACAAGTCATTTTTGTGCCGTCAAATAAAGTTCGTCATCATTTTACTATCCCTGCAATCCCTATCTTATCTTTATTTATCTATTCATTTACTTATCTGTTGAAAATACAAATCAATTATGAGTGCACAGTAATTTGCATTTGTGGTAAAATTATCTATATCGTAGATACTATGCTGAATGATGAGAATAATCAATTCTTGAGCTGGTGGTTTTTAGCTAACAATATTTGTAGCCTGTTAAATGAAATTTTTGAATAAATTTTGGTTTTTTAAAAACAAATGTAAATTAATTTTCTTTTCTTTTTTTCCCACAGAGGTCTACTGCGGTCCTGTTCCGCAAATAGATAACGGTTTTTCAATTGGATCCAGCAATGTTACGTACAGGGGTGAAGCTATTTACCAGTGTTACGCAGGATTTGCTTTTCCCTCTGGTCTAGCTGTTGAAAAAGTTTCTTGTTTGGCAGATGGTCGTTGGGAGAGACTGCCAACTTGTTTAGGTAAATCTTTTTTTACTTTGTCATAATGATCTATATCATTATAGTGATATTTTTCTCCCCCAATAAAATATTTCAAACCTGTTGATTGATATTACTATCTCGCTCATATTTTGAGAACTCATACCGTATAAATAAAAACCTGCTATTCAATCATGTAAATTGGTAGTCAAATATACTTAAGACTCAGCTTAAAATAAAAAACAGTGAGACGTGGTTAATAGACTCTTTGAAGCTCAGCCAGAAGAGGTACATAGGAGTCCACCCCACAAAGAAATTGCACTTAGACTTAAAGTCGTGAGTATTTTGGTCTGAAAAATGCATGCTAAAGAATGCTCCACTATCAAAGTGGAAGTGATTTTTTTAGGCGAATTCTAGAAACAATACATTACATATTAAATATCCAATATTTTCCAACATTAACAAGTATGTAGCCACTTAAAGCAAACATGCGGGCTGTTATTGGCTCGTAGAAGATTTCTCCTCTGCACTCGATTGTCATTTGCAGAGAAGATGACCAAGGTTTGCTTCGTCTTTATGAAGTTTTTAGTAAAAGTCAAACCATGGAACAAGATTTAAGCATACCGTGGAGCAATGTTTAAGCATGCAACGGAGATAAACGCTTATGGTATTACTCCCCCGATAAACCTTCAGCAAAGAGATGCCCCCAACTGCATACTGCATATCCCTTTGCCCACTTACTCAACATTCCTCTTCATTGGTCCACGAGTTCTTCGGCTGATGAGCTTAAACAGTAACGTAATAGATTTTTGCCTCTCACTTTTGTCCCCAAAGCTATTTTTTCTTTTGCCTCTATTTCAAGGAATTTCTAATAAATTACTTACAAATTATGATCTGATGTTTCCAGCTTCCCAGTGTCCACCATTACCGGAAACACCTCACACGAATGCAACTGTTTTGAATGGAGGTGGACGCAGTTATGGTACAATTGTTAGGTTTGAATGTGAACCAGGATATGTTCGCTCTGGTCATCCAGTCATTTTGTGCATGAGTAATGGAACTTGGTCAAACCCTGTACCTACCTGCTCTCGTAAGTATTTTATCATCACAATATTAAGTAAGCTTTTAAGATGCATTTTTATTGAAATAATAAGTGTCTCTTTTTGTTGTCCAAATCATGGCTCTAGAGTCAAGTGTGACTAAATTCTTGTTCTGCATTTTTTAGAGTGACTTACTCAAAAATTTCACGCAATCGCTTTACTGATAAGTAACAATATGGTATACTGATACTGTTAGAATACTATAGCACTAAATCAAAGAGTGGTAAAATCATATTTTGCTGTAAGCTCGCATTAATTGCAAAATATAATTCTGCTCGGTTCAAAGAATAATACTCTTTACATGGAAGTCAGAATTGACTTACCTATGCCAGTGATTACAGAACAAGTTGCAACCTCCGTAATAGGCCTCATGTATCAAACAAACTACATTTGCGTTTTACTGTAAATTGGAAATATTGCTTTTACTACTGACCGAATTAGCATGGCAGAATAGTGCTGAGTCCACATTATTCTGTACGCAAATCTAAACCAGAAAAGAAAGCCTTAATTATTGGTAATTAAAATTTATTGATTTGTAAAAATCCCGATCAATTCATTCAACTGATCAGACTAGAAGAGAGAAAGACATATCTTCCTCTTTCAAGCCCAGAATGTCCCTTAGAGAGAACACTAATGTCTGATTTACAGAATAGCCTGAGAGACTCCAACTGTTTACTTTTTTGATCATTCAACTTTTATAAAATCCAGATATTTATTTGAATTTTATTTGTGTGTGTAGGTGCTCAATGCCCGGACTTACCGCAGATTTCAAATGGATTTGTGATTGATCAGTCCCGCAAATACTTTTTCGGTGATGAAGCACGAGTACAGTGTCATAAAGGTTTCAAGCTCACTGGTGGGTCAAATATCATTAGGTGTGGTCCTCAGCAAAGTTTTGTCAATACACCCAAGTGTGAAGGTAATGATTTATCTCAATTCTTTTTAAACGTTTGCACTATTGTCTTCCCTTCAGAGAGTTTACTTCTTAATACTTTAGCTACAGTTATTTTTAATCTAATTTATGTTTACTGTTAGAAAGTAGCATCATGGTCTAGAGTAAAGGGTAAAAATAGCTCCACTACATACCTTTTCACAAGTGAATTTAAGTGATTTCTCAAGTTAACAAACCCTAGGGTTACTTAATACTCAGCGCAATTTACCCAGGGTTAAAAACAAAACATTCTTAAGTTCCTATTGTAAGATCTATTTATGGAACATATATTTTGGTGCCAAAATTGTCAAATTCTTCAGGATGTACTTTACATGAATTTTTGATAATTTTTAATTTTCCAAACAAAGTTATTTTTTATTCTGTTTTCTGTCATTTATTGCTTCAACTCCTCATGGAAAATATTTTTGCCCATAGATGTGAATGAATGTGCGAACAGTCAGTGCGATTTAGCCTCAACGGAGTGTATCAACACACCTGGAAGTTTCCATTGCAAATGCCGGTCTGGATTTGCTGCAAGTATGGAGTGCCGTCCAGTTGGTGATCTTGGATTAACAACCGGTGGAATTCCTGATGAGTCCATATCGACCTCCGGATCTGAACCTGGTTTTGGAAAAGAGGTATTTTATGTTTTCGCTGTACATTATCCCAGTAAAGAATCCCAAATGGGTGAGGGATTAGGGCAGATCCGTGATTTCAGAAGGTTACTACTACAAGTCCGGGATTTCCAGGAAGTCTGGAAATACTACGGATTTTGTAAAGGCGGTCCGGAAGTACTGAAACAGTGCCGAAATTCTCCGGAAATTCCGGAATTTTTTGGAATTTTTTTTCGCAATTTGAGGGAGAAATTCGAATTTTTGAAATTTCTTGAATTTCATCAATTAGAGGTACTGAAAAAGTACTGAATTTTTCTGTTGAGGAGGTACTGAATTTCTTGGGAATGTACTGAAAAAGTACTGTTAAAGCACTGAGTTTTAGCCAGCCTGTTTTAGTAGACACGCTGTACTAGGTTTCCCCAAATTTCAATTCCATCCATGATTTGTGTTTTTCTCAAGGAAATCAGACTTGTTGCCTCAGTGTGCTGTATCTCACAGGTGCCTTCAGGACCTATAATATCGAAATAAAATTAAAATATTTAACAATTTAGCATCAAAATTGAAGTGGGTGGTTGACCTTAATTTTTGCAAATACAGTTTTTTTTTTATTAATTGTTCTCTTTGTTTTGTTTCAGCTTGTTAGATTAAACAGTTTCCGTGGCTGGTGTGGTAATAATGTAGAGCCTGGAACCAACTGGATTTTGTTAGATTTGAAAGCTCCAACTGTCATCCGTGCTTTCAGAACTCAGAGTGTTGCCAGAGGCAGTGGCAGTCTTGCCTTTACCTCTGCTGTTCGCATTCAGGTACATTATATTGTTCAATTTTGGGTATGAGGACATCTTGCAATCAATTTCAACATCAACCTTGACATATTTGAAAAAAATAGCAAATCAGTAATTTTCATACTGGAATACATAACAGCAGATTTAATTTAATTACTAAGCTTCGGTATTTCATCGAAAAACATGGATGAAAAAATTCCTGCTCTCCCAATCTGTTGATGGTTCAAACGTGAGGTAAATTTGAAGCAATTTTCAGAGGTGATAACTTTTTTTGCATACTATTTAAAAAAGTAGATTAAATTGCACATTTTTTTGCAAAACTGTCATTTTGTCGTAAATTTAGATACTTTTCTGCAAAAAAAAATCGACCATTTCACCATTTTTTCGCTTGGAAATTCGGCCATTTTCCCGTAGAATTAGACATTTCTCAGCTGGGAAAATCGACAATGTGGGCGTGGAGCGAACATGCAGGATCCGAGCAAATGGTTAGCATTATAATTTTTTTTTTTTATTTTTTACAGTAAAAATTAGCATTGAATTTTTCGTTTAGGATTGTTTTCAATATTTATACCCACATTAGTAACAATTTTTTTATTTATTTATTTTTTCTCTCCTGCCTTGCAATTTTCAAAAAAAAAGAAATAAAAAAATTATTCAGGCTGATAACCATTCTATTCCTGTTTTAATCTATCATTTCTTATGTTTTCTTCACAATAGTATTCAGACAACTTGACTGATGTTTTCACGGACTACACAAATCCAGACGGAACACCTGTTGAGTTCAGAATTTTGGAGCCAACTTTGTCAGTGCTCAACTTACCTGTGCCAATTGAAGCCAAATACATCAAATTCAAGATTCAGGTATCTCTCCTTACTTGATTTCTCTTCATTCGTTTTCTTCCGTAGTCGTCCATATTTTTTAACTTTCACATGCACGAAGCATTCATTTCTTGCATAAATTTACCAATATCAATCTGTTTCATTTTTGTGGAAATGCCACAATTTCCAGTCTTGGTTGAGAATATAATAATATTCTCTACTTACACAAAAATTTACTCATAAAAGAAGTCAGGACCTTCCAACACATTAACCTCCTCTATTTTATTTTCTGGAGGCAAATTCCATATTTTTCTTTTTCTTTTTAAGTTGATGAAATTAGTTAAATTCATTCAAACTTTCTTGACCAAGGAATTTTTTCAAAATATATTAAATTTCCCTGAGGCTTTTCCATCCAAAATGTCACTTTTTATTCATTTCTAGTTTTTACCACTTAGCTCCTGTTATCACCAGAGGTTCAAAACCTTTTTAATCCTGGAAGTAAGAAATAGGCACATCAACTTCAGCTCTTTTAATGTATGAACATTTGTTTTGAATTATCAACATACTAAAATACATTTTTCTCTTCCCTCTAGGACTACGTTGGTGCTCCATGTATGAGGTTGGAAGTTATGGGTTGCACTCGTCTCGAATGTATGGACGTAAACGAATGTCTCACGAACAATGGAGGATGTGATCAAAAATGTATCAACAGGTACTTACTCGGCAAACCTGATTTCTCTTACATCTGATTCAAGCCCTTTTTTTATTTAGCTAAGTTCGAGACTAGTTGAGCTTTGAAAAAGATTCTGGACCCTTCGTTTTGATTTCTAGGTTTAGGGGTTCCCTGAAAAGTGACCTCTTATAATTGACTAATTCGATTTTGTTAGTTTCAAAAGTGTTCAATCATAGCTTTGTCTCTTTTTAAGATGCTAATAATGATAAAAATTTGATAGGTTTATTGACAAGAAAAGATGTTCTGCTGACTTCTCTTGTGCAGAGAATTAAAAAAAAAACCGTTGTAGAAAACGTGTCACAGAAATAAAAATACTATTCACAAAGGGCGACTTTTCTCTGGCAAAATTTGTATCTATCTGTTTTGAAAAGTCGGTTTTAGACCACCATTTACATTTTTGGAGAATCCTAAAATTTAAAGAGCACTTAACTTTGCGTCGGCCTCTCTACAACTTTAAATGGAAAACTGTCAATTCTGTATATTTTGAACTTAATTTAACAGTTAAATGAATGCCTCCTTAACTTATTCATGAATATTTATTCTTATATTTACAGTCCTGGAAATTACTCATGTGTGTGCAATGTTGGATATGAACTGTTCACCCGCAACGGAACTGCTGGCTTCACGGTTGACCCATCTGAAACTGGTGAAAGAGATGGAGATGCGTACCAGCGTAACAAAACATGTGTTCCTGTCATGTGCCCAACATTACAAGCTCCTGAAAATGGAATCATTCTTTCAACCAAGGTAACTTCATTGTTCCACCATTTCACAGATCCTCTGTTAATTCTTTTCAATTATTTTTTCTGAATTCCTCAATTAATAAGTTTATCGTAGTTCAAAGTATGTAAGGTCAAGAACAAACTTATAAGAGGACTTGGATACAATGTAAGAGGTATCTGCTCTATTTCTCCAAGAACTTTTATCTTCACTTATAATGAATGCTAAGTTCCGTTCAGCTGTTACTTTTTTGACAGCTTAGAGCCTGAAAGTTACCATGGACTTTAAATTAGTCTTTGAATCAATTTTGATGTTTGTCAAACATAGAATCTTGCATTGAATTTTGGATTAAATTGTAATAATTAATCAAATAAAATTGTGTATGAAAATTGGTACACATTCTATATGAACCTAGTGCCCTCTTAAGAAGTTTCATTTCCTTTGCAAAAATTGGTTTCCTAATACAAATTTTTAGAGACAATGCAGGGCTTTCCTCCCTCTTTTCTGGAGAGACCCATGGCTCAAAGAACTTAAGTTATGATGCAGGTAACAAGAAAATTATGTTTTTTTTTTTCCAATTATTTTTCTAGGATTCATATCATTTCGGAGATCTTGTCAGCTTCCAATGTCAATTTGGTTTCGTGATGGCTGGATCTGCTTCACTACTTTGCACCTCTGGTGGGGTCTGGAATGGTTCAGTACCTCAATGTCAATGTGAGTGTTTTTTGAATATTTCTCTTTGTTACGATATCGGTAAGTGCCCAGAGAACTGGAGTTCAAGCAACCTTCATTGACCAGTGTAAATTTTGATCAGTTGAACTGGAGTTTTAAACAGAATTGGGCTTTATGACTGTGAATTTTATGTTGCGATTTTCATGATGTTAAGATGCCACTGATGCATGACCAAGAATGCAAGGGCTCATATTACGCATCATACTTTACCGAAAGTAATTTTGCTTTTGTTTTGGTGCAAAATATGAAGTAAGATGGGATGAGGGAAGCAACTTCAACTTTGTGAAAAACCCTGCTTTGTGAGCAAAAAGCTTTTTTCTCAATGCCTGCTCATGTAATTGGAATTAACTTAGTATTGAACGGAAAGAAAATCTTGGTACGAATATTTGTAGAACTACATATTCAATAATTACAAAGCCAGGCGCAAATTAAACTCAAAAACTGTAAGTTTGTCCCTTAATTTATCCATGCTAACCATGTGATCTCTTAATTTTGTAACAGATGCCAAATGTGTATCTCTTCCTGACGACAAACAAGAGGGTCTTTCAGTTATAAGGAAAGACAAGGAAACTGTTTTAGTCCCATTCAAGGAAAATGTCACTCTTCACTGTGGCAGCAATGGCCGTCATCTGAGGCACACAGCAACATCTGGATTCAGACAATGTGTTTATGATCCTAAGCCTGTAAGTTATTTCCTCTGTATTTTTATCTTAGTCCAAAATCATGATTATTATGTCAACTATACGTTATGGTCATATTTCAATGTAAAATATGGTAAACTTCAAGTTATCCAGACTAATGCAGTAGTATTCTGGATCCAATAAGAGAAAATTCAAATGATCTGAAAGTTATCATTAACTAGCTTATTTTGAAAGTATCAAGAAATTAATTTATCTTCAAAGGGCATTGAGTAAATTTAAGATTTAGTAACTGGATATTAACTAATGTAAGGATGTATATGAGTTGTGAAACAGTTATGTATTTGCTGTTTTGTAGTAAATTAAGCAAGGGTGATCTGCCAAATTTTTACAAACAGCAACTCTAATATTTCTCCCTGAGCATTTCAGAATCAGAAGTTTTCATTGAGTGCAAGTTTATTCTATGAATTTTGAAGGTCTAGCGTTTGAAAGCATCATCAATTACTGTTTTTTGTCAATTCGTAGGGTTACCCTGACTACTGGTTGTCAGGCATGCCGCCAGCATGTCCAAGAGTGGATTGTGGTGATCCAGTTGCTACACCAGGTGCAGAGTATGGAAACTTCATCGACACCCGTTTCCAATCCTCCTTCTTCTTCGGATGCCAAGATACCTTCAAATTAGCAGGCCAGACTGATAGGAATGATAATGTTGTCCGTTGTCAAGCAAATGGAATTTGGGACTTTGGTGATCTTCGTTGCGAAGGACCCGTGTGCCAAGATCCTGGTAGACCCACTGATGGATACCAAATTGCCTCAAGTTATGAGCAGGTATGTTGCTTTCATTTTTTTTTCCAGTGTATCTTCTCGTCTGTATGTGTACCAGCGCTAAACTATAGAACTCCCAGCAATTTTTCTTCACCCTAGTGAGAAAGAACTCTGAAACTTTCAGGCTAATTCGTGTGACGGTTTCCCCGTGAAAAATAAAGTGTTCGTTAAAATACTGAAATATTGCAGACAAGATACCTTCCCTCAAGCAAGAGGCAACATTTTCCTTATCTGTGATAACAAAACCTGATTTTTATATGCCTTCAAAACATGATTTGCTCAGCAAAATTAGTACTGGGGTTATTGAACTTATTTTTGCAGTTTATATCTGCTCATTTGACAAGAAGAAATAGACAATCAAAATTTGGCTTGAACACCACAAAAAGATGGAAGAATAGTGCTGGGTCTACGTATTCTCCAGGAAATCAAAGGTGAAAAAATGAAAAATTAGCATTAGAGTCACGATTAACATAGTCAAATTTTTATCGGCTCTTGATTATCCTCTGGGATTCGCATCTGATATAAATGATTATCTTGTTCTTTTCACCATTGCACCATTATTCCTCTTTCTTATTACCTCTGTTCATAACTTTTCAGGGCTCTGAAGTCCAGTTCGGCTGTAGTAAACCAGGTTACATCTTAATCAACCCAAAACCAATCAGTTGTATCAGAGAGCCAGAATGTAAGGTCATCAAACCTCTTGGTCTTGCCTCTGGAAGAATTCCTGACTCAGCTATCAATGCCACTTCTGAAAGGTAAAGTATCATTAGCATTGTAATTAAATGACAGATTCCCCTGCGGAGATTTTATTATAATGAATGCATTGTAAAATTGAAAAATGAAACTAAGTATCATAAATGTGGATGGAATTACAATCACTCTAAACTGTGTCCTCAATTTTCTCTTTGTATTCCAGTCTGATTCTCTGTTTTTGTCAGAGTCACATTCTTTCAGCTATTATCACCCTGTGTCTATTCTTGACAAGTAATAATTTGACCAAGTCCAATATAAACGCACCAAGTTTGAACCAAGAAAATGAGGTTTGAAGTTTTATGTTTCCATGACACTTAATGTAAAAGACAAAGTTTAACAACGATTTTTAACTTTTTACGTTTAAAATACTTTTTTCAACTTCAAATTTTTAATAGGAGGAAATGTTCAATTCATGGTTTATGCTAGTTTTCACTTGATCATTCAGCTTTCCTGCAGCTCACATAGAATCCTTTCATTCTTAGAAAAATATCTATGCTGAACGATTGAAAAAATTAGAAAATCAGAGTATTTCCCCAAATGTATCATATAAATTTATCATCATCATTTAATAGTAGCCATTGTTTTTGTAAAAGAAAGCAGAAATAAGTAAGAAAATGTTGTTTCTTTTCAGGCCTAATTATGAAGCAAGGAATATCCGTCTGAACTCTGTGACTGGTTGGTGTGGAAAGCAAGAAGCTTTTACGTACGTCAGTGTTGATCTTGGCCATGTCTACCGAGTTAAGGTAAGTTTTTATTGAACTAAAAACAAAGTTTTTCAAATTTACCAACTCTCTTCCCTCTTCTACAGAAACCAACAGCATGTTGACCAATTTTCATTTTGTCACTTTGTAATCATGGATAAACCTTTCCTCTAAATTTCTAGACCCGAGAAAAATTGCCGCAGTTTGAAGTTGCCATGCAAAACTTTTCAATGCCGAGCTCTTAGGTTCTTTATCTTCTTAACAAAGGAAGCAATTAATGTTTCTTCTAACATTGAATTAATGTTTCCTCTAACATTCAATTGATATCTCTCCCAACATTCTGACAACAAAAGTACTTTTCAGCAGAAACACAAAATAGATTCCTATGTCAAATAGCGAAGATGCTGCCACAAACTGAAATAATGGTCAAATGTTTAATGTGTGAGCTTTAAATATATACCTTTTAGTGCAAATTATGCCTCAATAGTGGTTTCAATTTCTAATCAGACAGATGCAGAAAGTTGTATGTATACTGGGTATCGTTGGCTCAAAGATTGAAGTTTTTCTTGCGCCCTGAAAGATGAGTTACGTCTGAAGTTAATAATTGTTTTCTTTTACAGGCTATTCTAGTCAAGGGTGTTGTAACAAATGATATTGTTGGTCGACCAACGGAAATCCGATTCTTCTACAAACAATCTGACAATGAAAACTTTGTCGTCTACTTCCCGAACTTCAACCTCACAATGAGAGATCCAGGAAATTATGGTGAACTGGCTTTGATAACCTTGCCAAAATATGTCCGAGCAAGATTCGTCATTTTAGGTAATTATATGTCAATCAGTAATTTTTTTTTTTTTTTTTTTTTTTTTTTTTTGTGCATTAATTTGTGTAACTCATCCTGAAGTTACCTTTTTATTCTGAAAAAAAAAAAAAACTGTGCAGCTCACTTTACCACACTGAGTTAAACGGTTGTTTAATTTTGTATTTTATTATCATTCTCCACTCTTCACTTTTCTTGTCATTCATATACATAGATTTATAAATAACATTGAATGTTAATTTGACTCCAAAAATGCGGTATTGATGTTGATAAAAAACTGTAAATTTTTCATCCGAAAAAATTTGCATGACATTTACAATTTGATTTTATCAAGACAACCTTTACCAATCCAATTAAAACATCTTTGATAAAAATAAGATTTTATCTCTTCATGGCTCACTAAAATTTATTGGAATAGCCAAACAACTGTATTAATATTTTATCTTTCATCTTTCAGGAATCGTTAGTTACATGGACAATGCTTGTCTGAAGTTCGAGCTGATGGGCTGTGAAGAACCAAAAACTGAGCCTCTTCTTGGATATGACTACGGATATTCACCATGTGTGGACAATGAACCACCTGTTTTCCAAAACTGCCCCCAACAACCAATCATAGTCAGGCGTGGACCAAACGGTATCGAACCTGTCAATCTCACAGAACCAGTCGCTGTCGACAACAGTGGTAGCATCGCTCGATTAGAAGTGAAACCCCAGAGCTTCAGAACTCCCTTGGTCACTTTCCATGATGTGGCTGTCAAATATGTTGCCTATGATTTTGATGGAAATGTTGCTATTTGTGAAATCAACATCACTGTGACAGGTTAGTTGGTTTCTTTAGTTTTCTTTTCACCTCCAACTCCAGAAAGAAAGAACGAAATGTAATAACCATAAGATCTTACAACTGCAGGTTACTGCAAAGCTAATGCTACCTGTCAATTGCATCAATGATTTACACTTCATGATTAGTTACTGAAATTAACTTTCAACCCAGATATCAATGTTTTTATTCTGCACTGGTTACAGAATTTGAATTTCCTGCTTTCATGAAAAATCAGAGTTTATGTGAGTCAAATTGTGCATTACAACAGTTTTGGTACGAGATCTAATTTAGCACTGTTTCTTACCGCCCTGCGGGCCGATTATTGGAAGTTTAAAGCAGCCTGATAAGACATTGAATTGCGATATATTGCATGGTTAAGATAGGGCTATGTCTTATTGTTTCGAGTGGACATAGACTCAATAATCGGGCCGCTGTGTTGTTCAAAGTTTAAACAACGTGTGACGGCTGAGCTGAGATTGAGGTTGCCATATTTCAACACTGAAGCGACTGTTACGGTAATGTTTAGTGCACAATGTAACTGAGGTGTTGAAGGAATTAAAATTGTACTGTTTAGTAATTACTTATTAAGTTACCATTTTCCACATCTGCTCATACATTCTTTTCCTTTAATTTTTTAGATGAGACCCCACCAATGTTGAGCTGCCCTCAAAGCTACGTGATCGAACTGGTAGACCGCCAAGACAGTTATGTTGTCAACTTCAATGAAACCAGACGAAGGGTGAATGTTTCAGATGCTTCAGGTGAAGTCACTGTTGCATTTGTCCCCAATCAGGCCACAATCCCCATTGGAAACTTTGAAAATGTTACTGTTATTGCCACCGACAAATATGGCAACAGAGCAACTTGCCACTTCCAGGTGTGTATCCATGAACAGATCTATCAAAGCATGTCTTTTGTTAAAAGATAGCGTTTCTTCACTGGCTTAGTTTATCAATGGTTAAATTTTTTTCTTTCTCCAAATGGCACTTGTGATATTTTGGCTGGCAGGTAACAATATGCCTTGCTGATTTTAAAATGGTTAATTCTGCTGTCTGCACAAATCTTCACATCGAAATCATTAGTGCAGTCAATAGTATCAATGAAAACGATAAATCAACCTATTAGACTGTATTCATGCCAAATCCAGATGTATACATCTGCCCACCTTTTCCTAATTTTACTCAATCGTTTGATTCCTGGCTGCTCACTGAAATTAATGAAGCCTGGTTCAAGACATCCTAATTACCACAAATTGCCTCTTTAAAATATGACTGTATTGTATATTGTGAGGTAGTAGCTGGGTGAATATCACACTAATGATTCTTTAATGGGAAACAATGATGGCAATCCAATATCTGATAGAAAAACATAATCGTCAAATGCTTAACTCTTTCAATTAAATTAATATTCTTAAAATGTATGTAAGGACCAACCTTTTAATCTTGCATATTTTTCTTTGTTCTCCCATAGGTTTCTGTTCAAGCAACTCCATGTGTAGACTGGGAACTAAAGCCACCAACAAATGGTGCCCTGAACTGCCTACCTGGTGATAAAGGATTACAATGTATCGCAACTTGTAATGAAGGCTATCGCTTTACAGACGGGGAGCCAGTCAAAACATTTAGTTGTGAGCACAAGAGCCCATGGTCACCCACATCAGTTGTGCCAGACTGTGTCTCCGAAGACACCCAGCAAGCTGATTATCACGTTGTTGCCACAGTTAACTACCGTGCTAACGGAGCTGTAGCTTCCCTTTGTTTGCCACAGTATGCTGACTTACTCTCACAGTACTTCCCCAGTTTGAATGCCATCCTGACCCAACGCTGCTCAGCCGTAAATGTGAACATGAATGTTTCATTCT
This sequence comes from Bemisia tabaci, assembly GCF_918797505.1. Classification (NCBI taxonomy): domain Eukaryota; kingdom Metazoa; phylum Arthropoda; class Insecta; order Hemiptera; family Aleyrodidae; genus Bemisia; species Bemisia tabaci. The sequence continues at coordinate 27,118,911 of NC_092793.1, forward strand.
TGGAAGCTAGATCAACAATGGTGGAAGAGAACGTCGTCCAGATCGATTTTATTCTTGGAATCATGCCTGCTGTTCGCCAACCTCAGCTTTATGACCTTTGCGGCTCCACTCTTAACCTGATTTTTGATCTAAGCGTGCCTTACGCAAGTGCTGCTATTGAACCTCTGCTCAATGTGTCCGCTATCGCAAACCAGTGTCCACCTTTGAAAGCCCTGCGCTCCGCCATTACCCGTGGTTTCACTTGTAATGTTGGTGAAGTTTTGAACATGGATGTGAATCAGGTGCCACGGTGTCTTCATTGTCCTGCAGGAACATCGGCCGGAGTGAACCAAAAATCTTGTACCCCTTGCCAGCATGGATATTACCAGAACAAAGACAGACAAGGAGCTTGCATTCGATGCCCAATGGGAACTTATACCAGGGAGGAAGGATCTAAGAGTCTCTCAGATTGTATCCCTGTTTGTGGTTATGGTACTTACTCGCCAACTGGACTCGTTCCTTGTTTAGAGTGTCCAAGAAACAGCTACACAAGTGAGCCACCGACCGGAGGATTCAAAGACTGTCAAGCTTGTCCGCCCAGCACTTACACATACCAACCAGCAGCACCAGGAAAGCAATTCTGTCGAGGTGAGAATGATAAATGCAATTTCCAGATAATTATAGAAATTTAATTTTTTTAATTCCTCTCAAAATTCTCCTAAAAGTCTTGCCCAGCTTGAAAGAAAAGATCTGCGGAAAATATTAATTGTCTAATCCCTTAAATCCGAGAATCTTTTTTTAATTTCTCAGAAGTGCGGTACATCTCACATTTTTTCTAATTTTGCAATTCATTTTTATTTAGAGTTCGCTTTGAGAGTAACGTTGTCAAGATTATGATAACATAATGATTTGTATTCGTTGTTTATTTTTTAATTAAAATGAAATTTTTTCACCCCTTCAGCAAAATGTGCTCCTGGACAGTACTCAGAAACTGGTCTATCACCTTGTGCTCCTTGCCCTCCAAACTTCTACCAGCCTCTCAGCGGACAAACGCAGTGTCTAGAGTGTCCCACCAATATGCGAACGAAAGGCTCTGGAGCATCTGGAAGAGATGAGTGTCAAACCATACAATGTACTGAAAATTCTTGTCTACATGGTGGTCTATGTGTTCCCATGGGTCACGGTGTGCAATGTTTCTGTCCAGCCGGCTTTTCAGGACGCCGCTGTGAAATTGATATCGATGAATGTGCCTCCCAACCTTGCTACAATGGTGGTTCTTGTATTGACTTACCCCAAGGCTACCGCTGTCAATGTTTGAATGGTACGTTTTAGAGAAAATTCTAATATTCAAATCACTTCTCTCACAGAAAAAATTATGCTAATTGAAGCATCACTAATATTCTGCGCAGTTATAGAACTTTAAAACTTTCGTTAGGAATGGCATCTCAGCCCAAGTATTTCAAAATCTGAACTCATTTTCAACTCATCATACTGTAGCGACAGAAGATTGATTTTTCACAGCATCATTGTATTCTTGATATTTTTCTGGGCTCTGATAAATATACTTGACATGAAAAGCATTCCTAAAAAGTGAAATAGAACCAGAGCAAATATAAATCATTTTATGTCTCCAATTTTTACAAACCTACAAATGCTCTCTTTGAAAGAGGCCTTTTGAATGAAAAAAATCAGACTAGCTTATTTCATTGAACATTTAATGCTCAAGGAAATAAGAAACAGGTATTTTTTCAATTTCGGTAGCAGATTTCCATGATAAAGCAAAATTATTGTAGACATTCATCGTATAACCAAAGAATATTTATATTGTGGGACATGTCTTTCTTGTTTTTACAAAAGGTTCTTTATGCTTTCACAGGATACAGTGGAATCAACTGTCAAGTTGAAAAATCTGACTGCCGCAACGACTCTTGTCCTGAACGTGCTATGTGCAAAGATGAACCTGGAGTAAACAATTTCACTTGCCTTTGTCGCTCTGGCTACACAGGCATCAATTGTGACATCACGGTAATTATTTTCCTCTGAATTGGACATCCTTTTTTTATAATTTTTAGCTCAAGTATTTAACATGAAAAACTTCTGCTTTGAACTCTTTACTTTAAAAACTTTTTAGGGTTTTTACAGGTTTGGAGAACCTAGAATTGCCAGGGGACTTTATCAATTCAGGGGAAGCAGGGAAAATTCAGGGAATGTTACGAAAAAGGCTAGGAATTTGATTACTCTTGAAACTTGAAAAAGCACTACTGCTGTCAACACAATCAAAGTTCAATACTCTTGAGTTACATCCTGAATGCTAGACAGAGGAATAATTTGCCATAAGGGCAATTTTAATCAATATTGAATGATTGAAAAAAAATAATGAAAATAATTGTTCATTTTACCTTTAGATACCCTTCTTTTTTATGCCCAAAATAACAGATGGAAACTTTATAATGCTGTACAAATTCAGTATTGGTCATTAGATAGGATTGTAGAAAAATAGCATCATGTAGATGCACTGCTTTTATAGAAGCCTGTCTCTCAATAGTGCCAGACATGACTCTAGTTCTGATCCTCTTCGAATTTTAGATTGATCCTTGCACAGCCAATGGAAACCCTTGCAAAAACGACGCAACCTGTGTTGCTTTGAAACAAGGCCGTTACAAGTGTGAATGTCTACCTGGCTGGGAAGGCCAACACTGTGATATCAATATCGGTAAGATATTTCATACATATACATTACTTTCTTTGGATTATAATTCTGCGAGTTGGAAGGAGGCCTTGTTTTCAATTTATTATTCTCCTTGACTTTTCAAGTCGTTAGATTTGCTGTCTAATGTTGCAACCTCAAAATTTCCCGGTCATATTAAGATTTATTTCACATCAATCGTTAGGCGTAAAGTTTTGCAATGAGCAAAATTACAACATAAGTTAAACTTGCACAAATTTTAGGCATGTTGTTAACATTACAACAGGTGATGTTGAAGTATAGCTGTTGGATAAAGCGCCCGTAAAACCTCATTTCTATGCTGTGATATGAAATTGATTACTTTTCATACACTTTACTATACTGCTTTTACTCTTTCATACACTTCATCAAATCGAGAGGTTGAAATTGAATAATTTGATCCTTCATTACAGATGACTGTGCTGAGAAACCTTGCCTACTAGGAGCTGAATGCACTGATCTTATTGCCGATTTCAAATGTACTTGTCCACCTGGATTCACGGGCAAGCGCTGTCAAGAGAAGATCGATCTCTGCTCAGACAATCCTTGTGAACACGGTGTTTGTGTTGACAAGCTATTTATCCACCAATGTATCTGTCATCCTGGTTGGACTGGAGAAGTTTGTGAGATTAACATAAATGAATGTGACAGTTCGCCCTGTGAGAATGGTGGAGAATGTATGGATCTCATCGATGGATACTCATGCTCTTGTGAATTGGGATACACCGGAAAACGCTGCCAGCATCTGATTGATGATTGCGCCTCTGCACCTTGTCAAAATGGAGGATCTTGTGTTGACATGCTGGATGGATTTATGTGTAACTGCCGCCCAGGATTTGTAGGTAAGAGAAGGATAACCTCGAGTTAAGCAACGAATCAAAAATGTGTATTTCAATTTAAGATGTTGTAGACTTCCTGCTATAATTATTTTTTTAAATGTAAATCCTCCCAATCTTATTTCTTAAAAATATTTCGGACTTATCCTCTTTCTGTGAAATTTTCAAGCAACAGTGTCGGTTTGTCCACTTTTTTTATTTTTTATTGAAGTTCCGGCATTGAGATGGAATTCATGTCCCACTATCTTACTTTTCCTTCTTCTATTGAGGCTTCATCAGTCAGGACTCTAGTTAATTATGCCTGAAATGAAAAGTTAAGTCAAGTATACTTAGACTTGTAGATTTTATAATAACTACGTATCACCATGAGATAAATAGTTGACAATTGGTTTTTTTGATGGGGGAGGTAATACTAAATTCTTTTTTGCTTAGGCTTACAATGTGAAGCTGAAATTGATGAGTGTTTGAGCGACCCTTGCAACCCTGAAGGAAGTGAAAAGTGTGTTGACTTGGACAACAAGTTTGAATGTCAATGTCGCCCTGGCTACACTGGAGCACTTTGTGAAGTAAGTTCAAATTTTACTTCTTAAGAAAAAGAAGATATTAATCATGTTTGGGTTGCACTGCTTCATTACCTTTTACATGCATATAAATCCCTTTGTTTCATCAATCATTCTCAAGTGCCTTTAAGGGAGAAGCTTTCAACAAACTCCCAACAGCTATTGTTTCATTCCATTCTCCTTAACTTTGTTGACAGTATTTTATGCAACACGCATGTGGACAAAAAGTTTTTTGCATAGGAATTTAGTGTTGACTTTTTTTTATCAGTCAATCTTTAATCATTCTTCACATTTGGATGGTACATAATAAAGAAATGTAGATTTTCATCTGAAGTTGAGGGATATCCATGTAGAATGCAGTGATCCTTTTAACCAAGTTTTTTTTTTTGTTGATAATGCTAACTTTTTCTGCTTTTGTTCCACCAGACAAACATTGATGACTGTGCCTCATCTCCATGCATGAACGGAGGTATTTGCAAAGACGGAATTGGAAAGTTCACTTGTGATTGTGAACCTGGTTGGACCGGTCAGCGATGCGAATCAGATGTAGGTTCATGCCAGAATAAACCCTGCCAGAATGATGCTAACTGTATCAATCTCTTCAGAGATTTCTTCTGTGTGTAAGTACATATCATTACTTATTAAATGTTCGTTCCTAGATGAAAGACAGAAAAGCTAATAAGGCTCCCATCTGATTTTTATCATTCAGTCATTAAATTTACAACAGGTAATTCTAAATTGTGGGGTGAAGACTTACTTTAATTTTGATACTCAACTTTTTCTGGGCTCGGAAATAACTTTGTCAATCAGTGGCTTGTCTTTTGGCAAATTTAAGTAATTCTGGCCTATAGTTCAAACAGACGTCAAAGCAGTCTGTTGCATCATTTTGCCTAATTTTGTCAAATTTCTCCAGGTACTAAGAAAGTTTCATCACTGACCAATTAATTTGGAGTCATACCTTTCCCTTTCCTTTTTATCAAGACTCAAGACTATATTTGGTCAGTCTACAAGTTATCTTAAATTTATGAATTAAATGTTTCAGGTGTCCATCTGGAACAGACGGTAAACAATGTGAAACTGCTCCTGAACGATGCATTGGCAATCCTTGCATGCATGGTGGTCACTGCCAAGATTTTGGTTCAGGGCTGAACTGTACTTGCCCTGTGGACTATGATGGTATCGGGTGCCAGTATGAGTTTGACGCTTGCAGAGCAGATGTCTGCAAGAATGGTGCTACATGCGTTGACAATGGCCCTGGGTACAAGTGTATTTGCCCTCATGGATTCACAGGTTTGTGTAACACGTCAACTATGAAAATTGAAAATCCTCGCAAGTAGATTAGTAAAAAAATATGTCAGAAATTATCACATAGATTGAATTTAAAGGACCTTCATTATTTAGCCTTGGAAATTTGAAAAATCAAAATCAAATTGTTTTCATGTAATGAACAGTATGATTTTTCAAATTTCCTCCCTCCTCCTCCACCCCCCTCAATAAAAGTTTCTGTTTCAGGGATTTACTTTTTATTCGTCGCATAGCCTCAAAATGAAAAGTTTCATTTAGAAATCAATCAGCCACCTGAGGAAAGGAGGAGAGATTTGAAGGGTTTTTGCGAAGGGCTATTCTAATGAAGGGTTTCTGTTACTTACCTACATCGTATCAGCGGTATTTTTCAGTCTTTTTTTGAAGGTTTTGATTTTTTGACTTATGTGATATCTGAAGTGGCCCTCACCATAAATCATCAGATAATTAAGGCATTGCTGTACTTGTGAAATGGCCAACTGAATGTAAGAAATGCAGCTCAGCGTAAGTATGGAGACACTTTTGTGAGCTCTCAATGCCTTGTTTTATATTATCTATTCTTTATTTGTGATTTAACGCTTCAATTTTGTTTTTCCTCTCTTCAGGCAAAAATTGTGATGAGGACATCGTTGACTGTCATGAAAACTCATGTCCACCAACAGCAACTTGCATTGATTTGACAGGCAGGTTCTACTGTCAGTGCCCATTCAATCTCACAGGAGATGATTGCAGAAAAAGTAAGTTTTTCACGTTGCACTCCTCTTGCATTTACAATGTGTGAAGCAAATAAAAACTTGTTATCGAGTTACTTAAGTGCCGAAAATTGAAAATTGTGTTAGACATTTCATTTTGTTCTAAGCGCTAAGTACTACATGATACGTAACAGGCTCGGTGCCACCAACAATAGTGCATCCACGTTTTATTAACCAAAGTGTATTACCCGTCCATTTTTTATATAATTTAATAACAAAACAATGTGTTATTATTCTGTCTTAATTTTCCATTAAGCTTTTACATACCTTTCTGTCATTCTTTTCCAGCATCATTACTGTAAGCTCTCACTGTAATATTAAATTTTTCTCCGTAAGTTTTTTATATCTATCCAACCAATTTTTATGTTTATTGCAAATGACAGCTGTTTTATCTATTTTCAACTTTATGCTCGTTTCTCTTTTCAGCAATTCAAGTGGATTATGATCTAAGTTTCCCTGAACCACAAGCCAGCAGTGCCGCTCTGAGTGTACCGTTCAGAATTTCTGGCAAAACTAGTTTCACCATTGCCATGTGGGTGCAGTTCTCCCACCGCGATGAACCTGGTGTCTTCTTCACCTTATACAGTGTGACGTAAGTTTCTTCTTTACAATTTATCGCATATTTTAGCTTTGCTTCAAATTATATAATCTGGAGCATTTTTCAATTTCCGAAATGAAAATTTTTATTTTAAATGTATTATCAGCTAAGTCTCACTGCTTCAAGTTTTTGTCTTGTTATGGTGATAAAGAGAACCACTTTAAGTAACTAAAATCAATACTTATTTTTATTTTTATATTCTTCTTTCCATAGATCTGATCATAGAGCAAGCGGAAGAAGATCGCTGGTCCAAGCTCATTCAAGTGGAGTTCAGGTTTCTCTCTTCCCCGAAATTCAAGATGTATTTTTAGCCTTCCAAGAGTATGCTACAATTAATGATGGTCAATGGCACCACATTGCCATTGTTTGGGACCAAGGAACTCTCACATTGGTCACAGAAGGACTCATTGCCAGCAAACATGAAGGCTATGGTACTGGAAGACAACTTCCAGAATTGTAAGTTTCTTTTTCATACTCCTGTGTTCAGATTTTTGTTTTTTCGTACTTCTTTACTTCCAAATACTTACCGAAAAGTATTATCATTCTAATTTTCAACTCTTATAAGATTTTCAGAAGTTAAAAAATACATATTTACATATTTTCAAGGAAAACATTATACATTTTTCCAATCATCTATGTAACCATGCAGAGACTGTCAAAATTATTTTGAACGATTTTTTACTAGTACCATGTTGTCAAATAAAAGCATAATTTTCAACAGTAAAAGTATTAGTTCACATTAGAGGACAGAAAAATACTTCAAAGTTTAGTATCTCGTCAAAAATGGCTGATACATCCTTTTCAGCCATCATTTTTGTGACTAAATATCCATATTTTTTTTGTTTGTAGTGGCTGGGTTGTTTTGGGAAAACCAAGACCGGACAGTGCAAAGGCATATGCTGAAGCTGGTTTCCAAGGACATTTGACCAAGGTCCAAATTTGGTCTCGTGCTTTGGACATTACAAATGAAATTCAGAAACAAGTATGTTGTTCTTAGTTTTTTTGTTTTTTTTTCTTTGGTATTTTAACCACTAAAAATAAAGAAGAGCAAATTTGTAAAGATACTTTCCTGTACAAATTCCCTCTCTGTTTACTGCAAATAAAGAAAGAGTTTCAAATTGTAAACCCTTTGTAGATAGGGTACAAAATCTGGTGACCTCTAGAAGAAAAAATTTAAGACATTTTGGCTGTTTCTCATATCGGCATAGTATAGTTTAAAATGTAAGGTATAAAAAGTTACAAATTGATAACATCACTCGTACAGAAATGTAAAATTATGATATTGCTCATCGGGACAGTCGCCGCTTTAATTTAATTTGCTTAAAATTCTACATATGAAGGCCAAATATTTTTGTGGTGAATAACATTCGTTCTTTTTTTTAAATTTTACTATGTTTAATGACACCTTCTTTTAGAGTACATACTCACATTCATATTTTTTTCAAAGATATCTACCTTTTTCTGTCCCCTCTCAAACATTAATTCTTAAATTTGCAGGTCAGAGACTGTAGAACAGAACCAGTTCTCTATCAGGGTCTTGTTCTAACTTGGGCTGGATATGACGATGTTGAAGGAGGCGTTGAAAGAATTGTGCCATCACACTGCAGTCAACACACCTGCCCACCTGGGTACACTGGACCACAATGTAATCAACTCCAAGTGGATAAGGTATGCAAATGAAATTATAAGAAAACCTAATTGGGGGCAAGGGTTGGGAATTAATGGATAACAGAGATAGTATGGGGGACTCATATAATGGAGTATTGTAATATAATCATATTATATTACAATACATACACACATCATTACATTTATCATTATTTTTATTATTTTTTCGTTTATCAATCTCAAGAAAATCATCTACTTCATCTTCGATTGTTCATTTTGTTTAACCTTCCCGTTCATCAGGAAGTATCTGGCATTTGTTATCCTTGTATTTGAGCTATCATAATTCATTTAAATAAAAAATTATTATTGCTCAATCAAAAATAAATTTTCTCGTTTTGCAATATATTGATCGTAAATTTTAATTTTAGCATGTTTTTAACTCACCTGAGACCTGCCTTCCTGCTGAAGTAATCTGAATTTTAGGTGCTCTTCATTGGGTTAGATGCAAATGACAAATGAGGTGCAAAGAATATGATAAATTGATAAATCCTTTTGTATGTCAGTATCCAGTTTAGTTTTTATAAATTAATGGTGTTCCTCTATCAAATCAACAGATGCCTCCCACTAAAGAGTATTGTCCTGGAGATTTGTGGGTTGATGCTCGAAATGGATCTGCAGTTGTCACTTGGGATGAACCGAGATTCACAGATAATGTGGGTGTTGTCAGAGTCGAAGAAAAGAGTGGTCACAGGCCAGGTCAAACTCTCCTCTGGGGAACTTACAACATTGCCTATGTCGCGTTTGATCAAGCTGGAAACTCTGCCACCTGTGCTTTCACCGTTTACGTTCTTTGTAAGTTTTTCGACATAAAATTATAACATTCAGTATTGCATTTTGATTTATCTTGACATTTTTTAGTTTTAAAAGGATGATGAAAAAAAGTTCAATTCTCATTCAAACTTGAGGCATAAAATCCATGTTAGCTCTACTCCTAAAATTCCCAGTAAGTTTTTAGATCTCTCATCTCATCCCCATTTTTTTAGTAGGCCAATTTTTTTTATATGTATTTCCTCCAGATCTTATAGTAGGCATTTATAATGTATAATTTAAGCACAGACATAATTGTATATTGTAAAAATTCTATCATTCACTTCTTTCACCCTACATCTGCTAAGTTAGGAATCCTGATTTTGTTTCCTCGGCTAGAAGGAGAACAGGGAATCATACTACGTAATTCAATTCCTTGTAGGTTTGACTGCAACTTGCCCTTCACCTTTTATAGGATGCTCTCTCCATGCTAGTACGCTATGACCATTTTTCATTCATAGAATGTTTTTATTTCTTTTTGCTACAGCTGGTTTCTGCCCACCCTTGGCTGATCCAGTTGGAGGAACACAAGTCTGCAAAGATTGGGGTTTCGGCGGTCAATTCAAAGTCTGCGAAATATCATGCAAACCGGGTCTCAAATTCTCCCAGCCTGTCCCGAAATTCTACACCTGCGGAGTTGAAGGGTTCTGGCGTCCAACATCAAACCCAGCCTTACCCATGGTTTACCCTGCGTGCTCAGGTACAATCAATGTTCTTTCTTTTGTTGCTCAAACATGTTTTTCTCGTTGGTCAAAGTTATATTGTTTAAGAACCAAAGCACATTGATAGCAAGTTATCCATAGAATAAATGATCGACAGTTTGATAGTTTCTAATGTTTCTGGAGGCAGTTTTTGACTACGACAATACTTTGATTATCTCATAATTTGTGGCAGAAGGCCTAGCCGGATATAGAAAATGCCGACTAATCGAAAATGCTTAAAAACTTGTGAAACCTTTTTTGTATGTATAGAAGAATGAAGAAAAAGACAATAGTACTAACGTATGAATGTGCCTCATTGTCGCGTCAGATAACTGACGCACAGGGTAAGTGATGATTGGATAATCAAGGTATTACTGTACTTTTATGAGTCTCTTAGACTTTAAAAATTTTATTATATTGTCAATTTTTCCTTGGTTCTTTTTCTCTTTTCATTGTAATTACTGTACAGTATAGTAGCACACTAATTTGATGTCTTTTAATTTTTTTCTAGCTTCTTCACCAGCACAACGTGTTTTCAAAGTTAGTATGCTGTTCCCTACCTCAGTTCTGTGTAACGAAGCAGGTCAAGGTGTCCTCAGGCAGAAAGTTCGTAACGCTATCAACTCACTCAACAGAGAATGGAACTTCTGTTCTTATTCATTGGAAGGTATGTATGATTAAGATTAAGTACGGTACTTGAGTGGGAAAAATATGAGAAAAGCAAATTATAGATTTTATTTCACATGCTCATTTCTCACTAAATTGACATTATAATTTACAAAAAAAGATTATCTTATCATGCCACCTAAGTTTCATTTGTAAAAAAATGAGTAGGGGAATTCTTTACAAGTGTTTGTCAAAAGTTATGTTTCATTTAACTTTTAATCAGATTTCATTCTTGTAGCCCTCGTTTATTTACTGATATTCGATTTGTAAAGGATCTCTTGCTTGCAAACTGCAATAAAACTTTGGTATGTCTAATCTTTTTTGCAGGAACTAAAGAATGTAAAGATTTGAACATCGAAGTCAAGTGTGACCATAAACTCTCCAGACCTGGCAGGGATGTTGACATTTCCGGGGTTACCAGCTATGACGTCAATGCTGTATTCCCAATTGTACGGTAAGTCTACCTAAGATGCCACCATGAACTTTTTTATTTGGTCAGACAAAGTTTCTACCCATCTGTTCAACAGTTTTGTCAACTGATTTCCAATTAATATCTGCACTTATCAGGCATGTTCCTGATAGCACCACATTATGAATTTGATAGTGGAATAGTTTTGCACAGTCAAGTTGAGCATGAGTATTTTTACAATTTCTTTTATCTCTTATCCACAGTTACATATTTCATCTTGTGCATGTTAAATATGTTTCATGGTGATGTTGTCAATCCGTATAGGAGCACCTCACATGTTTCAGCACTTATTTGAATAGTTTTTGGAATTTATTCTATGCAAGTCGTAAAAGTAATTTTTATCCTTTTGTTGGTCTGTTTACTATGTTATCAAGTTCTTTAGTGTTTTCCTTCTCTTCTTCTCGGATGTCCATCTCAACCAAGAAATTTAAAGGTGATCCAGGGATAAGATGCGCCACTATCTTGTGCTGCTTCTTGGTCTGTGTGTTTGAGAAGCAATAATTATTGCAGTGTAAAAATTAAGGCAAGAAACTGATCCATGACATGTAGCAGCATTAATACGGCGTATTATGACATCAAATTTGTGAAAATTCATTGAAAATTCATATCAGAAACTACCATGGTGGACGTTGCTCATTGGCTTAAAATGTAAGAGAGAGATATTACAATTCTATCTCCCTCTTATACCTTTAGTCAACAAGTAATGTCCGTCATGGTCAGTGTTCGCAACTCACTGGCACCAACGCGCCAAATGCGCCCAAGAAATCGGTCATGGCGCCTAAAAAATAAAAAGTCTGCACCAGCGTGGCCCCCTAAAAATTGCCCTTCCCCCCCCCCCTCAAAAAAATCCTAATTTTTCTGTTTGGTGATTTTTTGAAATTTTGATGCACGGCACAGAAAGTTAGAAATTTTTACTAAATGCACCATGATATATAGGCAAAAAGTCAATTTGGCCCCTGAAAAATCTTCAGTGGCCCCTAAATATGGAGCTTGATGGGCCGCATGGCTACTGAAACTCAAATGTGAGTTTCAAACACTGGTTATGGTAGTTTTGAATGGAAATCTTCAATTAATTCTCGTTTTGCTGTCATACTACTCAATATTAATGCTGCTAAACGTTGCTAATCAGTTTCTTGTCGTAATTTGTACAATATAATAATTATTGCTTCTCAAAAACACAGACCATGCAGCAGTGCACTGTAGTAGCGGATATCGTCCCCAGATCACTCATATTTACCTTAACCTCCAGTTTGCACTTAAAACATCGGTTCCACAACTATCTCTCTCGACCCACCTGGCCTCACAAAATATCAATCCCGGTTTGACATGAACTGTCCCCTCATTCTCACAACCTAAAGCTACCTAGTCAGTTTTCCTCATTCTTTCAAACTCTATCTTTTTCATTCAATCATTTATCAATAGCACTTATTACCTTGTAGTCGTAGAGTTTGGATTTTTTCTTGCCTGTTTTGCCTGATAACTCAGTTTGGTGTCTATTTTTGCATATAGGTCCAAGAGACAAGCAAGTGATACATACAGTGTCCAAATATCATTCCCAGCAACCAAGTAAGTATTTTCTTCCCCCGTAATCTATTACATATAGTGAAGTGAATTTTCGACTTGAAACCCTCATATTTAGGAACTGAAGTTCAGTGTAATTTATTGAATGGCTCTATCTCCATTTAAAGGAAATAGGAGAAACATAGACTTGCGAACATGACAAGCAAGCTTAGAAACTTGAAGATTTCTCAGGGCTGTAATCTAGCTCGAATAAGTTGTTTGTCATCACTCAAAGTTCTGCAGGAGGCTCAGGAAGAAAATTTGCTTCATTATCTCCATGATAGTGCATGATTTCTTTTTTCACTTTATCGCACCAAATTAAATACCAGTAATATTTTCCTTCATTGTTTCTATCTGAATGATTTTTATCAATATAAAGATTCTATTCCAAATTCTTCTACCCAATTTTTAAACCTATCGTCTTCCACAGGGTGGATATTAGGATTTCTCATTATGTACACATTTTTTTGATCATTCTCTTTGATGAAAATAAAGATTTCAAAACTTTAAACCCAAGAGTAAAAAGCAAGAACAAGACAATGTTGAGCAAAAAATTGCTGCCTTTAAGTTAGAATTAACCGTCACTGGTAAAAAAGGTCGGAAATGTCATGCTGGAATATCGATTAGCATTTTTCAGCATACTGTAACCCAACCATCCTTTAAGTTTGCAAAAAAAAAATTCAAATGATGGGTGATACAATTGAAAACTTGACATCATTAAAAAAAGTTTCAAATAATGCTTCAAATGGGGGTGAGAAAAAAAAACGAGTATAACTCAGTATCTTATTTTATTCTGCTTCCTTTTCAGTGATCCTGTGATCAACCAGAACTCCAACCTGAAATCAAGTGTTCAAAGGCTTCTTGAAAAACTCATTTTAGAAGAGGACCAATTCGATGTTCACGACATTTTGCCCAACACTGTGCCCGATCCAGCATCATTGAGTTTGCAATCAGACTACGCTTGTCCTGTTGGACAAGTTGTAAAAGCTCCTGAATGTGGTAAGTTTCAGCAATATCCTTTTCCAATTTCATCTGCTTTGGCAAGCACCCTTAACTTTTTTTCCAGTTTATCTGGACAAAATGCATTTTCTTGTTTTTCTCGGTACAGTCTGGTTTTGCAAATAATTTTTACTCTACACTCAATGTATTTTGAGTATTTGATTCAACTTTTAAGTCTTAATCGTAGAAAAATCTGCGCAACTCCTCACTTGTAGTTTGTTCTTGCAACTCTTGTTTGAGCAAACAAACAGATGTATTAAGGTATGGTTTGAACAGGCATAAAGATCAACTATTCAACCAATAGTTTTCAGGAGTTCAACCTGCAAATAATATCCTCAAAAATTATTATATTTTTTTTGCTTACTCGAATGTAGCTATTAAACAGAGTTTACACAGAACTCCAATTGAAACTAGCTACTGGCTTTAATCATTCGTACTCGTTCTCATCAACAGTTCGGTAAAACGATTTATTTCTTCTTTCAGTATCTTGCGCTGTTGGAACTTACTTCCACAAGGAGTCTCGTAGTTGTATCCCTTGTCCTGTTGGTACATACCAAAGCCAAAGCGGTCAACTTCAGTGTTCAGTATGTCCTGCAATTGCTGGACGCCAGGGCGTCACTATTGCTCCAGGTGCAAGAAGTGCATCTGACTGCAAAGGTGAGTCTTTTGTCAACTTATACACTGGATAGTACTCAATTTAATTGGACTGAGTTTAGCGGGAAGGTTTCAACTTTTATAGCTCATTTTAGAAACCACATACTTGTCATCGATTTTCCTATACACATAAATACTGTCGCGAACGTGTCCATGAACTTACAAGTAGTTCCTACCTACAGGACTCATAATCAGTCCAAACTGAATGACCTCCGCTAAATCCAGACAAAATTTTGTTTACCAAAACAGAAAGATTTCATGTTTCTTTTTTCACAATAATAAAATTAGATTCTCAAAATCTTACCTTAAGCTAGAGTAATTTCCAGAAAATTTTACATTTTGGGTTAATTTTCATGTTACATGTGATACCAATTTAGGTGCAAAGCATGAACCCTGTTCCACTTGGATGTTAATGATGCTCTGACTTTAATAAATTTCTTGTCCCTCTTTTTTATTGAATTTCATTAGTTATTGCTTGAGAAAAATGAGTCACAGTTTTTGCATCGATTACACTCTGTGAATTTTTCTGATGTATTAGTCATTCGTATCATGAATATTTTAATATTTTCAATATTTGATTTTATATTTTAGAACGCTGTCCTGCTGGAAAATACTATGATGATGAAGCTGGTCTCTGTCGAAGCTGTGGTCATGGATTCTATCAGCCTAGTGAAGGTAGTTTTAGGTGTCAACTGTGTGGACTTGGAAAGACTACCCGCACAACGGAGGCTGTATCTGCAGATGTATGTGAATTTCTAACTTTTATTGGTTGAAACTTTTTTTTCGAAAATTAGAAGAATTCTGTTGAATCGAAACTGCGGAGCTGTATTTAAACATGATCAAACAACAATACTCTACTCAGTTAGCAAAATTTGTGCTTTTCAACTGAATTGCAGACAAGTAGTGAGCACCTGCAAACGAGTGAGAAGATCACCTTTGTGAATTAATCCCATGGTGTGTACCGCAGTGAGCTTAATTTTAACCTCAATGCCCTGAAAAAGCTCCAAGTAGATCCCTATAGTACTTAGTTACTTTTGAAATAAGAAAAAAAAATGTGGTTGAGAAGTATATTTGAATGCGCAAATTTTATTTTACAGGAATGCCGCGATGAGTGTTCAAGTGGAATGCAAATTGGACTTGAAGGTCAATGTGAACCTTGTCCACGAGGAACTTACAGAACTCAGGGCGTTGAAGCAGCTTGTCAGAATTGCCCCAACGGACGCACCACTCCTAAAGTTGGATCAGCGACTGTAGAAGAATGCTCTCTCCCTGTATGTTTACCTGGTACATACTTGAACGGAACCTTGAACAGCTGTGTGGCTTGCAAAAAGGGAACATATCAACCATCCTCTCAGCAAACAACATGTCTACCTTGTCCTCCAAACACAAGCACCAAAGGAACGGCTGCTGTAAGTTCTTGTCTGAAATTCCTCTTTTTTCCCATTTCAAACCATCAGATGAAATCGACATTGATTACAAGAGTATCTATCAGTAGGTATGCAGCATTGCAGTGACGCAAAGCGCTTAAATTTATCATTATGTTCTTCAGTGCCCTAGATTTCTCATAGATATCTTACAGCCTTCGAGTTCACTAGTGCTCTCAAAAAAGCTTTAACAGAACTTTTTTGTGCGACGTATTATGTCTTGTATGTATGAAGCTTGTATGTGCTACATATTATGTCTTGTATGCAGGAACCTGCAATATTTTTCTCACACAAATTTTTCAAAAAAAAACAAAGATTTAAGTTATTTATAAGAAAACAATTTAACTCAAGGCAAATATGTTTAGATTATTTCTTCTTTCTGTGTTTCTTTTGTTCTTTTCTCTGTACAGGTTTTTTTTTATTTTTTTCTTTCCTATTATTTTGCAAAAATGCTTGAATTTGGCTTTTACCACTTTCATTATGCCCAATTTAATTCCAGTTTTAATCAATTCCTTCTTATTTGCAGACAAGTAAAGCCGAGTGTTGGAATCCATGTGAAATGAATGGTCCTGAAATGCACTGTGATCCAAATGCCTATTGTTTGCTCATCCCAGAGACAAGCGACTTCAAGTGTGAATGCAAACCCGGTTTCAATGGAACTGGCAAACACTGCACAGGTGAGTTGTCCAGTTAATACCTTTTAAATTTTTCAAGTTGTCCTGGAGCATGAGTAAGGATCGGCGTCTCTCTTATCTTATATCCTTGATCGAGTATCAGTCATTATGAATTTCCGCAAAGAGTTCCAAGTCCCTAAGATTATCTTTAAATCTTTTCAACACAAAGCAGTGACTGTCTTTATCCCTAGCTCTTGAGGGATTTTTCTACATAACTCTTGCCAACATAGTCCTAGCATCTGTTTAACAATTTTCACTTGTCCTATGGAACTTATCAAAGAATGATTGTCGAAAAGTGGACACAACATTTTAACCTTTACCTCCATTAGCTCTTCTAATATATTTAACATAGACTGTTTGACTAACTGCTTCTAATGTGTCTGTTTACAGATGTTTGCGCCGGATTCTGCGAAAACAAAGGAACTTGTGTCAAGGATAGTCGAGGACAGCCTTCTTGTCGGTGTGTTGGCTCTTTCATTGGCCCACATTGTGCTGAAAAGTCTGAATTCGCTTACATCGCAGGTGGAATCACAGCAGTTGTTATATTCCTCATTATTATTCTGCTTTTCGTTTGGATGATCTGCGCCAGGTAAGATATCTCTGAACTTTCTTCGATATTTGGTATATTAGTGTCAAGATACATCAAATTTATCACAATCCATTTTTATTCCTATATATTTACTTATTTCCTCTCGTCTATACTCTAACTTGGGTTATTTCTTTGTTTCCCAATCAATCGTCTCACAACCTACTAAGTACCAAGTGAATAGGAATCTCAATGGTTGTGTCAATTAAGTGTTCTGCAGCAGGTCCTATCTTGGGCATTTCCGAGACAGAATTTCTTTGCCATTTAGAGTTAAAAAAATCTGAAAAATTCTGAAATTTCCTAGACGCCTAGTTCGCTCTGCAATTTTAAAGAAATGAATTTGAAAAAATAGGTGCCAATGACCCATCATGGTATGATTCAATGACTTAACTTCTGAGATATTCATTGTTTTTATTTATACCTGCAGATCGGAGAGACGAAGAGAACCTAAAAAACTAGTCGCCCAAACCAATGATCAAACTGGTTCTCAAGTTAACTTCTACTATGGAGCTGCTCCATATGCTGAGTCCATAGCACCATCTCATCATTCAACATACGCTCACTATTATGATGATGAGGAGGATGGTTGGGAAATGCCTAACTTCTACAATGAAACTTATATGAAAGGTAAGTGCTTTTGATTCTGCTGTACAGTTGAAGCCCACGTTGAAATAACCACCCATAGGTTTATGGGTGACTATTCCGTAAACACTGTTCTCGGAATTATTGTGCCTTTGGGTATCGCTGATAGTAATGTCAAGCTGGAACTTTGCTTTTTCAGCTAAAAAATCCAATTTTAGAGCAGTGAGGTCTGACAGAGATGCTGATTTATGAAGTAACTACATACCCATCTTGGCACCGTTATCATAGTATATTAGTATAAAGTTATAATCCACATTTTCTTTTTCGTTTTTTTTCTTTTTTTTAGAGTTTTCATTGACTCTTGGAGTAAATCACGAATCACCCACAAATTTTTAAATTTTTGTTTTGTATAGGACCAATTTTTAATGAACATTAATTTTTTGTTTTTCTTCTCTACTCTAAGAATGTAAATTTATATATATACTATTTATAACTGTAAGTCATTTTCTCTAATTTCATAAGTTTTGCTGTATTTAGAAAAATATTTTCTTGTTCATCAAACCTAGCCAAGATAGTTTCAGTAAATCAACGAAAGGATGAACTCAATTTAACAAAAATACCTAATTTAGAGATGAAGAAAATTTGTATTACTTGAATTCCAATTCAGAGATAATCTAAGTGTTTCTTTATCCTCAATCTGTTATAGAGAGTCTACATAATGGAAAGATGAATAGTTTAGCTCGATCGAATGCAAGTATATATGGTAACAAGGATGACCTGTATGATCGACTGAAGAGGCATGCATATCCGGGTAAAAAAGGTAATTTTAATTTCTATTTTCAACATAACAGAGCAGTACTTATCTTTTTCTCTGTTTTTAAAACTCTACTTTCCACTACCTTTCCCTGTATAAGCTCCATCATTTTTAGATTCTCTACCCTCAATTTTAGAGTGAAATACCACAAACCTGACTTTCTTGTATATTAATACTTTTTTTATGGAGGAAAATCATTGTAATCTCTTACAAGGGTCTAATTCAAAGTTATTTCGTTGAAGTTTACTCAAGATTTGTAAAAATTGTCCTTCTAATGATGCTATTCTAGCATTTGCTATTCTGCTATTCTAAGAATCTCCTTAAATCTCCCTTAATCTTAATGTTAACCATATGGAGCCTTCTCATAAGGAAAGGAGCTGTTAAAATAATGACCATGAATATGCCTCTATACTATCAGGTAATTTCTCTAGGAACCCATCCCAAAACAAGATATTTTAACAACAGTTATACCAGAGATTTTAACAGTTTGATGTACGTTTGTTTCAGATAAAAGCGACTCGGAAAGTGAAGGCCATTAAACTACTGACTGATATTATGGCTGGCTACATGAAACCATTTTACTCTTAGTCAATAATACTTACTATTGAAGTGCTCAAAATTTTTAAGTGCATTGCATCTTGCAGTTTGCATTAATTTTCTCAGTCTTCGTCAACCTACTTTTGTTCTGTGGGTTTAGTATTTTCCCATTTTCTTTATTTTTATCACATCGAATTTTTTCAGCCGGTACCTATCATTTGACCATTTTCCCTAAAATATCTTCAGTACAACTTCAACCGAGTTTCCCATGTTTACTTATCGAAGATGAATTACTCAAGTTCCTCTTGTCAAATATAGCTTTTCTGTCAAATTTTGATGATACAGTGCCAAAAGGTACCAAGCAAAGGAAAATCTAATCTCTGCAATAAGTGAGTTAAATTGCGCTTTTCTTTGGGACTCAGTTGGGAGTTGGTGTAATGGAAAATGATGTGCATAGTTTATTGAAGTGAAAAAAGTATAGAGAATAGGGAGGTATTACCCCCAACAAAAAATACTCAAAAGACTGTTCTCAAGTTTGCTCATTATTTGCAATTTCATTTTTTCTCACCACTTGTTCGTTCCATGTTTGTAGGACAACTTGTTTTTGTTTATGTTATTATAACATAGCTTTGTAAATATTTCCATACTGTAAGCCTGGTGGTACTTCATTCTTTTATCATAGGAGCTCTCTGTCTTCCTATTTTCACCAATTCATCATCTCAAGATACATTATAAAAACCAATTTTCAACAAAAAATATGATTGGTACTGAACTGATGGCTAAGTCAACAATTGTCGAGATTGCCCTAATGACTTAATCCTTATTCATCAGAACTCAAAAATATTAAAGGCATTCAAACAAAATATTAACTGCCAGTTAACACAAACTGCTTGGCAAAAAAAGCTGCACAGATGGCAAATCCTCCACTGGTCTTCAATTTCCTTTGGTAACTGGTGTTGAGAATTGCCTTGGCCCATTTGAAAACCTTATGACTTACAGCCTCAGCCTACTCCAAAAAATGACCTTGTTACTCGGAATAAAAACAAGCACAAGTCACTTTTTTCTTCAATGTGAATTTTCATTTCTTTTTTTCCATTTTGTCAACAAGACAAATGACAGTGGCGAGTTTGGTTTGGATGA
Source organism: Bemisia tabaci (assembly GCF_918797505.1). Taxonomy (NCBI): domain Eukaryota; kingdom Metazoa; phylum Arthropoda; class Insecta; order Hemiptera; family Aleyrodidae; genus Bemisia; species Bemisia tabaci. The sequence goes on from NC_092793.1 coordinate 27,138,944, forward strand.
ATAACAATTTATTAATCAGTTAGGAATCAACGAGCAATGAATTATTCTTTGGTGTGGCACCAAAAAATAACAATTTAGCTGTCAGGACATTACCAACAAATAACCGATGGATAACGTCAACCAAATACTTAAAGTAGATGCTTTGCATTATGAAGATAAATGCCAAAATTTAGCAGGTGCTGTAAAATAAATTCCTAGTGCGAAGGATTATAATTGTTTCTATTTTTTCAAATTTCTAAGAACGTTGAAGTACAAAAATAAATTGGTACCAATTTATAATACGGAAATTAAATGATTTTATCCACTCTGATTTTTATGCTTTTGTGCCCACAAAGTCAACCTCTATTATGTGTTTTTATTGCTAAAGTCTAAGGTTTATTGCAAACCAACGCCCTGCCACACAGCTGTAACTCTCAAGTCATCCCATCATCCAAAATTATACTCAATCAATTAAGTATAATTGATCAATGAATAAAATATGTATTAATTATACTTAGTCAATGACTAAACAATTAAATTAATAATTATCCAAAATTATGCTTTAAACCATTTTGTAATTTTGAATTATCACCAGGCTTATTGTGTAAATAGACCTGTACAGTTTTATTTTATTTTTATGTTTTTTAACTTCTATCAAGAGCATTCAAAATATTGAAATTCTTCGCAAACACATAGGAATTTTATAATTTGCAGGGTATTTTAATTGAATATTTCTCCAACTGCCTCAAATTTTAGTACACCAGTTTGTTTTATTATTGGTGACGAGCCTCAATAGGTCTAAAGTTAATTTACCCTGCCAGACCTTCCAAATCTTTTGATTGTGCCTTTTTTGGTAATTAATTTTTCTTAGTCTTTCTTCATCGAAGATTGATGACCACTCACCGATGCAGCGAATTCTTTGTTGACATTTTTAGTCGAAATGTGTGTAGTCACAACACAATCAATTCAAGTTACAATGAATATGTTTTGTATTATAAAAGAATGTGTCAAGTAGAATAATTTTATGTTTTTAAGATTTAATTGTAGTTAATTACTTTATTTGAATTGTTCATATTGTATTTTTATTTTGATGTGCCTTAGATGAATCTTATTTATTTCTCTCTCATTTAATAATTTAATTTCTATGATTTTGTATTTGAAATTTGTCAAAATCAGTGAAAAATAATATGAGGGTGTACTGCTAGTGATATTGTACCTCTAATCTGCCAAAAAAAATATTACTCGATCATACCAATACCCATCGACCAAATCTATTTAATGTAACTTTTTTTTTGTAACAAGTACTTAACAGTTACAAGTCAACTTGTACTTCCGCCTTTTTATGATTGTGAAACGTTCCCTCTCTGAAAAATTCAGCACTGAGAACTTAATCACAATCTTTTTATTTCATGAGTTTTAGCTCATCAAATATTGTTCATTCTTATTAATTTAACACCTGGGACGATCCTTCAATAAACTGTTAAATACTTGTTAGTATCTTATTACAAAATATCCAGTGCCTGTGACCTTACATTTCTAATGAGGGTAAAGATTTTCATTTTTATGAAGAACATTTAAATGTATACCCTCAACAACAAACATGAGATAATTAACCCTCCGTAACAAACATGAGGGAAGTATTTTTTATTTTTCTGTAAATAATTATTGTAAATTCTTTTTTACCTTCTTTCGTAAAATGTCAGCTTTTTTTCTATATTGACTCCTTTTGTTGCAATTTGTTTTAAGTTGATCGAACTATACGCTGAGGATGCATAATGGGGGAAATCGATCAAGATCCTTGTAGAGGTCGGCCAGATTGTTTCATCACCAAGCTAAAAAATTGAAGATCTACGATATTCCTCTGAAAGAACTGCATGATTCTTTAGCTTGTTAAGTTTTATGGCAGTGTCAAATTTGCCAACATTTCCACGAAAAGCAAAGTAACTAACAAAGAGCGAAGCCACAACTTCATATCATCAAGAATAATTTTGAATTATGTTTTTATTTAAGCACCCCCATGAAGACTTCTCAGTTGACAAAAAATATTTGAAAATATATAAAGAAATGTTGATGAGAAATAATAAGGCTGAAAGAATGAGATGAAAGGGACAACCGTGTGCTCTTGAGGCACTGAAAATATGAGACCATCAATTTTTTTTCCTTTTTTTTTCTTTCTGGTCTAAGATCTAAACTGGGGGTCTCTGAAAGAAACGGGGAAAGGTTAGTGCCATGAAAATTGCTAAATCAGTTTTGTGAAGACATAAATTGATGGAACCCATCCCATCCAAATTTCCCCCATTAAGTTTCCTCTCTGAGCTCTTCGTGTTCTCAAGTAGCTATGGCAGTCAACCAGTGAATAACATTTTTGTTGGAAGTTATTATTTTTTGACTGTTGTTGCTTGTATCAGCTATTGATAAGTCAAACCCACTTTGTTCATTGAATACTCTAATATGTTTATATAATAGCTAGTTAGATTTTCAAATTCTTCATGTGCGATAACATTTTTAAATAGTTATGAGTCAACTTATTTAAATTTTTACATGTACCTATAGACGTAGGAAAAAAGAAAAGTATGTTGAAGTTAATGTGTAATGGAAAAAAATGTGCGCCGTGTGAACCTGATATTTTGAGCAGTTTTGAGTGTGATATGTGTTGATGTAGGATGTGAATAATTTTTAATTACTAGTGTTTCATATAATTACAGTGACAATTGCCATTCCCTCCCTTTCAATCATGTTATTCCCTTCAGGTACCTCTTTTTCAGGGTAACTCAAATTTATTTCTCTCAGTCGGTACAGTAATACCTTGATTATCCGATATATTGTGGCAAAGATGTGGGCCGGATACCAAAAACGCTGGATAATTGAAAATTCACGTAAATACGTGTAACCACTTGGAATGTGTATGGAGACAACAAGAAACACGAAGGAAACAAAGAAAAAATAAGAAAAATAACGCAAAAACATGCCTCATTGTTGCGCCTGATAAGTGATGAGAGGATAATTGAAGTATTACTATCTGTATCTTTTATGAAATCTTAATTTTCAGCAGCCTGAAAGTAAATTATGCACATAATTTATATTGGCTTGTTCTATTTTTCAACTGTATTTCTCTCTTTAAAATTGATTAAACTCTATTGCCTGAGTAAGATCTTAAATATGTCCAGGAAAGGTTGAGATTCATTTGTATTCCGGTGATCAAAATACATTGAATCCTTAATGAATGCAAAGTGATAGGCTTAACTATTTTAAGTTTTAGTTTGGGAATAAAAGGACAAATCTCTGAGGCTTAATTTTTTCAGTGTCCCAGAGACTGTTTTTACGATCAAACATTTGGTATAGAAGGCATGAACATGATCCAACTGCACAAACCAGTGAAGAGTGAATAACTGCCAATTAACCTGATGGGTACCTATCCTTACTGATATCCTATTTAATGAGGAAATTTGGCTTCTTCACTACCTTGTATCCACTGACCTTTTGAAAAATTGCTTTTACTTGCAATTGTAATTAGAGGAGGGAGTTAAATACATTTGACGAATAAAACATGCCTTTTATCAGGTGTTTCATTACATCACTGTCACTTTCGGTTTACCTCTAATCAAAATAATCGTGAACTTATTTTGTTGGAGACATCTTTAATTGCAATTTGTTGCAGTTCCCCAAAAATCAGTTCGTAATTTTTATTCTAAATTCTGTTATTTATCTGTTGAATTGTCTATGAAACATTACCTAACAAATAAAGTTCTGATTTATGAAGTAAGTTTTATGTTTTCATTGTGCACTTGACCACAGACCCGTTGCATCTTTATTATTTTAGGTAGGTACCTCCGTTTGTTAGATTCGTACCTGACTCAGTTCTCTTTCGAAGACTGATGTGAACAACAACATTTTTTACTGCAGGTGCGCTAAGTTTCTTCTGTCTTTGGCTCATCAACCAGTAACAAACTAATGACATCAAGATGATGGTGGAACTACTAAAATGGAGATTTCAGTTTGCATTATTAAAGACTTCCTGTGATATGTACTTTTTTATCCACATTATAAAGTCGTACACCTCCAAAAGCCACCTCATTCTTTATAAAAACTGCTTACAATGTCCTACTTTGGGTCTTTAAATTTCAATTCCTCATTTCAACAGGAGCAACACATTTGAGGTCTACATTACTTCATCTTTAGTGTAAAGGTGAGCAGAATTGTCAGACTCGATACTAAAAATGGTGTGGTGTGTTGTGAGTAGATAGGAATCCACTCATATGATTAAAAGGCAACAATCAGAAGGTGCAATCACCACTCAATGCTAGTAGAACTTTAAGGACTCAATGCTATTACGTATTGAGATTTAAAATTAAGTTGAAGATACCAATGATGAGAGAGGAAAGAGAAAAGAATTTATTATTTACCTTTGGCTTTTATATACACACAAGTTAAGAAACATGTATACAAAATACATAACAAGGTACACTCATTGAATTATAAATGAGATAACAATGACAGAGAAAAAATAAATGTGAACAAAATAACAAATTAATTTAAACCCTGATATGAGGAATTAATAATTCAAACAGCATTTTATGTACAATTATAGGTAACGTTCTACCATGCTAATTTACTTCCTAAAATGAAAAGAGTTAATTGATAAAAACCATACTATTACTCAAGTCAAAACATATGCAAAAAAATTCCCAGAAAAAGACAGGAATGATTAGACACGCAGTCTGTCTCTGACAACAGCAGTGAAGCCTATTCACTATTTCGTTCGGAGAAAATGGATTTTTACTGAGGACCCACAGGTAAAGGTAAAGGAACCTGAGGCATGTTATTTGGTCTTATATTGAAGATGATAGGATGCTATTGTGAGGGATGCACATTTAGTTCCTTCTCATATCTGGCCTGAGTACATCCCTCACTGAATTAAAGAACTTCAGACTGAGTACACTACTGGCTTCAAAAAGAGAGTGAGTATAGGATGAAACAGGAGAGGCTAACGATGCCAATTTACCATCAAATTAGTATCCAAGGGTGTACACGTGTTACGTCATTTTGAGATCTGAAGAGAAACCAATCTTCAGCATCAATTTTCAAAATAATAATCGCAATTTTCAAGACATGAGGTCTCACCAATGGCATTAAAAGATCAAATAAGAAAAGAACCGAACCTACTTCCACTCAAAGGAAATTTTTGATGAGAAAGACAAAACTGTTAATGAATTTTTCTCCAAAAAAATAGTGATTAGGTTCCCTGAAGTTCTTAAGAACAGAAAAAGTAGAGGTATAATATTCATTGGAAGTACTGATAGTTCTTATCTATTAAATAGATAGAACTTGATAATTAGGAATCAAAGTTGTAACAAAGCATTAATTTGACCTGAACACTTGATGGAATACTTGCCCTTGGCTTCTGCCTAAAGAGACTTACATAAAAATGACGGCAACAAAGGAATACCTTATGGAACTGGAGTATCTCCACCACTCACATTTTATGGACATTCCAAAGGCTTTAAAAAGTGTTCAAGCATTTACTTAGTTCATATTGCAGAAAATCTTGCTTGAAGAAATAGGCAGGTGCAAGCAATCACTTCAGGATCTCACAAATCGTACTCAAAAATTATGAATGGAAAATGAACAGTTTTTTGAAATCAGCTTAAACTAGTTGTACCTCACTTAAATCTTAAGCCCTTGCTGAAAAATGAAAACAAAGAATACGAAAAAAACTGCAAAAAAACAAATAAAATTTTGCTATTTAAAAAAAAAATGACTGAATTTCACTAAATTGAGAATAATATAAATAGATAATGATAGAACATATGAGCACTAAGTACATAAAATTACATATGTACAAAATTGTTTAACAAATTTACAGTTTTTGAGAAAGTTAGAATTCAAAAATATGAAGAGACAGAAAAAATAATAGGAAGTTTTCGCTTTTATATACTTGAATCAGTCTAAGATATTATTTTTGCAGGCTTATCTATTATTAGCATCAAAATAAAAAATAACTAGATGAGGAAACGAAAAGTTGTAAGAAGTAACTGAATAAGATGCCCTATTGGATAGAACTTGCGTCAGAAAAGTAGATATTTGTTTACTTTCCGTTTGCAAGCCATCGCACTGCAGCCGACCAAGGGCAATCAAGGATAGACCAATTGCAACAGCAACTCCACTTGCTGCCACAGTGCACAGGTACTAAAAACTGATACCTTCCTATGGAGAGATATTGCTGAATTTGTCTATTGCATTCAGAAGTTAACAACAGCAACTTATCTAATGCGAGTTCTAGTTATTTTATAGAAGGTAAATATTTTCAGAAAAAGATTTATTTATGCGCAAGTTTTTGAATTTTCTTTGCTTGGTTAAGCCAACATAGATATGAAAATGAAGTGCCACTTCTTTCAGAAATAATGAAGTACCTATGAAATTTTATCAAAGCAGTCTACTTAATCTATAGAACACAAAGTTTCACTAACATTTTACCTATTTGCTCTTTGATATAGTTTTGAGGAACCCCAGTACCTTAGAAACACACAAAAATCTAGAAAAACAAGGAAAAAGGAATTTACAATGTACTTGAATGGCAGTCTGGAAAAACGGCTGTAATAAATTTTTGGCGTTTTTGAGCTGCCTAAGTCATGAAACTCATGAAAAGCCTCTCTGCACACGTACTGAAGGTAAAACAAGTTGCATATGCTTGTGTAATAGAGCGTGGCATGACATTAGTAACACTAAACCTAAAAAATGGATTAGTCATTTTTGCAGACTGCCATTCATTTGACACAGTGACTTGAACTCAATAAACTACACTCAAGGCTAGAAGCCTTGATGACTCAAAATCATTATGCATTGAAATGCATATTAATTAAGTTCCTCAAAAAATAAACTTAAAGCTGTAATCCACTATCTTTCCTTTTTAGATATCAATTTAACTGGTTGTGAGGCAATGTAAACTTGCTACGTATTCCCATTTGTGTAAAAAAAATAAAAAAATTTCTACAATATGACTTGGGAGGAAGAAAATCACAGAAATTTGTGGACTAAAATTGAACTTTAACGGACCTAGGATCTAAGGTCCTCAGGAAGCTTTCGGCTTAAAATCCATTAAAAATCTAAGCTTAGTTATTTCATATATTTTGAAGGTTTCTACGGATGTTTCCGAAAATTAAAAAAAAAACATTCCGATGTAAAAAAGTTGCCACTCAACCCAATTGGTGAATGACCGATCAACTTTCACTTTTGTCGCAGAGACATTTTGGCTCTTTAGCTACAGTCATAGTACAAAAAATTATCTTTCATTAATTGAATTCAAAAAGTGCAAAATACAAGGCAGTTGTTTATTATGGATGGACACCTGTGCAAATGAATAACATACTTATTGTCCATAATTTAATATCAAATATTCTCCGCAATGAGAAAGTTGATTTTCTTGACTCAGTTGTATATTCTATATAAAAACATTACAAACAGCAGTTCAGAAAACAGGAGTGGACAATTCAAAGATAGTTCAGGTATAATTCATCGAAGAGAGAGAGAGAGTAATGTTAGAATCAAGATACTCTTTTTCAATTAATAAGAAGAAAATAATCTTCATAAATTAAATTTTTATGACAGTAAAAGATGTCAAATAGTGAAAAGTTTAAAGTTACTAGGCTAGGTAAGTCTATCGTTGAAGTCTTAAAGTGGCTATCTTCTGTAAACTGCATAAAAAATTATAAAAACAGAAAAATAGATTGAAGAGTTAAAAACTAAAAACAATAGAGAAATCAAGCTATTTACTGAGCCCTTTAAGTGGAATAACTGATAACTCAGGTCTGCACAAAGAAAAAACATGCTGGGCATGTGTTATAAGATACTCAATTATTTCTAGCGCTGAGTTTGAAAATGATTTAGGTTTTTCTTCAATACATCAAGATTTTCCTAAAAAAGCAGGCTTTTCCGGAGAAAATTCAGTAAGTAGGAATACTAGTGCATGACAAAGAAAAACTGGGGTCAATTATGGTCTCAACCTTGAGAAATACATGAAAATCACCAATTCGATTCCAGCATTTTTAAAGAAAAAAGAAGAAAAAAACAAATTCAATTTGCAGACCTATATAAATGGCTAATATAGAAAAAAGAGAAAAATTAATTTAATTAATTGACAACCATGGATTTATCCTGAAATCTCCTAGAAAATACCCAGAGACAACATCGGAGTTGTCATGAGGATAGCGGTCAAGTTTTAAAAACTTGGGAAAAAAAAAAATAAGAATTAAAGTCAACAAACATTAAGAACCCTTTTTCGGTGTAATTTCCAAAGAAAATACACCATTTTTGTTTCTATTTATAAAAATAAACAACGAAACAATATAATTTAAACAGTTGAGGGAGCATTCTCATGACTAGAATCATGGATAGGAATATTCATGGACTTATCTGCTTGGCTCTTGGAGCTTGCATCGTTGGATGCATCTGAATCTTCTCCGATAACAGGATAGCCCTTGAAATCCTCTTCTGATTCATCGTTGTTATCATCACTTGGCGATGCACACACATCTGGAGTAATACTGTCCTTTTCGCTACCTACAGAGGGATTCGTCTCAACTTTAGCATCATCTTTGATTGAACTACCATTGCAGTTGACACTATCTTTACTAGCTCCATTGCATAGTTTCTTATCATTCTCTTTGTCGCAGTTTTCATTGACTGCTTTCACAGCTTCTTCTTCACCAGTGTTGATGTTGACAAAAATTTTTTCCAACTCCTGATTTTCACTTAACTCTTCGTTAACCTCAGGATGGAATCGATTTGAACCATTAGCCACACCCTTATCTTGGAATATCATGACTTTATCATTGGAGTTGGGGTTGTCCGCTGGCTGTGCCCAGAGTTCAATGCGATCGCACTTCATGTAAGCATCTGGCTTCATGCCTTTCATCTGCTGAAAGTGCAATTTGTTATGTTCTTTCATGTAGTTTGTCTGAGGTACCGAGTAATCACAGTGTTTGCAAGCGTACGTTGCACCCTTGATATTTGAATGGCGATTGAGATGATGTCCTACGCCATCTTTACGGATACTACTGTAAGGGCAGTATGGGCAACGAGCCACTGTTTCAGGAGGTGAGCTGGCTGTATTATTTTCTTTGAGCTGCATTAACATGACAGCTTGCTGATCGGCCATGCTCAGTTTTAGAGTCTTACCAGCTCGAACTTTATGATCCTTGCCATCATCGCTTTGCATTTCTGCACTTTCTGAAAGATTGTCACTAATATACTCAGCATCACTCTTATCCAGGGTCCTTTCTGAGTTCCGGCTGGTATCACTTAGATCATGTTTCTTCATGTGCTGCAAGTAATTTGCATAATACTTGACAGAATAGTCGCATCTCTCACATCTATACCTTTGTTTCGCGCCATGAAGGCTCAAGTGGATTTTGTACTGCTCTCGTTTGTCGAATGCTGAAGGACACTTATGACATTTGTAGCGCTTTTCTCGCATGCGACCATTTTTCAAGTACGTTGGATAAGTGAATTCAGGACTGCCATGCATCAATATTCCAAACTCTGGGTCGATAAATTGAGCAGGAGGCGAACTACACGTACTGGCTGAATCTCCATTCATGTTCCCTTTTTGTGATGCTTCACTTTTCTGTTTAAACAAGTCCGTCCCTGACATTGGGATATGGTTACTGGAAGGTTTACTGAAGAATTTGCCATACTTGTTAGAATACTTTTCTCTAGGTTCCAGATTGTGAATGGCTTCATGTTTGATGAGATTTCCATAGGTTTTGACAGCATAATCACAGCTTCGACATTTATGTGGACTCCCACTGCCATGTAAAGTGTTATGATACTGCAATGCGACACTTTTGAAAAACTTTGCCGGGCATTTCTCACAAGAATAATGCTTTTGGAGTCCTTTGAATTGCTTCGGACTCTGAGCTTTCAATTTTTGATTATTGGCTTCTCCTGAAGCTTGATCGTAACTTCCATCCATTATAATACTCTTGTTTGAGGCGTTGACAACAACCCAGGCATAACTAGCATTAGAAGTGCCATCCAGAATGACAGCTGTTCTAGGCCGAGGATGATGAGGAGAAATTCCGTAAGTTGCGCAAAAGGCACTGGTCCGCTCTTGATAATCGTCCGTGTGCACTTTGTAATGAGCAAGTAAATGAGGATGCTGCCGAGCAGTGTACGAACAAGATTCACACTGATGAGAAAGTTTCAAGGCGTGGAATCTTGAATGAATTTCAAGTTCTTTGACATACAAAAACCTTGCAGGACACAAAGAGCAAAAATGTAACATTTTCCCATCTGCTTCAAGCTCTGGCTTAGCCTCTTCGCTATTATCACCAGTTAGATCTATAGAGCTCTCAATCTTATTTGACCTATCTTCACTATTATGGCTACTCTGCCGACTAAAATTGCTAATTAAACCATTTGGTAGCTGTAACTTATCAGAGTTAGGATTCAACAGATCTTGATTGAGCATCTTGTTGATTTCTCTGATTTGGACGTCATCACTCTTGGTCGTGTCGACCAAGGCACAAACTTGACCGAAGAGACCCTGGTGCACCTTTGTATGAGAGGATAGAACACCAGCATTATTGCAAACATAGTTGCACTCGGTGCAGTGGTGTGACTGTAGAGGAACTGAGGGTGACCCATTTTCTTTTACCTTCAATTCTCTAGCTCCGTGCATTTTTTCATGCTCCTGAATATTAGATTTTCTAATGTTAACATGAGGGCAATGTCGACATTTGAACATTTTTGTTAGGGTTCCTAGTTTAGAGACCCAAACTAGTGGGATTTCATTAAATAATGATGTATCAGTTTTGCTTATGTCTCCTGGAGATTCAAGTACCTCTTCATACTCCTCATAAGGAAGATTTTTCCCATAGGCTGACTCAGAAACACTTATTCCATGAACTCGCAAGTGTTGATGAAGTAAGTGTCTTCGGGTGACATTGTAAGAACAAATGTTGCACTTGAAGGAGGCTCCACGTGGTCGATGGAACTGTCTATGATACAGGAACTGGCTCTTGCTATTCGACACATATGGGCAGTTGGCACATTTATAACGCTTTGTGATGAGTGATGAGTAGGTTTCATGATTCGGCGAATCCTCCTGCAAAAAAAGAAAAAATCAAATGACTCACCAAATTAATTCATTTTTCACTCATTTTTCAGCAATTTTCACTGTCTCCATGATTTAAGTGGGCAAGAATATGAAATGTAATTCATTGGGAACGAACTACAGCTATGATTTATTTTAGGAGGTATGCATGCCAAAAAATTTGAAAGATGAGATATATCATGATTTCTTCGCTATGCTAGAGACAATTTTTCAAAAACAGCTGTTATTAATCAATTAATTCTCAAATTATGCTCGACATCCTTGATCATTAACCCTTTCTGTCATTTGAGGGCTAATAAACATTCATTAAAGGTTCATTAAAGAGGGGAGAAAAAAGTTACCAAAGTTCCTGCCTTTGTGCATGTGCACCATACACGATAACTGACTCAGGTTGTGGATGTAAGATTTGACTATGCTGATCTAGAACTGAACAGGTTAAGCCTGATTCTGAAGAGAAAGTATACCAGTGATGTAAAAGAGATATTTGAAGAGCAAACGGTCCTTGACGGCTCTTACAGATACAAGTCAATAAGAAAATATTATTTTTAATGAGAAAGTTACTTAAACCGAATGCTACGGCTAAAACTGATGGAAACATCTTGTTTACCTCTTCGTCCATACTCCTTGGCGAGGAATCGTTGAACTGACTGTTAGTTTCACACTCATTGCTGTGGGCTTGCTGCAAATGGTCCATTAATTCACTGAAAAAAGCATTGAAAAATACTTTGAGAATGCGTCTCTGAGAAAAATATTGCAATAAAAAATTATGATGAGTACCTGAGCTAGGAAAATTGACTATCCCATTACTTACATAGCTCTAGAGAGGAAAATTTTTCGAGAATATTCATTTAGATACCTAATCAGATTTTCTGATCATTTTTCTCAATTTTCATTCAATATTGAATTGTTCATTGGTTTACAAAAACAGGTTACAGGCGGTTCTTACGAATGACACTTGCTTATTTCGACAGAGTTTGACAGGGAGGAACCAAGTCACATCAAGATGGAATCAAGGAAAAAGTTATAAGTCTAATTATTCTCTATAACTCAATGTTAGAGATGAATTTCAATGCCCATTATTACATTCAGAATATTTTTCTTGACTTCAAATTTCTGACGGGAAAAAACGGGCTGCCCGTTAAGGGTGACTTATTTCCTTTCCATCTCAGATAATGTTTCTGTAAATTCAGTCCGTTTTCAAAAGACTTTTTTTGTCTGATAGTTTTTTCCATAACTCTGTAAAATAATCGTATAGCTATGTATAGCTAGTATATACAAGGCAGTGAAAAACAGGAGCTTGAAAATAATTTAAACTTACTCTTCAGTGACAACATAGAAAGGACAGAAGTAGCATTTGATTGTTGCATTTGGATTCTTTTTGTGTGTTGCTGTGTGAGCTACAATTTCTGCTTCAGAGCTGCAAGAAAATGAGCAGACCCGACAGGCCCATTGACCACCTGAGCAAAAAATAACATAAACATGAGTAAAGACGAGCAATTTTTAAACTGGAAGAAAAATTACAAGGTGAAAAAAAGATAATATAAAGATATTATCTTTTTTTCTAATTTTGATTACAGGAATACATTCTGCTGATCTTGTGGATCACCCCTCCTTTTTTTCAAAGAGATAGGTGATAAATACATCAAGTAGAGCAAGGATTCTTCAAGAATAAAAATCCTAGAAATCTAATTTTTCTAAAAATTGATGGGCAGCCTGTCATTTTGAATATAATGAGATTAGCTTTCTTTATCATTGAGGGCATTTGATGAAGGTTATATTGAAAGGCTCCTTTTAGAGATCAACAACTGTTTACTTACTCCGCCCAATTGAGGGATAACAAAGAAAGCACCCAAATTCATGATTCCGTTTCATGTTAACCTTTGACTTGTCATGACGCTAAACAAAAAATTCCAAAAACAGCCTGCTGATGTGTAAAATCTAACTGGTCTTTACTTCTATCTCTTAATTAATATAATAATTAAATAAGTAAATAAAAGAATAAAAGAAAATATAAATGTTATGTGCTCATAAATCAACACTTGCAAATGTTCATTTCTACCTCTCCCTTCACTCATACTGCCAAGTTAAGGAAAAACACAGTATGAAGTGTAGTCATTGAGAATACTTTTCTTCAAATTTTTCGGACTTTAATATGAAATATTTAAAAATTTCAAGAGAAAATACCTATGCATAAATTTCTTCAAAAATAAGTCTTTTCGGAGGAAATGTGGGAACATTTGAATGTTCGAACAGCATTTACTCTTAGCCCAGCAGGACAGTCATAAGCTGATTTATTAATATTATCATATATCAGACTCACTTTTTGGTACTTAAAGAACAATTTTCTCAGGTTGAAAAGAAAAAACAAACAAACTTACTTTTGGAGATATTTTCGGGTGAGTCATTTGCAATCTTACTGTTTTCTTTTCTTGAAATTGTAATTTCAGGTGGCTTTGGTTCTTGATTTGCCTGTAAAAAGAGGAAAACTTTAAATTACTAACTTAGGTACTTCTCAGGATGCAACGTGAAATATTTCAGAATTACTCACTGTCAGAAAAGAAGTATGAAGGTGCAGAAAACCGGACTCATTGACGTAGAAAGTCCTAACTTGCAGAGAGCACATATTTTTCAGACTTACATACTTAATGGAAAAAAAAAGTTTAATAGGAGAAAACTAGCGTAGTGATACTCCAATTGTCCGATGCTGCAGTCAAAACTGGGTGTTTGGTTAAGAAAAGTTGGCAACTTGACATAGAGCAGTTACTAAGGCGATTGAAAATATGTAAATAATTTGTTTTTTTTTTTGTTTATGAATAACTATTTTTTACATTTACAATGGAAAATTTGCCAAGTTTCAGCTTTTTGGTTACAAACAGAACCTAAAATGGCATGTTTCCTATCTTTTTTTAGTTGTTTCAATTATTTTACTTTTTTGATGGCCGACGCAGCCCTTGCCACAAATTGTCGAATTGAGGGATTACCGTAAATCAGTCGCACTCTGAAGTCTTTGAAAAATCTTAAAGCATTACTAACTGCTGAATTCACTGTCAGTCAAGAGATTTTGAACACCAGGAAAGGTGCCCATCCCTCCTTTCTCAGCTTATTTGCATACACAGGAAAGTATACTCATCAGCGCTGCACTAGGACAACTATATATACGTAGAGGAGTTAACTTGCACTTTCACTGAGCAATTGTTCTGTTCATGTTTGTCCAATATACCTGTAGCGCGATGAATATTGTTCAGAAATCATTCAAGAGTAATCTGTTGCCCTCCCGGTTGCTCGTACTGCTCAGAGCAAAGGGCAGAAAAAAGTTAGTCTGCAAATGGGTCTGATAAATCATTACTGTCTCATTTATAAAAATAAAGAGCAGTCATTGAAGCAACAGTGAGAGCCTTCTTAACTGAAATGGTTCTCATTGAACTTAAAGTGCAAGAAGTGTTATCGAACACATTAATTAATCATACCATTTTATTAGGAGAAAAATTGTTCTCTTGGTGAGAAGGTACAGCTGTTTTCCGGGCAGTTGATTGAGAAGCATTAGAAGTCTTAACATTTCGCTCCACTTCAGCTTGTTTATAGTGTTCCTTGACATGGGCTAGTACGACAGTGCGATCACTGTCCCTGCAAAATAAAAAGAGCCGGTCGTTTTTGAAAATATTCTCCGATTAGATTCTACAACAAGAACTATAAAAAAAAAATACTGCAATATTTGTATATTAATATACTGCAAATACTTTTAATTCTTCAATATTTATGCAAGCATTTGCATTTAAAAATGTGACACTGCCACTGTGTCAGATTGAAACAGGTGTTTGTTTCAGATTGATTTGATGATGCTGCACTGCATGCTGTTATCATTCAGAAGAATTTTCTTTCTTTTTGACTGTCATTTCATTCAAACTTAGCTAAGTAAGGGGCATAGCATCTGCATAATTTACATGGTTGGTATGGGAGAGAAACCTCTCTTTATTGTTGCTACACAGTGGTTCTCTTTAAAGCAATGTAAAATATCCACATTTCCTTGCATAAACTGGGAACCATGGCTCTCCACAATAATGAATTAAGTGTAGCAACAGATCTACAGGTAAATGCGCGTACAGCTGCTGAAATAATTTGACATTCCTTGAGTGATTTTAGAATGACAGATTAGTGACTGACAAATAATATGTTGTGGCTTTGAGATTACACAATTTAAAAATTTAATTTACCTGAATAAGCATTTTTTACACTTCCACATTGTTTTCTTGTTTTCTGGACTAGATTTCTTCTTTGGCGGTTCTGAATCAGATGGCTCTGCGCTTGGCGGCCGTTTAACAGCTGCAGCAGGCACAGCTGATTTACGAGCTGTTTGCTGGGAACTAGGTACAGCATTTGACGAAGGTTTCGGTGACTGAGAGTTAGCACCTCCACTAGGTATGGCTTTCGTTCTCCGCCCTGTTCCACTGCTTTCAGCTGATGGCTCATGAACACGGATCAATGTGAGGTATCTGTTATATTTGGAGTAATTTCGTCGTCCTGTTTCATCAGTCATCAAAACTCTAGCCTTAACATGGTTCGGGTCACGAGCAGTTTTTAGACGAATGTGCTTGGTGATGTCCCATCTCCAGTTTGATCTGTAGGAGCATAGTGAACACTCAAATGGCTTCTTATTCAGATGACCTACGATATGTACATGGAATCTTGAAGCTGTTGCTGCCCAGAATGTACAGTGAGGACACTTGTATGCCTGCAATCAAACAAAATAAATTCACATTACGGGCACTGCTTTGATTTGGAACAAAACCGTGTTCTCCTAATTACATAATAGACGCTAATAGTAGCGTTGTCATCATAAGGATTCTCTATTATATTGAATTGGATCCAAACAATAACATTTGCATAACCTCTTTCAATGCTACCAAAGCGAATAAATCGTTAAGTATCACTTTTCTGTGACGCGGCACTAATAGCATCTATAGTATTCGGAATCTTGATTTGGAGCAAAAATACATGAAAGTCTCCCTATTAGATGAACAAAGAGCAAGTGGTGCATGATCATCACAGAACCTTTAAATGCTCAAAATGAAGATAAACCACCATCATCTGATGTTTACAGCATTGCAAAAAGGCCATCGCTGAACTTCTCTTGATGGACCAAAACAGTGATTATGACTAATTTGTAACATTACGAAGAAGGGAAGGTGTTCAGCCTTCTAAGTTTTGCTATCAAAACTAAAATAGTCAGAGTATGTGGCAGCAACATTATTGAGGGGGTTCAGGACAGCCACGGCACGGCCTACCAAGTGGGTTTTCCCCTAGTGGTGCCGGTGGCCGAATTCTTGAAAATATGTCGGGCCAACTTGACAAGACAAGCCCTGTATTAACCATGCAACATATCGCATTTCGATATCTTATCAGGCTGTTTTAAACTCTCAAAAGTCGGTCCGCTGAACTGAAATCCATTGACTTATTTACAGATTAAAAGTTACCCGAAGAAAGCATAGAATGTCTGCTCACCTTTCTAAGATGGCCATCAGTATCATTTGATTCTGAGATTGGTAAATACCCATGAGTAGCTTCTGACATTGTAAATAATCCAAAATGAAGGAAAACTGTGCAAAATAGTAATTATATCCAACTTGTAAAAATAGGACATGCTGATGGTGCTGGAGTCATGTTCAATGAGAGCATCCTTGCACTCGTTTCACGAATATACTCGGTTAAACATTAATACTCGAAAAAAGAAACGCCCTAGCTTATGCACAAAAACATGAGATCAGACTTGAAATGGCAGTTGTCCTTCACAAGCAAACACAATACTCAATTAGTTATTTTAACTACACAGCAAGTTGCCATAAAGTATGTGGGATGGTGTGGACTTATCAGCGGCAACAATAACAACTTATCAACACCAGCCTGACGAAAACAAAACAGTCAAAAATCCACGAATGCATTAGCATTACACGACTGGGACTGGGTCAATTCGCTAGAACTAATGTGAAGAGGAGGGGGGGGGGGGGGTAAAAGGAATTTTGTGGTTGACGTCCACCGCCAATAGTGAAAGTGTGACCGGTTTCAAGTCAGGGACCGGGTAGGCAATTCGGATTACACATATGTGTGTATTTTAGATGAATGATTGTAATGAACATACGGGAGGAACATTTAGGCATTTAGAGGAACATACCAGGTTCTTTTAAAAGAGGACATGACTCTCGTTAATTTTCTGTCGAAAACTAATAGACCCTTATTTTACAAAAATATTGCCGTTTCCTTGGAGACCGTTCTTTCATAAGAAGACTATTAAAATACGATCCGGTTAAGTGTCAGCTGTACCTATCACCTTATCGCCAGTACCCATCGCCTTATCGCCTGTGTTGGGACCTTAAAAGCGACTAAGGGGCCCCAAGAAATCTAAATTGCATGCAACATTCAGATTTATCGACGCGGTTTGGGAGACATTAGAAGAAGGGAAGAGGCCCCACGGTCTCAAAATGAAAGCATTCAATGGTGCCTATGTGCGGTTCCTGACAGGGCCGGATTAAGGGGGTGGCCATATGGGCCGCGGCCCATGGCGGCAAAATTTAAGGGGCGGCTAATTTTGCAATCTTTTTGAATGTAGGTATCAAAAAAAGAGAGAAAAAATCGGATTCAGAAAATAAATTATAAACGAGAAAAGGCGACAAAATCTCTCATTTCCTGAGAGTAAAAGTATAGTAATTTCTAATTTTTTCGTCTTTCGGTGATACAAGAGACAGCACCTTTAATTAGTCGAGTTAAGAGGGAAACCAAAGACGCAATTTTACCTGGAACGGAGCGGCGCGGCGGTCGGCATTAAGGGGGTGGCCACATTGGCCGCGGCCCATGGCGGCAAATCTAAGGGGCGGCAAAATTTGCAATTTTTTTAAGTGTAGGTATAAAAAAAAAAAATCGGATTGAGAAAAAAAAAAAATTCAAACGAGAAAAGGGGACAAAATCTCTCATTTCCTGAGAGTATAGTAATTTCTAATTTTGTCGTCTCTAAGTGATACAAGAGACAGCACCCTTAATTAGTCGAGCTAAGAGAGAAACCAAACACGCAATTTGGTCCGGAACGGCGCGAGAAGGAAATGATGACGAGGACTTGAGATGAAAAGGAGAAGCCCTCGCGCTTCGGCGCGGCGATCGGCATGTAACACATATTAGCGCCTACAATACTGCGCGAATACTTCACGCATTGCATCGAACACAGTGCGGTCATTGCGGTCACCGTGAAATGGATAGCGCCTACAAGAAGGCATGAATACTTCACGCATTGCGTCCAACACAGTGCGGTCATTGCGGTCAGCGTGAAATGGATAGCGCCTACAAGAAGGCATGAATACTTCACGCATTGCGTCCAACACGGTGCGTTCAGCAGCGGTCGGCGTGAAACGCATAGCGCCTACAAGACTGTCGGAATACTTCACGCATTGCGCCAAACACGGTGCGGTCTGCGCGGCGCGGCGGCGGAAGTTAAAATCATTGAACCACATTTATGTTTGTTCTTTGATAATTTTTTCGTTGATTTCTTATGAATGGAAGGCCTTTTCCACACAGAGATGGGTTTACGAAAATTATCTTTCGCGCATAGTTCTGTGAACTTATGCTAGTAGTGTTGACAGGGTTTTCCCAAAAAATGTGTTCAACACGAGTAAATGCGTCTTATACACCCCTCCCCTGCTGGCACGTTCACTTGATGGTATTTATTGAGTTTCAAAACGAATGAGAAGGGGGCGGCAAGGTACAGGCGGCCCATGGGCGGCAAGTAGGTGAATCCGGCCCTGATGGTTGGGATTGTGATACTTTTTTTCCATAAACTGGTTGGAGCAAGTTAGGAACAATGTGAGTGAAATATTAAGCCGCTGCAGTTAAGGACAAACCGTGTGATCGTCGCCAAAATGCTGCGAGCAACTCTTACTGATCCCAAACCGCGCATATTGCTTATCGAGATATTGAAGGGGAACTGGTCGAGGCGTGTGACTGTGTGAGAAACAGTGTGAGTGGAGTATAAATCCACTACAAAGCCAAAGCATGGAGAACTGATTGAGGTGCAAATCCATTTCCGGCTTTATAAATGTACATAATATGATTAAAATTCCTATCGGGGTTTCAGAATTTGTTTTTGCTGCTTGAGGTTTGGTACCTATCGATTTGATATTGCGGATAGTTTTCGGATTGTAGGCAAAATAGTTCGAGTATGTGTTCCAGAATGATAATTGTGACGCGAGCCGACTCGTTAGGACTTCTGAACTCTAGGATGCCTACGTAAATATGTATAAGTGGAGTAACAGGAAACGCTTCGAAAGTCGGGCCGAGGGAAAAGGCACGACGACAAGGATAAGTGCGAAGTTGCTGAGACCAAGACCGTACATTTAAATTTCTAATGCATCTCGTCAAAACCTACCGTTAGATGAAAAAGCTCCATGTACGTCATCGAATGAGTCCATATACCTCTGGTAATATAGAAAAATCTTTCAAATCTATAGAATCGATACATGATAAAAAAAATATTCATACTGCTCGGAGAAAAATTAATAAAAACTCGCGATTAGCAACCAGTGGGGTAGTGATGCAGGCAAGCTGTACATCGACGGTGTAAGTCCGCAATCTCCCCGTATCTCGGTTTGCGACGTCGCAGACTTCCTGTCATACTTTATTTTGTAAATGAAAAACTACTCACCGGCAATTCTTAAAAACTGCCGTGATTTTTCTTCTCGATGCCGAGAAAATTCTGTGAGAACTTCAAGGAATGTTGTCGATTTGTTCTTTTTTAAAAAAATAAAATAGGAGCAGATATTTTCAAACACTGTAAACGAGAAGCGTGGTTGCGGACTTACGCCGTCGACATGCAAGGAGAGCAAGACAGAAAAACACCATCATAGCGCGTGATTCAACGTTTTGATATTAAAACTATGTGTGAAAATAAATGAATTCAAAATGAACTAAATGCATAGGCTTCTCGCGCTCCACAGTTCGTTTTGATTTTTATCATTTACCAACACATAGTTTGTTTGTTTGTTTATTTTTTATTTTTTTTGTTTTTTGTTTAGTTTTTTAAGCATAAACACGTTCAAATAAGGGTGTGATTACACCTGCTAATAAGTAAACCCAGGGCCCGATTTTTTCCAATCCTGGACGAGCCATGTCGAGCCACGTGCCGTAATCAGACTGTCTATTTAGTCGAGTAGAGTACCTAGCTATTCTTCTCGAGTGTGCATATTCAAGCAAGCCCAAATTGGCTTCCGAGTCTATTAAAGATGAAAAACTGCCATTTGAGAGCCGGTGTCAAGGAGACGAAGAGAGAAGACAATCAAAGTTAAAGATTTTCAACACTACCGCAGAGGCGGTCCAACGCTTGGCAACACTGGTTTCCTCCAGTTAAACCCGTGTTGAATAATCGATTCTCGTCCAAGCACCTGGCCCCCTAAGAATCGATTCATTTTCATAGGTTTAAATGGGAGAAAACAGTGTTGCCAATCCGCCTCGGCACTACCGACGAGTCAACATAGCCCCTGCGTTCACTAAATATGCAGACACAGATAACCACGTAATTTAAATGGGCATATATTATCGATAGAGATGGGTGGGCAATTAAGTAATTTGAGTTTTTAGGTAGTTAACTGACACAAAAAGATCGCGATTGCTCGTACACCAGTGGACAACTTTCGATGGCCGGTATCAGTTCATGTGATTCCTGCCGATGATAGGGGATTGGGAGGGCGTGCCACTGTTTTCGCTTGATCTCGCTCTTTACTTTTTCCAACTTTATGAGTGTCTACTTATTTCGACGGTTGTCGGAAGGTGTGGGGGGGGGGGGGGGGGGGAGAAGGTACCGGTGATCAGTAAGGATGAATCTTGTCTCATTCGTGGATGAATTAGGGGTGTGATGGGCCCTCTGGGACCCCACCCCTCAAAATCTTCTCGACCCCTTCCAGAAAATTTGAAAAACTAAATGAGTGACATTTCTGAAAACTTTGAAATTTTATTTTAACAATTTTTCGGTAAGCAGCTCAAAATTACTTAAACGACGTATTTTCAAAATTCAAAAAGTTTCAAGGGTGGACCCACAAAGGCAACCCTCTTAGAAGCTGTGGACTTTGAAGATCCAATGCGGCGATGATTGTGCCGTTATTTGCAAAACATTTGCAAAAAAATGAATTACTAAACAGCCAAAATATTTTTACGGGAAAATGAATACTCATATAGCTTTTTTCGGAACAATTCATAGGGAGCAGGGTCGTAGGGACAGTCAGTTAGTATATAAGAGGCTATACTTTTGCACGTGCACAAGCTTTTCAGCATTTTGCGAGCCTTACACGTCTTTTTGTCGGAGATGTCCTGCACTAATAAATTTGGATTGGCTACTGCCCGTTAAATTCTACCCGTGTTTTATCACATGGTGTGAGAGATGATAGATGTTGCCTAGTCGGACTGATTTCATTAACTCATTAATCCTTCAAGAACCAAAGGAAAAATGTTGCAAGACGTTAACGCTGCTTGAGCATTCAACGAGATTTACCCCTGCGAGGAATAGAAAGAAAAATCGAAGACTCACCCTCTTGATGTTGAGCTCGGCGTTGGGGCTGATATCGGCATCTTGCGCAGGAACACTCAAGCCGTGGCAGCCAGATTTGGACTTGTAGGTGACGGAGCCGATTCCAGGGGCGGTTTCCACCCCGACGTCTTGAATATTTCCCTCACCATCACGCGGCTCGTCTCCTTCCTCTCCACCTTCCTCGCCCTCTCCTTCAGCTTCACCATCACAGTCTCCTTCCGGGATGTCTTCATCTTCCTCCTCTTCACCCTCAGGACCTTCGTCGTCGAAGTCTCCGAGATCGCCCTCCTCAGGGATCGGTTCCTGTTGACTGGCCTCCTCTGGGACCTGCGGCTCCGGTCGATTCCAGACGAAGACCTTGTTCTCCATCGGATGCGGCTCGTCCGACGTGGACTCCGCCTTCTCGGAGGGGTCGTCATCCATGTCCATCTCGTCCAACTTCCCTTCCTCCTCGCCTTCAGGCTCTTCGTCCTCCTTCTCGTCGAGGAGCTTCTTCCGGGCCTCCGTGCAGGACTTGAGGTGCTGAATGAGATCCAAGCTGGTCTTGCACCTTTGCCGACAGTGCTGACACCTCGTCGAGAACAACTCGTTCCCGTTCGGCACCGACAGCGTGCTGCTCGTCGAGCTGTTGTCGTTCTGCTCCTGGCAGTTCTTGTGGAGCTTCTGGTGCCGCACCAGCTCCGACAGACATTTGGATTCGTGGCCGCAGAACTGACAGATCATGCTGTCCCCACCTGCGTCGACCATGAGTTTTTCCTTCAACGTGTCGAAGAACGACATACCTCCCTTCTTGGAGACCTCTTTGGATCCCGTTTTGAAGGGACTGTCGAGCGTCGTCTTGCGCGGAGTTTGCGCTTCTGGGTCCTTGGCGTCAACCTCGTGGAACAAGGATGCGAAGTCCTTGAGGGCGCTTGTCGATTGGGCGCAGAAATTATTCAGGTCTTGATCCAGCATGAAGGCGGATTCTGATCTCTTAGGTGTGGTTTCTCGGCTACCTTTCGTCGACGAGGCATTATGGGGAGAAGTGTTGGCGCTCTGGACCGAAGGGATCTTGAGTACCGTAAGGCTGGAGCCAACGGCCGGTTTGTTTTGGATGGGGATGAGGTTCGGGATGGGTCTGGGTGGTGCTTTCTTCTTGGCACCCTCCGAGTGCACCGACTGCTCGTGTTTGATTATCTCGGCCTCCCATGAGGTGGAGAAGGGACAAGCGCGGCAAAGGAATTTGGGCGAGTTGTCCCCCTTGGTAACTACCGTTTCCGAGCCTGGGAAGCCGACTTTCGACTCCCCGGGCCTCCTCACCGTGAGTTCCTTACTACTATCGTTGAAGTTATTTACAATACAGTTGTTATTCAGGTTACTATTGCTACGCTCACTAAGGTTTATCAGTCTACCATTAAGGTTTTCAGTACGGTTATCGATTTGAGATCTTCTGGTTGCGTCGAATGGTTTTGGGTCCTGAAACAGAAAAAATGAAAATGGTCATCAGATGAGATTCCGAACGGAAATAAAACATTCTGAACAATACCTGGATAATGGAGGGTTACTATAAAAGAGGTCATCATTGGATTACAGTTACCTCTCTCTTAATTTCATTTCTCGGTCCGTACGGCCGGGCGAGCTTGCACTTATAGTCGAATACCACGGCAGGGATGCTAACCGAGGAGACAAGGTCCCCTTGCACTTAAAGGTTGAATTTTGTTGGAGGATAATGTTGCTAAAATCCGTTTTCGAGATTTATTGAAATTCGGCCCATACCTCAACGCAAATTTCTTTGCAACGTTTGATCCCTCCTCTTGAAATTCGACTTAAATGGCGCCCGCCCATCGGCTACATTTACAAACTCAAAAATGAGCCTCAGAATCACATTATTTCGTCTCAAAATTGGACATATTTCTGTAAAACGGAACTATGTGCATTAGGATGTGAGCCCTGTTATGCATACCTTCTTATGGGTGTCAAGGCTCCTGTCTCAATGCACATAGTTCCGCTTTACAGAAATACGTCCGATTGAGGGAATGATGAGGTATGGAAGAGGCGCGAAACTACAAATTTCAAGTAATGGCAAAAGTCGATGAAATTAGAATATTTTTCTTGCCCGCGCGCTTCTCCCTTTGATCAAAATGATTACATTCTGCTTTCAACCAATCACAAGATCCGCTAGAAATGTGCTGTGTGTAATTAAGCGTCCTAATAAATCGACGAGCTCCTGAATTGCTACATGCTGCGTCAAATTCAAGAATTTTCTGAAAAATATACTCCCGATAGGCGATTATTTTTTACATTTCTTTCTTTCTTATTTTTTTCTTCAAATCCGTGGGACCAAACAACTTCATCACGTTACACGATGAATACTTTTATTAAAATTAGCACATTTAAATGTTGCGATACTTAAACGCGATCAAAAGCAAGGGGGGGGGGGGGGGGGGGGAGCTGAACTGAATTTACGGAGGGAAAAATGATCTTTGCGACAGAAAAATAAAAATTTTCGGACCACAGTTTGACAACAAAAACATCCGAATAGTATGCGGGTTCAGTTTTTAATTCAAGGATTTTGAGGGGAAATACACGCGAACACAAAACCTCAGATAAATCGTACATTTCTCCAGAAGAAACTGAAATAAACTCCCCAGGTTCGCAGAGAAAAAAACGTCAAGCCGTGATGGTTTTCAGCGACAAACACACCACCGGTATTATTTAATTGTTTTCCTTTCTTTTACATTCATGAATCGACGATGCACAAAGTGTCACCTTCCGGCCGAAATATCACAAGCGCCATGCGACGTTTCAAAATTTCGGCCGCCATTTTTTCATAGAGAAATTGTTCAACGAAGCTTTCCGATAATTTCACCTAATTTTTTTCGTGTTACCGATAAAAGTCAATGAAACTTTCAGATTCAATCAACAATTTCTCCATTAAAAAAAATGAAATAGTGGCAGAAATTTTGAAACGTCGCAGGGCGCTTGTGATACTTTGGCCGGAAGGTGACGAAATCACAATGATTAAGTCAACTTAAATTATATCTGAAATGAAACCATCGTGTAGTAAGACGACTTATTGGGAAGGACGGATAATTTGGATAATCACTTTCAAAAGTATGAAACTTCAAGTATTTTAAACATTTCAGTTAGGCGACTGGACCAATTTCATTCTTTTCCGATAATTTAAGTATTGATGGAGCCACAATTGGACTACATTTTGCAGTTAGGAACTATAAATTCTAGCCCGGTTTAAAAACAACGTATGTGCCATTAGTTTCCCTATGCACGCAAGTATTTGTTCAGATGAGCCAGCATTTGTAGTTCCAAATTGCGAAATGCAGTCCAATTTTGTGACGAGTTCAGATGGAATGCTGACTCCCAGGTCTGATTCAGTGTTACTCCAGTTGCATTGCGTGCAATGGTTTATAAGCCAAGCACTTAAAGGTCGACCCGATCCAAGCAACTAGGTATGATTCGCAAGAGCAAAAGCTGCCCTGTGTCGATTTCCTTCGATCGACAAGATGAATATGGGCCTACTCGTGGTCGGCGAGACGACTCCGGCTTCGACGCGGCGCGATGACCACGACATAGAATAAGCCAAGAGCAAGAGGACGTCTCCTCTGGGTCGGGCCAAAATCTCGTTATACTTAATAGGTCACGAGGTGGCGCGGTATCGGTAGTGGCGATGATGGCACGGGCAGCAAGTTGGAGAAAATGAGGCAGCAAGTATACTCAAGGACGGATGGTTTATCTACCGAGTCAATTAAAGGCGGTCAAGACCACATGACAAGACGTTCAACTCGAGAAGTCATTTCATATAGACACGCTTAACTGGACGGATGACAGCCCAAGACGAGTCGGAGGAATCTGACGCGCGAGTTCAGCGGCGCGAATAATTTTGGAGCATAGAGTAAACTAAGAGGTCTACTTTCACTTAATTTAGCATAGATATAGTGAGGGTGTAAATTCTAACTTTGGAATCCCTTAACTCCTTGGTTTCGATTTCCTTCCTCAGTGGAGGGCGTGACGTGATGTTGAAAATTTCTAGTTTCTAGTTCGGTCATAGTTGCTCTCTACCACAACTACTCTTCAATTTTGTACATTCTGCTCAAAATAACGGAATATTTTACCATAAACCTGTAAAACCGAGGCGAGTATACTACTGCTCGTCAAAAGCAACTGAAGCGCCTTCTATTTTTTATGTATGTAACACGCACATCCGCTGAGCTCGAATAGTTGCATCAAGGAACTACCATCGGTATACTGTATTGTCTGCCAAAGGATATAATGAACTAGCAGAAAGCGCTTCGCTTCGTCTTTTTGGAATTGCGTTTTATAAGCACATTCCACGCTTTTATAAAATTCCTTAGGTATTTTTCCGTAATTAAGGTCTTTTTTCGGCTTCCATTTAATTATTTTGTTTCAGGGATAATGTAATAGGATAATTATTGTCCATCAAATACATTCAATTTACGGTAGAATTGTAGGTTGTGTTGGTAGAGTTGTTGCTATGCACTGAGAAAAAACTATGGCTTATAAACCTATTAGAGGTAAATATGGAACACCACTAATAGTAGTACCTCTACATATAATAATAGCACATATACCTTAGTTATGGTACGGGGTACCTTAATTAGGTACAGAGACCTTAGTATGGTTCACAGACCGAGAATTATTAGTTTATTTACGACTATTATAGGTGTTCCATATTTACCTCTAATAGGTTTATAAACCATAGTTTTTTCTCAGTGTGAATGACTGAACCTACCCACCACCCCTCCCGCCGTCCTACACTTACCTTTTCAGTAAGGTCATTACATAATATGACCAAATATAAATAAACGAAAATCTTATAAAATTAGTGACGGTGAAATTCCAGTATCTTTCATACTGCCGAATGCAGAAAGAACATTTGAATTTTGCCAAATTTCTTTTGATAAACATGTAATTAACCGGAAAGTTATGAATACCTATCACACTTAATTTGATTGCAAAAATAAAAAAAAATATAAAATAAAAATATAATAATATCTGAGAAATTCACGAGGTTTTTGGAAAATCTGCATATTATCAATTTAAAAGGCAACGAGTGAATATTCTTACGGCATTTTCCCTTAACACGCCGGCGTTGTGGTGCGTCATATAAAACATTCGCTCATAATGCACCAAAAATCATCCATGCATCAATGCATCAGCTGGTGACTTTCTTTTTGATTTGACACTGAAGAAAGAATCCTACATTCGGACGCGCTCAAATTCTCAACTGATGTGAAAATCTTATTTCGAGGCTTAAACAACTCACTATTTCCACTCATATTTCTTTTTGAGATTGTGCGATGCACAAACATTGTCTCGACTGTAAAAGCGATGAACTTCGCATGAGACGAACGGAGAAAAAATGCGCATCTAATAATGTAATTCCGATTACGATCAGTATTACACAACTTAATCTTCAACTTTTCGCACGTTTTATGAGCAGAGAAAGTAATCATTCGAGACTGAAAACTTGAGATTTCAGCGTTTCTAGTGTCTTCCTCAGCAAAGGTTCAAGGTACATAAACGAGCAGGCACCAAAATGTTTCTTCGGCCCCCTTTGAAATTATCATCTATTGCATGACATGGCGAGATTGCAACGACAAAAAATGAGTGTAAGGGGAGTGTTCGCGTGTTACTAAACGCAATTGGGGGGATATGAGTCTCCACGTGTATCGCATTTTTCGACTTCAGCCATCGATTATATCAGTATTTCAAAGTAGAGAGGGCATGACAACATTTTTTTCGTTTGAATTATCCTAAAGAATTGCTTAGCGACATTTCTTCGCATTAAAAAACGTAGCGTATCAATTTTTTTTTCAAAATTTTAAATTGGGAATCAGTTTCTTAAAAAGAGAAAGGACTAACCGAAAATGTGCAAAATCATACCACAGAGGAAAGAATCAATTTTTAAAAACCTCAAAAATGCAATGTTACGCATTTGTTACGCTGTGCAATACAGAGTGATCCAGGGTTAAACGGCCTGACTGCAGAGGCGTATTCTATGGGTCAAAATAAGACTTATTTGTTGTATAAAGTTTTTTAAAAGTGCCCCCAGTCGGAGCTACCCCCCGCCCCCGGTCAGAGCTAAACTCCCACCTCCCTCCATTTCGGAAAGTAAATCGTTTTTCCTGAATTTTGGCAACGGTTGTGAGCCAAATCTTATGAAAATTTGTCCTCCCCTGTACATTTGTGCCCAGAGTTCATATCAAAATCTCAATTCAAAGAGGATGTTTGGGGGTTTCGGCTCTAGATCACCCTGTAGAGAGGGTTAAAGGAGACAAGAAAAGCCCTCCTTTTTGTGGCAAGTTGACGTGGCACTGGTGTTTTCTTGGACGAGGCCAGACGTAGGAAAATGACGTTAGTCGACGGACGCAGACAGAGCGAGAGGCATAAGACGCGAGACGCCAGAGCCGGAGCTAAGGCGGGAAGCGCGCGGAGAACTTAATAATCTATATGCCTCTCTTATCAGCACTGTCGAGAGTTCAAAGTCCTTCGGGCTCGTTCTGGGATCTGCATCGGAGATCCTGGAAAGCCGTTTGTAGATCATGACAAACAGAGTGTTCTTTCGTACAGCACAGATCACTTCTCGGTTTGCTCACCGATAATTCGACTGTGACGAATATTGTTCAAATATTCTTGGCCGCCAGTAATTAGCCGCGAAATCCTCACTCTCGTACAGTAAGGCCGAATTCGAGCCTGATTACTGTTCCGGTAGGCTCTCTATTGGATTAAGAAGTTACCGTTGAAAGATACTATTATAGGGTTTAACGGTGGTATCATCGTAAAATTGCACGCGTACAAGGGACTCACTCAAATAATCGCTTATTGCGAAACCGGAGGAGATTCTTTTAACGCTATATCAGTTCTCCTTCAATTTTTCGAGCAGGCAACCCGAGCTCCCATGTGGTCGAATAGTGGTATCGTCGTGAAATGGGACGCTTACTCGAAAGTCACTGCGAAAATAGCTTTTTGCCAAACCGGAGGAGGTTCTTTTAACGCTATATCAGTTCGCCTTCAATTTTTCGAGCAGGCAACCTGAGCTCCCACGTGGTCGAATAGTGGTATCGTCGCAAAATGGGACGCTTACTCGAAAGTCACTGCGAAAATAGCTTTTTGCCAAACCGGAAGAGGTTACTTTAACGCCGTATCAGTTCGCCTTCAATTTTGCGGGCAGGCAACCCGAGCTCCCATGTGGTCGAATAGTGGTATCGTCGCGAAATGGGCCGCTTACTCGAAAGTCACTGCAAAAATAGCTTTTTGCCGAACCGGAAGAGGTTACTTTAACGCCATATCAGTTCGCCTTCAATTTTGGGGGCAGGTCACCCGAACTCCTAGGTGGTCGAATAGTGGTGTCGTGAAATATGGCTCTTACTCGGAAGTCACTTCAAAAATATGTTTTTAAGAAAAAGGAAAATGTTAAGCCAGTGAACCAACAGAAGAAGAAGAAGAAGAAGAAGAAGAAGGAAGAGGTTACTAAACCGCCATAGCAGTATTGTCTCGCCTAAAATTGATGATAATAATAATAATATGATGTACATTTAAAAATGTTAATTCCTGTGTTGCCAACTTTACATGATCGCCGCTGACGAAAATAGGCATGTGCTTTGGCTCGCTCAAAATAGACGCGGCATAGCAGATGATCTACATGAAACTTCAGCATGCAAAAACGGTAGGTTTCTCACGGTAACACTTTTCCATAAAATCAACTCTCAAGTACCAAAAAAGTTCATTAGAATAAATTGGAGCCGTAAAAATCGTGGCAGGGTCGAAAAATGTTAATTAGAGAAGGAAGGTGCAAACAGAACTTTTCTGCCAAGAAAATTGAGATGTATAGTGTTCTGAAGAGACAAACATTTTTAAAGACCTCCCTCTGTTATCTTCCATATATCGTTGCTCAAAGTACGAAACCACGTACCTTCATTGCGGTGTTTTAAAAAGTCCGCTCCTGTTTTATTTGTTCGAAGAGAAACCGGTCAACCTAATAGCTTGAAAATACTGAAGTTCGCTAATGACAGAGAAGAAAAATTAAGGAAATCTTAAAGGAATTACGCTGCCTGGTTTTCTACGGAAAAAGAATAACAGGTAGTATGCAACATCGCAAACGGAGATACGTGGTATAGCACTTTAGCCATCGATAAAGTGTAGAAAAATACTTTTCGGAAGTCAACGCTAAAATTCGTCTACAGATGATGAATGACCAAAGAGTTGCCATTGGTTGAGCAATCGTAACCTAAATTTTAAAAATTCGCCTGCAAAGTACTCATTTCGATATTCATTGGTCAAAATTTAGTTGAAATTTATTTGAAGGGCTTGAAAGACAAGGCGCATAAGTGCAGTTTTTGCTATTTAGAGATGTACGTGTATACAGTTTCGAAATTACATGAATCCTTATGGCGATAAGGAAGTTCAAACTGACTTTCGATGCTTAAAAATTGAAATTTGGGAGCGAATTTTTCACAGAATATGCATTAAGACTAGTTTTACTTAAAATCATTAATATCTCAGTTTTTTTTCAAAAACTACACTTATGTGCCTTGTCCTCCAAACCCCTCATTTAATGTTTCGCTCAACTAGGTGTTTATCACTCAGTGAAAAATAGCGTTGGCCTCAGAATTTACCTTTTGCCTCAGCCTCACCCGATTATATTGCTCAGATTGTTCTTGCGAGGTCTCTGAAGCATATTTTCTCTGGGTGTTCTCTATATCGACTTGGCATCCTCAGTTATTTTCAGTGACCAGTAAATCCGTTTTTACGTCTTTCGGTGGAAACTATCCGCCCAGATAGTCTGGCCCCATGCGCCA
Organism: Bemisia tabaci; assembly: GCF_918797505.1. Taxonomy (NCBI): domain Eukaryota; kingdom Metazoa; phylum Arthropoda; class Insecta; order Hemiptera; family Aleyrodidae; genus Bemisia; species Bemisia tabaci. The sequence continues at coordinate 27,169,407 of NC_092793.1, forward strand.
TGTCGCGAGTCGTGTTCTCATCCCGACTGATCCCGATACCGAAAATACTCTGCCGTGCTAAGGTAAAACGCCGTATGAACCTTTAGGCGTTGCCAAATTTCCTTTGATAAAACACGAATTTCCTGGTATACTTGCGGACATTTTCCTTCCAATTTTTCAGATAATTTTGCTGACAATTTCAACAAAAGTTCCTGAAAATTTAAAGGCAAAATATTCATAGCGTTCCTCAAAAATAAACATTTTATCAGAGGAAATTTGGCAACTCTCGAATGTTCATACTGCGTTCTTCCTTAGCACGGCAGTACTGCTGTCCGGCGCACAGGGAAAACGCCGTATGAACATTCAAACGTTGCCACATTTCCACCGATAGAATATTTATTTCGGAGGGAGGTTATTAATAGTTTTCCGTAACATTTTCAGACACCTCAGATGGGACTACGAATAAAATTCTCTGAAAATTGGAAGAGATATTTACAATTTTACCGGAAATTCGTGATTCGATCGAGGAAATTCGGCAACGTCTGAAGGCTCATACGGCGTTTTTCCTTAGCATGGCAGTGCATGTGCTGAGGAAAATATTCATAGCCTTCCTCAAAAATAAACATTTTATCGGATTCAATTTGGCAACTCTTGAATGTTCATGCGGCGGTGGAAAAGTGTCATGTGAGCATTGGTTCTTACAGAATTTTTCCTCATAAAATACGAATTTACGAGACTTTTCCGCAGGAATTTTCAGAGAGACTGACTGGCAATGGAGCTCTCCCATGGTCGCTCTTCTGACATGAGCCCCGGAGGGTATTGAGTTATACGGAAAACAGGGCTCACGTTGAAATTGAGATACGTACGCCAGAGGTACTTCGACAGGTCGCAAGGATTTGTGAATTAAGTACTTTTCCGTGCAGAAAATTTCGCGAGAAACACGCGGTGTACCCCTGGTTTTCCCTGAGACAAACTTCCATACTTAAAAAAAGATCTCAAAGTTGAGGCCGTCATGGAGGGGATTATCTCCGTTATGGTGAAAGTCCACCTCTGTATCCAGTCAAAATTAAAACGCACAGGTAAAGAGCAAATGCATTAGCAGGGTTGTCACTTTGTGTGGGAGACATCAGGGCTACTCATCGACCTATGGCAAACCCTCTGATTAAGGCACACCTTTTCTATGCCTGGGGACTGTGGAGTTTGACTAGATTTAGAGGCGGACTCTCACCAAAACTTAGACGATCCCCTCCATTAAGGCCTTTTTGAGAGCTTTTTTGGACCTCACTGATTCGTTCCAGAAAAAACCAATAGCATCATCGTTTTTCTCGCGAAATTCGGTTATAATAGTGCTTCGATTGCAAACTTCTGTGCATGTAAGAGCTCTGATGAAATTTTCACTGCAAACTTGTTTTTGAAAAAATACTTTCATTGGGTTACAAAACCTGCGCCAAAGCACTGGTCACTGACCGTTTTGGCTCAACGTGGCCAACAAATGAACGGTCGTTATGCCCGGCTTGGTGGCGAATGTGTCAACTCTACAAAAATGTGATTTGGCTCCTTTACTGGGGGCGCAGGCAGGGGAGGGGCAGTTTCGCCGACAGAAAAAAATTAAAGGGGGGATTCTTAGAGATTTCATAAAAGTTCCAGACGGGGCCCCTTTATCTTGGACGAAGGGACCTTTGTATAGGACCTCCTTAGCATAAGTTCAGGAGGAAATCCACCCCTAGCCCACCGGGCCAGTCCACCCCTGATCTAACTCGAGAGCATGGTACCTGAAAATTTCAAGTGAATAAACTCGTCATTATCAGGGTTGCCAAAGAATGAAGAAATTAAAATTCCCCAACATTTCCCTCATTTCTCTGTCACATTTTAGTAAAATTCCAGGACAATTGAACATATGCCAGATTTATAAAAAGACATAGGTAATTTCAGATAGTTTCCATGCAAAATCTGTTATGAAACGTCAAGCTTAGTCCAGAAAGCAAATAAAGGTGACTTGACAATTATTATTCCCTGACATTTTCGACATTTTCACCATTTTCCCTGACTTTTTCAAATTCCCCGACATTTCCCGGTATTCCCTGACTGTGGCGACCCTGTATTATATGGGACGAAATTAGACAACGTCGGAATGCTCGTAGGGTGTTTTTCCTTGGCGCGGGAGAACTGGCGCGACGCGTCGCTTTGGGGCGCACGAGGCGAAGCTGGGGCCCCAGTCCCGAATCCGAGAGCTAAACCGTGCCAGACCGATTTACCGCGGTGGCCCGCTTGGATTCCAAAATTATATCCCTTGAGCCATGCCAAGGCGCGACGGTCCGAGTTTTGGTCCCACTCGGCTGAGCCATAAATGTCACTTGTCAGGACCCGTATCACCAATTTTTCTCTTCTTCGTACGCCATATTCCGGTCACCGAAATTCTGGGACGTGGAAACTAGAGCATCCGCGGACAGGAATAAGTGCGTGGGCGCCGAGGAAGGGAGCCCGGGTCATCCTGCTTTCATCGTTCCACGGCTCGCTTTGAAACCTCTCCGCGAAGCTGCCGGGATCTATGTTTAATTAACACCACCGTGTTATTTCGTGGCCACCTGAGAATACACTCCCGAGAGCTTCGCCGTTTTTCTTCCTCGGCAAAAATAGCTACTCAAACTATACTTGGAATCCAACCAGATTCAGCCTGACTGCATTTCAGATTGCTTAATGCCTCCATTTGATGGCGAAAGAACAATATCACCTATCTACTAGCTGAAAATTAAGGAGGACAAAGAAAAAATTGCCCATTTTTGTAATTTTGTCTGTGAAGAGGTGTTCTGTTACCCATTGATCGAATGTCTTTCGATGCGATTGATTAATTGATCGTTAAAATTTATCGATTCGGCTTCCTACCAATTAATTAAAAATTAAAAAGTTGGTAACTTTTCAGGTCAGATCACTGAAACTAAGCACAAAACCTCGAAAAATTTCAGCTCACAACTCAAAAACGCTGATGTCTTACGGAGAGACAGGATTTTATGATCCTGAGTGCGGAAATAATAGTGCCAAAATTTGCTATGTCATCATAAAAAAACGCTCAGCACACGTGATTTCTGATTTTCAGATTCAGCACAAATACTGATCAACATCTGGGAACCAGAGATTCAAAATGAAAATTCAATGATTTTCCGAGTGTTGCGCACAGAATCAGCTACAGTTATCAAAGAATTCATTGGGAATCATTGAAATTTGATCCTTAGTATTAAATATTATTTTCAAACTTTAGATTTTACTGTGTCTATGAAAATTAAAAGAAATCGAATTAATTTTTTTCCGTCTTATGCGTTGAGTTAACAGGATTGTAATGGGTCAATCGAACATTTTCCACGTAAAATTTTGATCAGGGTACATGGTGTGATTCTCCATTTCGTGCCCTGCATGTCTAGTGGTCCATTCTGTGACTAGGGTAACTGGGAGGGTATAGATTCGATCGACATGAATCGATCGAAAAATAAAAACATGAACCGATCGACACCAATTCGTTCGATGGAAATTGGACACGAAAAAATTTTTAGCTAATGATTTCCGGGAGAAAATTCTCACTGAACCAACCTAGATCTCTTGAAAGCAACAGGAACCCCCTTTAAAATAACAGAGGTGCCGTTTGAGACAAACAGATTTCCTGTTGACTCACGGAAATCCTCGTCCGGGGACTATTGGTTGGAATTGCTATTAATTCAACAGACATTTTTCTCCATGGATTTATTTCCAGTCCTGTTTTAGGTGGCGTAGCCACCCCGGACCAATCCTAAAAAACGCCCCCTTAAAAGTTGACGACCAAAAAAAAAAACAAAATTAGTCAATTCACGGGTTTGTCGATCAATTCACGGTTGTCAATCGGATGTTTGTCGATTAAATCGCGACGATTCGTTCACTTCTTAGTTTTTCGATAGCTTCATGTCGATCGAATCCATACCCTCCGCCCATCTGACTGGTCCATGAAAATTCTGAATCAATTTCGGGGTCTTGGAACTGAGTTACGTTCCTTGGTCTGGGAAACGACGAGTAGTGGGAATATTCCAGGTGGAAAATTGCGGAGGGTTGAATAAATCGAATCTTTGTCGATTGAATCGCGACGATCCGTTCACGTCTTTGTTTTTCGATCGCTTCATGTCGATCGAATCCATACCCTCCGCCCATCTAACTGGTCCATGAAAATGCTGAATCAATTTCGGGGTCTTGGAACTGAGTTACGTTCCTTGGTCTGGGAAACGACGGGTAGTGAGAATATTCCAGGTGGAAAATTGCGGAGGGTTGAGGGGTTTAATGCTGCGTGGACGGCGGCGGCCGAAGAGGTACGGGCTACGGGGGCGGCGGGCACTCGACTCCAGCCCAAGGCGTAGGGCGCAGACTCGGCATAACGCCCATGGCGGCGGCCGCTGCTGCCCGGTCCCCGTCCCCAGACCCCGGTCTCCTCATCATCCGCGGCTCGGAATTGTCGGCTCTGGGTTGCTATTCGAAGCCTCCTCCATCACGTCATGACGTCAATCCGGAATCCTGCCTCACATACTTCATACAGACGACCGCTGGTGAGCCTTGCCCACACGTCGGCCAGGGAACTCGGTTAAAAATGCCCGCGTGTTCTGGGCTCCTTCAGAAATACTTCGAGGATACTACTGCCATGCTAAGGAAAAACGCCGCACAGTGGATCGAGTCGATCAGAGAGGTTGGGCAGAATTTGAAAACTTCAAACGCTTAAAACTCCGTTTATACAAACCTTTGAGGTTTTGAAAGTGGTTCCGTAAGCTTCCTCGGAAAGTTTTTTTCCAGAGGCACTCATTAAAATGCATAATGTGACGAAATAAACATAAACATTTGCAGTTACAGTCAAACATTTCGTGTCCGACCTCTCTAATTGACTCGATCCACTGTGCGCCGTTGCAAAATTTTGATTGAGAAAACACGAGTTCCCTGACAAACTTATGATTCTTTTTCTTCCAATTTTCCAGATATGTTACCCGCAATTTCACCTAAAATTCCTGAGAGTTCAAAGGAAAAATAGTCATGACTTTCTGCAAAAACAAACATTTTATCGAATGAAATTTGGCAATTTTCGAATATGCATAAGGCGTTCTTCCTTAGTACGGCAGACTATTCATCCGGTCGGATCGACGCACAAGAGAGATTTGACGCCGGCTGAATCGATACCATTAAGATATTCCTTATGACCTTATGTGGTCGATGAATTTTTAAAATCGAGATTTTTAAGTTCCAGTATCGAGAGAAGAGGGCTGAAAATTGTTTTTTTCTGAATAGGCGGGACTGAAATTGTCTCTTCAGTCGATAATACTATTAAGGTAATTGTTAGTTGAATGCATGTGATTACAAGAATTCAAGGGCCGTTGACACAATACATTATCAGGTACAGAGGAGGTCAAGGGAAAAAAGTCTAGGACCACCAGACAAATCTCTTGAAAGGAGGGTAAGAGAGGGAGAGGGGACCTAACGAAAAGGTAGGGCATAAACATCGAAAACGTGCCTAACGTCATGAATGTACGGTCTCTCATACTTTCATCGCGCTGCTTTTAATCGAGAGAAAAATATCATGAAAGTAAATCACTTGATGTGAACATAATATGCGTGGTGACGCCATTTAGAAGACCCTTGCACCGACGCCGACGTCGTAATTATTTCATAAGGAGATAAAATGTTGTAGGAAATAAACATGCAAGGGCTCTCTTGAGAAGTAAATAGCGGAGTGTAACAACACCCTGTACATAGGTGTTGATGTCGCGGAGAACTTAACTCTGCCAAGTGCCCGTGCCCTTGTCCTCAGCATTCAGAACTTACGATGGGGAACTAAAATTAACCGGTGGCTCGAAAACGACCTGCGAACACCTAGAGCAGACAATGCGGAGAAACAATTGCGCGCCTCTCAACAATGGCGGTCGCTTTCTCATACTCCTCCTTATGAGCACCATATCAAAAAAGAGTTGTCGTGCCTTTTTACCAGAAAAAAAAAATGCCGTCTCTTAGCCAACATTTTGAACTTAAAAGAGTTGGAAATAGCATAGATGGCCTCAGTAATGTATTTTTGGTGAGGACGTCATCTTCCCTCCGCAGAAATAACAGTTGCACTCATTTTTTTCAAAAAGGACAAAAGCGATGCTTTATTTTTGTTTACAGGATTGTACCTACGTCAAAAGGGACGCACCTAAAGGGAAAAGGACGAATTATTTTCGGATAAAGTTCGCAGTAATCCATTGAAGATGACCAATACAAGGCCCTCCCTCTCAGAAAGGGACCCATCTTAGAAGTTATTTTGGCTATGGAAATTCCGATACTACTCTGATATTAATCGAAAAGCTGAGTTTTATCTGCCCAACTCATTCAATCACAAAAACAAGAATGCCTAAAGAGGATACCTTACAAGACTTCATCAACACCTCATTAAGATTACGTGAGACTAGCCACCGGATTTTTTTCAGAAAATAACGGAAATGGCTTGAAAAGAGTTAAAACATTTTATTTATTTATTCATTTATTTTTTTTTTTTGGGGGGGGGACTTGACCTCTTCTCCTCTTTTAGAAATCGCAGTACCAGGCTTGGACCTCCCTTCCCCGTAAAGAGCTTACGTGCCACTTAAACTGCCACTAAGGTCCTGTAAGCGCGTAAAAGCGAGGCCGCGGACCCACCGCGGGAACAGAGGCGGGAAGTCGGGAACACAAGCGGATTCAGCAATTTGGCAACACCGGATTCCCTCCATTTAAACCTATGTTAAACAATCGATTCTCGCCGGAGCATCCGGTCCCTCCAAGAATCGATACATTTCCATAGGTTTAAATGAGGGAACTCCGGTGTTGCCAAATTGCTAGATCCGCCAATGCGCGGGAAGTGTCTGTGAGGCGCAGTCCGCCCCTGGTTTTTCTCTGACACTTCCGTTCTTTGATATTTTCTCTTTCCCTCTATCCTATTAGGTATGCTGGGCTCCGATTCACGAGATAAGACGCCTTTGGACAGGAATTGAAAGTAGCAATTTTTTTTTTTTTTTTACGCAAGCTTCAAATAGCCCCCATTAGCTCATCTTACGCTTGCCACCAGCCTCAAGTGACCATTGTCTGAGACCATCAAACTCAGGTGACCTGCCCTGAGCCGGGGACCTCTTGGTTATAGGGCCAGCGCTACAACCACTATACCACAGAAGAACAAAGAAACTTTGATAAAAGAACGTTAGAGTGACGTACCTTTGAATCCTCTTGGCCTTCCCTCTCCATGCGGAGGAGCTCAATCTCGTCGACCTCGGTGACGGGCTCGTTGAGGGCGGGCATGGTGTCGGAGGCGCCGACCCGGTTGCGCCTCTGCTTCATGCAGCCGACCTGCCCGGCCGGCGGCTCGTGGTGGTTCATCTCGTGCACGGTCAGGCTCTGCTTGATGTCGGCCGTGAAGTTGCATAGCCAGCACTTGAAGGCTCCGTCGCCCTGGTGGTTCTTCATGTGCCGGTCCAGGTTCCACTTGTACGGAGTGCGGAAATCGCAGAGCTCGCACTTGATCATCGGCATCGAGTGGTACTTGACGTGCTTCGTGAAGCGGGCCTTCATGTGCGTCACGTAGTTGCACTTGACGCACCGGAAGAATTTCTTCTTCAGATGCACGATCTTCTCGTGCCGGGTCACCAGGATCTGGCTCCGGCTGGAGAAGGAGCAGAGCGAGCACTTGAACAACTTCTCGCCGTCGACTGTCACTTCCGTCTCCATCTTCTCACCGGGCTCCTCTTCCGGTTCGCCCTCCTCGACTGCCATCGGCTTCTTCTCTTCCTCCACGTAGGGGCTCGTCACGAGGGTGATAGGAGCTTGCCGTCGCGGCGACACCTTCTTGGCGATCTTCTTTCGACCGGCCCCCATGACGTGGACCATGTGCACGTGTCGCTGGAGCTTCTGGCTATGCTTCGAGGCGTAAAGGCAATTTGGACACTCGTAAATCTTGATCTTCTCCTTGTGTACATTCTTCAGGTGGAAGAGGTAGAAGCGGGGGTTCTGGGTGTAGTAGTTGCAGTGCGTGCACGTGTAGTTGCGCTTGATCTTGCACTGTGGTAACTCTTTGTTGCTCTCGTCGTCCTTCTCTGCCTCGTGGTCGGGTTCTGCGTCGGCGTCCGCGTCGCCTTCTCCGTCCGGCTCGCCGTCGTCCACGGGGGACATGGACCGATCCTCCGTCCCGACGCCCGTCCCGAAGAGGGACTCTCCGCTCACGACCGAGCGCACGACTAACGTGTCTCCGGAGAACTGCACCATCGACGGCGCGTTCATCCTCCCGCTGCTATTCTGCGCCCTGAAACAAAAAAAATACCACCCGTTAGTCCGGTCCGATTAAATGCAAATTAGAATTCAAATCATACACAAGGAGCCACTTTCACAGCACTCTCTGACGCTCTGCGATACCCAGTTGCCACAGTGCTCTATCTCCCCCTCCCATAATCTTTCCCTCAATTCTTCTAGAGCCCCCTGTCGCTATTCTCTTACTGAGGCGTCCCTTTCATCTCCTCACGGACACAATTCACATCAGCGCTGTAAATTCGACCAGATATGCCGAGTTTCCGTCATTTCTGCCGAACTTCGGCAGCCAGAGCCAAGAATCTCGGCTCTGGCTGCCGAGTTTTTTGGGGAGCTGACACTGCCGAATTTTTATTACCGTGAGGAAGAATGAGGGGTCATTCATAAAATACGTAATGCTCTATATGGAGGGGGGAGCGTACCCCGCTGCAGCACGTCCTAGCACTAAAATGGCCGCCTAGAGCTCGTTTTCCGCAAACCTAAGATGATTCATCAACGCGAGGTGGCAATTTTTCGTCCGCAATTCCTTTAAGAAACAAATTTGAGAGGAAAATGTCGAACTGAGCATAATGAAATTTTTTCAGGGGGGAGAGGGGGGGGGGCACAGACCTCTCTTACAAGTGTAGTGCGAGGGAGAGGGAGGGAAGTAAAAAAATTCGAATTTCAGCGTCACGCATTTTATGTTCAGGGTGTGTGCACTTTTTCTTTGAAAAAAAACGGTCGGATAATTCTATTATTTCCATAAAAAATTTGCAACAAAAGCTTGGTTCATCGGCAATTTTTAGGAAAGAAGTCCATGGGATCTCCGCAAAATTCTCAATTTTTCAGAACACGAAAGTGCAAGCTCGATGGTTCTATAAAAAACTCCATATTTGACGCGTTTTTCCTGAGTCCCAGAATGTTTTACTGGATTTTCCGTCGCCAAAGCAAACCCTTGATTATTTCCGGTATGGTCGCGTTTTCGGTGCTTGACAACCTGCATTTTTTGTCACTGTCGCGTAGAATAAAAATACGGGGTTTTTCACATTATCAACTTGTCCTGTAACACAAGATTGCAACTTTGCTGTTCGATTCATGGGCAGTCTTCGAAAATCTAAAACTGGAGCTAAGTCCTTGCCATTTTTTCAAAATTTGATGAAAGCTCAAGTCCATTTTCCCAAAAACTGGCATGCCACAGGTATAATAGCTTGAAATTACGCAAGGCTGGGAAAACCTTCGGAAAACCTGGCAAATTTTCGCGAGTTCCCACGTTTCCCTCCTCCCCGAAGCGTTCTGGGATTCGCGAGGCAGGTGCTGCGGACGAGCCACGCGCACGCAAGCGGCAAGCTTCATGTGCATGGAGCTAAAGCTCCGTGATTTATGGCCAGTTTTCGGTTATAGGTAATCGTCGGTTGGAGCTCGGCGCTCGGCGCTTTCACCTTGAAAATTCAACAGGTTCTTCAACAGTTATTGTTCGCCGGCTGGACCTGGGCTCGACAGGCGACAATATTCATAAGCAGTTATGCACAAGTTCCGACCTTGGTGCAAGAATATTCAGAATCAGCCCGTCCTAATTAGTCGCCCGCTTGCAGTATTGAAATGTGTCCAGGCGGTTGGGTCGCTCAGCCTGCGGCCAGCACTCATGCACTCGCAGGACCTACGGCTTTTTACTCATGGGCATAGCTGGGGGGATCCTGGGGGGCCTATACCTCCACCAGAAGACTGCCACCCAGAAAATGTGTAATCACATGTCGCTGCTCAATACCAGTGGATCACCGTGAAGGATAAATAAGCCCTCGCCTAGAACGTCCTAGAACTGATTCTCACTGAAGGGATTTCGTTCTTCAACTTGCAATCTGCTGAAAGATATGCGTCGTTAAATGCCCAAACCGTGGGTACAACCAAAGATAGCGGGGGATCTGCCACTTTCAGAAATCTACTTGACCTTCAAGAAAATTCAAGGAACTCTATGTAATAAACACGTGGCATTTTCATCATTTTTGAAAATTATTTTTTTAGGAAGAACTGATTAACATAGCTCATTGGACGTCTCAATTTTCAACATGTTTTGGGGAAGCCCTCTCAAATGAGGAGGTCCCCCAGATCCACTTTGGTGGGGTATCTATCTCCACTCCCCAAACCCCCCTTTGATGAGGTACCCTACTATCTCTTTGCAAATCTTGATTCTATCCATGGCAGAAATCTGCCCTGGCTTAGGGCTGAAATTCGTGTCGCCCAGGTTTCTGAAACTCCAGCGCATTTTCACAAGAATTCATAGAATCTCTCCAATGTAGTATACAAACATATAGCTGTGAACATGGGCCCGAAAATCGAAAATGACCAATTTTCAAGGTTCTCTCGAGTTTAATATTCTTGTTCTTCGATCTGCAGAGCGTAAAAGAATATCAGTCATTTTTGCGATTTTTGAACTCTCTTTTGCTACGCAAAAACATGTCCAGAGTACAGCCCTATAAGTTAACTTGTACTCGGGTCGAAACATGGCATCTAACTCGAATAAACTTGAAGTAGGGTCATTTTTGCATTCTGACAATGTTGCATTTTGGCAATATATCTAGCTGGATATCTCCGACCAAAACCAATTATTTTCGATGAATATTTGTATTTTATCCTGAAGTTAAATAATTTATGCAGTTCCAGGAATCTATATGATAGGGCCCGTTCTGACCCTTAACTAAAACCTTTATTGAAAAAACGAATGCAGTGCGCTGAAAGCTGTACTGCTGCGCTTCATTAGAGAAAAATAAATTCCTTCGAGATTCCTTGATTCTGTCAATTATTAAGCTCGTAATGTTGGCATCATTCAAGTCATGATAGTACCGTGCACACCCCCTTTCTGCCACCTTCAATTTAAATGATTCTCGTAAGCTTATATGCCTCCCTCCCCGGCAACCCTCACCAATCAGTGCGTTGGTAGCTTTCTTTCTCATTGAGTGGAAAAGATGCTCTGGTTTTTGTTTGAATCTGATTTTTGAAACAGATGACTCTCATAAAATAATAGAAAAATCCGAGACTAGTCAACTTAACACCGATCCTACAACAGTTACTCGAATAATTGAAACATTTTCCGGAAAAACTAGATGCATTCAAAATTAAAATTCTTTAAATTTCATTTGTGAATTTCATAAATGACTTTCATTAGAAACTACAATTTCTGGTATATCGGTAAAAAAAAAACATACGTCTACAGGGAAATTTAAGGTGCATGCGTTGTTTTTAAACCGAGCCAGAAATTTTAGCTCCTAATTGCAAAATGTGCGGTCAAGTCGTAATTATAGAAATTTGAACTGCATTTTGCAATTTGGAACTAGAAATTCTGGCTCTTTTGGAAAAACACTTACGTGCGTAGGGAAACTAATGGCACGTACGTTGTTTTTAAACCGGGCTAGAATTTATAGTTGCAAATTGCAAAATGTGGTCCACTTATATTTGGGGGGGGGGGGGGGGGGGCAAAGTTTGGCCAGGGTGTACGCTTTTTGGGGGCCATGGTCGATTCGGCCCACTGGCGCCTTCGGGTTTAGAATACTGCCACCTAGCAGCAGCGTCTGAGGGATGCAAAGCGGAGACTTGCGCTAGGCCGCGAAGCCTTGCAAGTTTTAGGAAGAAGAACATATTTAATACGCGACGGAAGAAAATAGGTGATGCGGGGCTGATGAGGACGAGGAGACACCATACGCCCTGCACCGGGCACCAAGCACCAGGCATCGGAGGATAGCGGCAACCGGTCCCCGGTCGGGGTCTAGGAGGACGACAATGGGGCCGAGGTCGACGTCGCGTCGCTCAAGAAGCAGAAACAGCTGCTGCTGCCCTCTTCTGCTTCTCTAGATGGCCATCCGCGGTCTGCCACCTGCTATTCTTGGCGCTCCGACTCCGACCCACCTCCAAAGCGAGACATCTGATACTCATCCGTCCTCCGGGCTGCTGCGGGCTGTGGGTGTCCGTCCACGAACCCACCACACATCCCAGCCCGGCTCCCGAAGAAAAAAAAAAAGAAAAAAACCCAAGCTCTAGAGTTTACATTACAGCGGCTGGCTGCTGGCTGGCTGGTTAGACTGTTTTATTTTTAAAAGTGCGTCGCGGTGGGGGCTCACTGACGTAGTGTGCATCCGTCAGCTTGGGCGTTTTCTTGCCAACTTCTTTTTGGTCCGTGCCAACCATCCTCAGGAAGATGACTTGCGTGCGAGTCCGCCCACCTCGCCGACGGCAATTTTTGAGCCGTGTCGTCGCGGCAGGATTGTATTGGAGTCCCTTAGAGAGTTGAGACAACGCTGTTTATGGATGTCACAAGCGGGAATAAAGATTACACAAATCGGACGTTTATTGTAATCTTTGATCGGCCCATTCCCGAATCCCTATCTCCATTCTCTCTCTCATTCCATTTGTTCCTTACCGTACCCCCCATTCCCGGCCCATTCCACTTTATAATCTTTGCAATTGGTGAAAATGTAATCTTTATTCCCGTTTGTGACACGATGAAGGCCTAAAATAAGGGAACCAATCAGAAATAGATTTGCATTGTCTTTACTCTTGATATAAAGGGACTCTACATTGTATCAGCCTCTCAGAAAGTTAGCTTTCGTCCTTTTTGCGTATAACTGGTATGTGTGCGTGACACATGAGGCCTTGCGTAACGGCGTGCGTAATGCATGAAAAAATCGCGTTTCGTACGAGGTGCACCAGGGTTATGGCCTGACAGCAGGAGCTTGTTTCATTCGTGGAAATAAAACTTTTTCCCTCCACAAAGTTGATTCCAAAGGTGGTTTAAGTTGGAAATGGCTAACGCTCAAAATGATCGGCGCGGAATTCATTTAAGGCTCGAAAATTAGTACTGGGGACGATTCATTGAGATCACTAAAAACACGAAGATCACAATTCTGTCGTGCTAAGGAAGAACGCTGTATGAACATTCGAGAGTTGTCAAATTTCCTTCAATAAAATGTTTATTTTTGAAGAAAGATATGAATATTTTTCCTTGAAATTTTCAGGGACTTTGAGTGGAATTGCAAACAAAATTATCTGAAAAAAATGGAAGGAAAATATTCATAAGGTTACCAGGAAATTCGTGTTTTATCAAAGGAAATTTGGCAACACCTAAAGGTTCATACGGCGTTCTTCCTAAGTACAGCAGAATCACTGTCACTCGCCTTTCAAACATCGCGCTAAACTAAAATGCGTGATACAACTATTTCAACTCCCGAGCCGCTCAAATTGCGTCCATCGAATTGAAGGCGAACTTAATTTCTCACTACCGTTTTCAATTATTCAGATATGAGCGCGAGGGTGAGGTGCTACAAATCAGCTTTAGCAACTTATCTTCATGTCAATATCATATGTATATAGGTACATATGTAAAATCAGCACTTAAAACTTTTAAGTTTTTTTTTTTAATGTCATGGCTCAACTTTGGTGCTCCCAGCTGTTCGCAAACCGGGTTTTTTTTTGTGAATAGAAAGTTTCCGACACGTTTAAATTCCTGCGCAAAATCACAAGAGGAAACACGTTTTGTAAAGGCTGACTTACATCTAATGCAGCAGCAATTGCATCTAACTAGCAGAATGTCCGATATCTCAGAAACTAGTCACCACATCAAAAACAAATTATCAGGACAAAATGTTCTTATTTTTCAAATTTACAAATTATGTCGGTGTCTCCTGGTCAAAAACAGCACCTCTGAAGTATGAAAAAAATTGAATTCATATGAGTTGAACTTTTCTCTTCTTATGAGTGGAATATTCTAGTGATATGGGTAGGATTTCTACTCATATACGTAGAAAGTTCTACTGGTGTGAGTCGGCGAATTCTAAACAGCCTACTCGTCATTTTAGCAGGGATGTAAAATTAAGAGAGAGAAAATATTTACGAGAGTCCCAGAAAACAAGTACAGGGTGTCTACTAAAACCGGGTGGCCGAAATTCAGTACTTTTACAGTACTTTCTCATTACATTCCCAGGAAATTCAGTACCTCCTCAACAGAAAAATTCAGTACTTTTTCAGTACCTTCATTTGACGAAATTCGACGGATTTCATAGATTTGAATTTCTCGCTCAAATTGCGACAATAATGACAAAAATTCCGGACCTTCTTGCGGAATTTCCGTATTTTTTCGGTACTTCCGGACCGCCCTTAAAAAATCAGTACTATTTCCGGGAATCCGGACTTGTAGAGGACACCCTGCAGTACTTTATCACAGTAATTTGGCAACGTCTGATGGCTCGTACGTCGTTCTTTTTTGCTCGGGAGCAGCATACTGCCGCGCTGAGGAAGAACGCCGTATGAGCCTTCAGACGTTGCCAAGTTTCCGTAAATAAAAACTGAATTTACTGCGAAAATTGTGAATATTTTTTTCCAGAATTTTCAGACAATTTTGTGCGCACTTCGATATAAAACAACTGAAAATTTCAAAGGAAAACATGCATGGATGTCGTCAAAAATACACGTTTTATCGAGGGAAATTTGGCAACTCTCGAATGTTCATACGACGTTCTTCCTTAGCACCGCAGCATAGGCGTCGCGGCCTCTTCAGCGGAGACACGTAATAGAGCGGGAGCGACGGTTGAATTCTGAAAGCGTGAGTCAATTGACCAAGTTCTGTTGTTGTTGATTGTCGTCTGCCGGTCCGGTGGCGGCTCCTGTGGGACTTGGCAGAAGGCCCTCGCCCTTGCCCCTTCGGCTCCCGAATCCCGAGTCCTGGCTCCCGGGTTCCCGCTTGCCGGTCGTCGCCTCACCAATTTAGCCATTAGCAGCCTCGTCGCTCCGGAGTGGTTGCCTTCGTCAACGATGGCATAGTTATTATTCTGGTAGCTTGCAGATCAGCCCAAGCGACGGACAATGACGTTTAATTTAGCTCGAGTTTCTCTTGCCCCTCTTCCCGGTCGCGGCCAGGCGGGGTCCTCGGACTTTTTACCGCACGTCCCGGTTCTCCCGGGCTGAGGAAGAACGCCGTAAGGGCACTCAGATATTGCCAAATTTCCCCTCGACGAAATATTTATTTGTGAGAAATTTTCCCGCATTTGAAATATTCGAGTATTTTAGATTAAATTGCGCACAAAATCGTCTGAAAATTTTAAAAAAATCACGATTTTCTACGACAAAACACTTATTTTTGAGGAATTTTTTCTCTGAAGTATTCAAGTATTTTAGATTAAAATGCGCACAAAATCGTCTGAAAGTTTAAAAAAATCACAATTTTCTACGTAAACACGATTGGTATGGGGAAAATTTGGCAACGTGCAAGGGCTCCTACGATGTTCTTCCTTAGCACGACATACCGCAAAATACTATAATATTCTGTTGTGCTGAAGAAACACGACGCATGCCCGTTTAAATGTTGCCCAGGTGAAATGAGAATTTTCAATGATACTTCTTGATATTTTTCTTCAAATTTGATGACAACAGTTTGATTCAGAGTATCCGAAAATTACAAGGAAGGAAATTAAGATATTTTTAAAAATATGCATATTTTATTGAGAAAAATTTTGCAACATTCAAGTGTTTTTACGACGTTTCCTCGGAGCACGGTGCTTTTGTCCCTCGTAGGAAACACAGTTTTCTAAGCTTTCAATACCGCTTTTTCGGATTCTGAGATGTAATTTTGATGAAATGGGTATGACTATTTGTCAGATAGCCTTATTTTTAACTTCACGAGATCAAAAAAACAAAAGTTGATTTTTGTGCTCCCAGTAAACGGCAGAAACGTCAAAAACGAAAAATATATGCTTGAACGCGTTGGCAAAATCAAACCTATGCGAATTTTCGTCTCTGATAAAGCTCCGAAGAGGTCGATAGAAACTTACACACAAAAAGTTGAGCTTGGGAAATGATTTCTTCGTGGGTCCCTGAAAACGTATCTCGTGGGCTCATGGCCAGACAAGGGACTAGGTCGAGGGGGCAGACAATAGCCGCGACCGAGGGTAGGAAGAAACGAGCGGATAGGGGCCAAGAGAAAAGCGGAGGACGGAGGAAACGCCAAAGACAAGCCAGACATCCTTCACGCGCCGAGCCCCGAGCCCTTCGCCCTTTTCCATCCGCGAGGGTTTGTCCCTCTGGCCTGCCACGCGGCTACGGAGCAAGCCCCGCCAGATCGATATCCACATATGTGGACAAAAACACAAGTCCCTCGACACTACATTATTTCAGTTTTTGTCCCTGTTTCAGTTAAGCGTGACTGCCATCCACAAAAGTGGTTAAATATTCGATTCATATAGATTAGATTTCTGTAATTTTATAGGCGGATCGGGGGGGGGGGGGGAGGCGTAGAAGGCGTGCGCCTCCCCCCCCCCCCCCCCCGTTGGTACAAAAAGGAGGAAGAAAAAGAGAGGGGAGAGAGAAGGAAGGAACCGAAGAAAAAAGAAGCAAAGGCGCTTAAATTTGGTTATTATTCATGACGAAATTAACTTAAACTGCATATTGGATGCTTCAAAAATTCAAGGATATATTGAGATGATCCCCCGACCCCGCGTGCGCCCCCCCCCCCCCCGTTCGGAGTGTCTGGGTCCGCCTATGTGTACTTTAAAAATACGTTGTATTTAATTTAATTACCTAAAATGAATTCTTTGAGTCATTAATTTTAAACTTAGTTTCTAACTCTAATAAAAAGTAAACTGGTTTTAAGGAATAAAAATTACAATTTTAAGAACAAATAAAAATAAACTAGGTATACTTAAGTATCATTATATAGTTGCCGCTCAGTCAAATTCATTTTCCTGAAGTTAAAAGGTCATGGCCACTAAAATTCTCACGATTTTTTATCGTTGGAAAGGTATATCGTTACGTACTTGAACTTTCTCCAACGTTAAACAAATCCATTTACACTACACATAAAATAAATTATTTCGTGGAATGGTTCTAGATTGCATAGGTTTTTTGCATGACATCGAATAGGCGTGTATCGGAGAGTTTCTTCTTCTTTTTTTCTCCGGTGAGTTGGAGGGAACTTTCGATTCTCGCGACATACGTATGTACATGCGTAAAAGAATTTATGATGAAAGAAATAATTTTAATAATTTTTATAACAAAAATAATCCACGTCTGTTTTGAAACGAGCCCTTTAACGCTACAATCCTCACACTCTTGAGGATTCATCTGAAAACTAAAATCTTAACCTTGAGG
This sequence comes from Bemisia tabaci, assembly GCF_918797505.1. Taxonomy (NCBI): domain Eukaryota; kingdom Metazoa; phylum Arthropoda; class Insecta; order Hemiptera; family Aleyrodidae; genus Bemisia; species Bemisia tabaci. The sequence goes on from NC_092793.1 coordinate 27,186,789, forward strand.
CGATTTTTTTCTTTAGAATATGATGCATCCCACTCGTGGTTTGGATGTCATCTACCTGGTGCAAAGATTCTATTCTAGGATCCTCGTCTCCATACCCTTGCGCCTCCATGAGACAGTCAGACGAAGGCGGATCCAGCAACCTGGCAACACCGGATCCCCTCCATTTAAGCCTGTGTTAAATAATCGATTCTTGTCGGAGCACCTGGCCCCTCCGAGAATCGATACATTTCATAGGTTTAAATGGAGAAAAACAATTTCCTGTATCCGCCAACGCGGCGGGTGCGTGACTTTGCATCCCCCTGCGATGCATCGACCCTTATCTAACCTAACCTAACCTAACCTAACCTGACCTACTTAACCTAACCTAACCTAACCTAACCTAACCTAACCTAACTGAACCTAACGGCTGGGTGGAAACATCGCAGGTGGATGCAACTAGAGTCCCTTTATACTGAGAGTCAAGACAACACGTCCCTTCCCACATTCCGTTTGTTTCTTGCCGAACCCGTAATTCCTCGGTCCATTCCAGATTATAATCTTTGCAATCGGTGAAACTGTAATCTTTATTCCCGTTTGTGACACTGTGAAGGCCTAAAATACGGGAACCAATCAGAAATGGATTCACATTGTCTTGACTCTCAGTATAAAGGGACTCTAGATGCAACGTCCTGAGCCCGCGGCGAGACATCTGGGCAGCGCGAGCTACCGGTGCACCGGAGTTGACGAGCGGTCAACATGGTATCGATCGAGATCAGCGGGATGGATAATATCCTGGGGCTAGCGGGGCTCGGGCGGCCGCCAGCGGAGGCCTCGAGAGGGGTGTCGGAGCCGATGATGCTGTGGACCGGACCCCGGCTTGGAGCGGCAGACGCGGAAGATGGGAGATACGAGCCACCCTAGAGATAACGTGAGCGGAGGAGCTGGCTGTAGCAGTTGGTGCAGCGGGCGGAGCGCGGAGGGACGGTGTGACGCTGGGACAGGGACGGCGCGTGGGGCGCGGGGGCGTGGAGGGTATTGACGTCGACGTTAAAAGGAGAAGTGCCAAAAGCAGAGAGGAGGAACACAAGCGGCCTGGGGTTGTCGGGGATAGCTCCCGGCTCCCGGCTCCGAGCAGGGAACGCAGATGGAAACGTTTTCATAGTGTGTATGCGGGACCCACGGCGGCGCAGCGCGCAGGACAGCAGCGCAGGCCACCGCGTTGCCGTCCTCTACATTACGTCATCCGATTTTCTGCCTCCATTTTTTTTTCAACTACCTAAACGCTCAGAGCAACAGTAGAAAATTTCCGGGCCGGCTAGGAAAGCATATTGGGTGACAATTGAATTTTTAGAACATACAGCTACACATTATTCTCGGCGCTTGGATCCGGAAGGCGTCATGCGTAAAAAGCGCCTAAATATTTCTTGTCGGAGCATTAATAATTGAAAGTTGGCGGCTGACTATTCACAGTCAGCTAGCTATGAAACGATGGAGCCGAGGCAAATTTTTTGGAACGATACTAAAATCTATTAAGGACCCCTCTGACAGGGTTTAACTAGGTAAAGGTAGAGTACCTGTATAGGGAGAGTAGCGACAGATCTGAAACTCCGAAAGTCCATCAGGCCTTCACCGATGCCTCCGCGAAAGAAGTTAGGGCCCAAAAGGGCAGCCAACCTATGAATTTCGAATGTCCAGAGCGATTTACAAATACAATTGTTACGAACCGTCTTTTAGAAAGCATGTATTTGGTTTACTTTTTGCATAAATTTACTTATTTTTGCGAAAGAACGCTCATTTATATACATTCTTAGCCATCTTGGTTAGAATTGAAATCTGTAGGCTGGCAGTGAAATTTTGTGTGTTAGAAGTTGCTCAGAAGGGTGGCTGCACTTTTGGGCCCTAAGCCCTCCATGAACCGATCTGTCGCTACTCCCCTATACAGGTACTCTAGGTAAAGGCAATAGGTGAACTTAGGTAATCAGTTGGAGAGAGTCCGATTCTAGAGTGGCAAAAGACATCTGGTTCTTATCATAAACTATTAAATAAAAAACAAACGTCTTAGCCCCTAAATATTGATCAAGCAGGCCAAAGTTACTGGACTTTCCGCCAAGGAGGTCACTAAAAGCACGAAGTTTACAAATGCAGTCACTCCGTTCTTCCATCGCGCTAAACCAAAATGCGTGACACAACTATTCCAACGCTGGAGCCGGTCAATTTGCATCCATCGAGTTGAAGGCGAACTTTATTTTTCGTTCCCGTTTTTGGTTATCCAGATATGAACGCGAGAGCGCTACATTCTATCTTTTTATCTCAATATCACTATTAAAACTGTTTTCGATTTTGTGCAATCATGGTATGCTTTTCCTTAACATATTTTATTCTTCACTGGAAAAAAAAACACATTGGATCTATAGTCCAGACTCTTAAAAACATAGACAAGAAAAAATACTCTTGATTCAATCAGAATCTAGCTTAAATCAAGAACCAAGCCTCTTAATTTAAGCGGATTTCGTTTTGATTCGAGCAAAAATCCTATTGAATCAAGAGTATTTTTTCTTGTCGACGTTTTCAAGAGTCTGAACTCTAGATCCAATGTGTTTTTTTCTCCAGTGCTGCCCCTAGAAACTGCTCAACTTAATAACGCTTTTTCGTCGAATTCCAGTCCTCGTTCAAACATTTTGCTCGGAGCTTGCTTTTTTTTCTCTACGAGTTTTTCCTGATGATGCCGGCCTGCTAGTCCCCTGCTGGGAGGGTGGAAAGCGTAAGGAGAAGCGTGTAGAGGAAAAGCAGAGCGGCAGAACGGGGCAGACCTCGAGCCGGGGTGGCGCTTCCAGCGCGGAAGGGGAATGCGGCAGGCGGTAGGGCGGCAGGACACGGGAACAGAAGCTTCCTGCGCAGAGGCAGAGACCTTCCTCGAGAGCCGAGCCCGGCCGCCGCTTGGAAAGTGGAGAACCACGCGGCTTCCTTCCTCCGGCTCGGAGTCGGATCGATACCACGAGCACCAGCCCCGCTGCCGCTGCCGGGTGGGTCTTCCTCTTCCACCAACCACCACCGCACCACCCGTGCTCCTCCGCCTCCGCCATCGCCACCGCCCTCCCCTCGGTCTCGGTCAGAGGTCAACATCCAGTATTGATGCACCATTGGTTTCGTACCCGGCTCCGATTCCCGCGAGCCAACCTACCACCAACACCCGACTCCCGACCCGAGGATGTCAGCCGGGCTACATACTCAGATAACTAGAGTCCCTTTATACTGAGAGTTAAAACAACACCCCTCAGAGAATCACAAACGGGAATAAAGATTACAGAAATTGAACGTTTTTCGTAATCTTTGATAGACCCATTCTCGAATTCCTTTCTTCGTTCCTTCCCTCATTCCGTTTGTTCCTTGCCGAACCCGTAATTCCCCGGTCCATTCCAGATTATAATCTTTGCAATCGGTGAAACTGTAATCTTTATTCCCGTTTGTGACACTGTGAAGGCCTAAAATACGGGAACCAATCAGAAATGGATTCACATTGTCTTGACTCTCAGTGTAAAGGGACTCTAAGCCGGGCTACATACTCAGATAACGAGAACGCCATTGAAATGCCTCGGGTATCACGATAAAAAAAACATACTGACGGCGTGAGTCCGCAATCACATATGAATCAGTGAGTTCAAAAACATGCCAACTCGGGTTTTTTTTTTATTTTCACTTTTGTACGGTTTAGTAACACTTATGGATAGAAGCATCCGCACGCAAAAGGAAATTTCGAAATTGCAATCGGAAGTGCTCGAAACAGCGACGGGAAAAGGGAAAACTCGAAGTATTTAATTGGATATACCAATTTTTGACCATCCGATCTTGCAGTTTTCTTTTTTCGGTTCAGACTTGCGAGAATCCTCACCGGAATTGGGCTGAAACTAACTTCCACCGCGTGAGAGGAACGAATCTTACTTCGGAATTTTGAATATTCAATTAATATCACAATAAAACCCCCGCCCTCTATGAAATTTCACGCTGAGCTCCCGCCCCAACAAATTCCTAGATCCGCCGATGCAGATATTCGGTTAAAATATTATGGACTACGTTTAGACCTACGCCCACAATCGCTCATATTTTTTTCGTTTCGAACGTGATCCTTATCCCTCATCGTCCCATAATATATTCCGGCTGATCTTTAGCAGAAATCCATCTGTTACCTTTATGCTTACGGACCGCTTTTTCAAATGCCTCAACTCGTCTACAATGATTGTACTGTACACTCTTAAATTCTTGTACAGATTACTACCGATACATTCTTGATGGCAATTATTTAAATTATTTTCTTGTTGTCTTCCGATATTTTCTGATCGCTAAGAATTTCATCTATGATTCTAATTACCTTGCGTCCTTTCAGCGAGAAAATAACCTTGTTATGCTGGTGCCTGATAAAGTAGGTCAAATAATATTGTCTAGATTTTGGATAGGTTACCTGGCGCCATGCAGCTGCGTTCGGAGTAGCGTTAAGTTCTGTGATGGTAGAACTCCTACCTGTCAAAAATTTAGGAAATGCTACTTGACCCATCTCCTCAGGTATGAGCAATGAACCGATGTCTCCCTGATTTATTCCCTAGGATGCCTGGTCCGATTTACTGTCTAATTTAAAGCGCCATCCGAAGTCATTATGTCTTATCACCAGCCATCCCCTATTTATCATTTCGCTTGATACTCAGAGTGACCCAATCTCCTTTTTTTTACACAACCCACCCTAAACCCTGAATGATGGCTGGAATAACTTTCTGCGTCAGAATTATGCGACGACTCCATAACAGCATCTTACTTTGAAAGTTAAATAGCACTTAAATATTATTAATTATATTCTTCTATCTCTTCTTCTCTCTTACGTCTTCTTCTCCTTCTTCTTATTTACTTCTAAAGTAAAATGCGGTTATGGACAGGGCCGGATTAAGGGGGTGGCCACATGGGCCGCGGCCCATGGCGGCAATCTACAGGGCGGCAAATTTTGTAATTTTTTTAAATGTAGGTATAAAAAAAAGGGATTTAGAAAAAAAAAATACAAACGAGGAAAGGCTACAAAATCTCTCATTTCCTGAGAGCAGTAATTTCTAATTTTGTCGTCTTTCAGTGATACAAGAGACAGCACCTTTAATTAGTCGAGTTAAGAGAGAAACCAAACACGCAATTTGGCCTGGAACGGCGCGGCGCAGAGAGCAATGATGACGAGGACTTGAGATGAAAAGGAAAAGCCCTCGGCACGGTAATCGGCACGTAACACATATTAGCGCCTACAAGACTGTACGAATACTTCACGCATTGCATCAAACACAGTGCGGTCACTGCAGTCAGCGCAATGCAAGAATGCATGAATACTTCACGCATTACGCCAAAGACAGTGCGGTCAGCGTGAAACGCTTAGCGCCTACAAGACTGCGTAAATACTTCACGCATTGCGTGAAACACAGTGCAGTCTGCGCGGCGCGGCGGCGGAAGTTAAAATCATTAAACTACATCTATGTTTATTCTTTCATAATTTGTTCGTTCATTTCTTATGAATGAAAGGCCTTGTCCACACAGAGATAGGTTTACGGAACTTAACTTTCGCGCAAAGTTCCGTGAACTTTTGCTAGCAGTGTTAACAGGGCTTTCCCAAAAAATATGTCAAACACTAGTAAACGATTCTTATGCACCCCTCCCCCGCTGGCACGCTTACCTACTTGATGGTTTTTATTGGTATTTCAAAACGAATGAGAAGGGGGCGGCAAAATACAGGCGGCCCATGGGCGGCAAGTAGGTAAATCCGGCCCTGGTTATGGAGATGTCAGATAATTCTTGCGCAGAGAGTTCTTCCAGTCATCATTCAGGGTCTTGGTTTTTTTTTTATTTATTCTGATTTTATTGACTAAACATTGTAACTATGTAAGTAATCTTATTCTTTGGACTTTTTTTTGCAACGAGCGTCAAGCCTGCTGACCATCGGGAAACTTGACAACGACAGGATTATGATGACAGATGACGAGCTTCCATATGCTCGGTGCTCCCGGTCCGTCATCCTCGCGCATTGTTCTTCGCCAGTTATTTTAACCTTGGGAGACGTTGTCAAATCCCTCGCAATGCCCTGATTCTTTCGCTGATTTAAGCAAGTTCAACTTTGTGATAACGTCTCGTCGGCCGTCACTTCTACTTGCCATATGCCATGAACAATGACGGCCGAACCGATTCAACTCCAGAGGCTCGAGTTACAATTTCTGTTGTTATTTGCCCACCATTTTTCGCGATCCTAGTCACATGACCAGATACGACCGTAAGCAGAACTAACTGATCAAATTCTTCTTAAAGTTTACTATAAACAATGAAGAGGCGACGGAGCAAAAGGCCCATTCACCCTTAACGGTTCCAATGGGCGCAGAGAGTTTTTGCTGTCATATTTGGGGCAGATTTATATGTCCAGATTAGATAAGACTACATATACTTCATACTTTTTTCGCATAAAGGAGCCCGTTACATCATTTCCTTCACAAAAAGTAACGCGCTCGGTAGTTTTCTTCTCAAAAAATAATGCGTACATGGGTTACTTTACAAAAAGTAGCGCATTCATTCTAGAAATAGTAGTAAAGATTAAAAAAGAAAAATCCCGCATGCCCTCTGCCTTTACATTTTTCCCTCTTTTCATGGTTCTCACAGATTTTCCCAGCGATTGGCCGATCGAGGATGCACTTTCCACACTTCTGCAGAGTGGTTCTATTAGTATTGAGCAGCTGTGCTGCCGTCCTAAGAAAGATCGCCGTATGAACCCTGAGGCGTTGCCAGATTTCCTCAGATAAAATGCGACTTTATTGAGGAAGTTGTACTTAAAAATTTTTCTTCGAATTTTTCAGACAACTTTGTTGGCAATTTCATACAAAATATCTGAAAATTTCAAGGAAAACTGTGCATACATTTCGTTATAAGCACGGGTTTTCTTCGAGGAAATTTGGCAACTCTCGAATGTTCATACGGCGTTCTTCCTTAGCACGGCAGTATGTACCATTATGAGTATCCTGAGGGGGCACCATTTCTGGATGACGCTAGGTTCGCCCCCTATAAATCCCCTTTCTAAATATTTAGAAATAGATCTATGACTCTAAATATTTAAACTATAGAAATCCGCGTCTCTCAGATAAAAAGAGTTTTTCCAGACGCGAAACTAAAAAGAGTTAAAAATAGGGAGACGCCTTCCTTATCTTAAAGTCACGAGGAATACCTGTGCGCTTACTCATTGTGAGTGTGATTCCCGCATAATACTGCAAACGGAGCTTTTGTTAGATTCCGAAAACGAATTACCTTGAGTGGAATTACCTCAGCGGTTTCGTTAATTTAAGTGAGTATGCATGCATCTGGATACTTTCGAGAGGTAAGTATGCTAATGAAGAAGATACAAGCAGCTATGCCGCGTTTGCGCTCAGATCGTCACGTTAATACGTCATTAACGTAAAAAAGAGACGATTTTATTTGCGGTTTATGACGGTTTGCGATGCATTCCTTTGGAGACGATTTTTGCACATTCGTCAGAAGTAGGTATACTCTTTACTTACCTAGTGAAGCATTACTCGAACATTCTTTGACGAGTCTTAAAATTTACACCTTTCGTTCGCAAAAAGCGTAGTGATGTTGAGTGATAGTTTGGTTGTACAACTGGATGTATTTCTGTCAAACGGAACTAAGCGCCAATTTGAGTTCCTTTTGAGGAATTTAGAATGCCGGATAGCGCGTTCTGTCAAACGGAACTAAGCGCCATGGAAAAGCATTGGGAGGATAGGACGGAATGAGCCCAAAACCCGATTCCGCCGCCAATCCAAGCCCCCCTCTACCTTCCTCCCCCTATGGCGCTTAGTTCCGTTTGACAGAAGTACGTCCAACTGGACTTCATTTTGCAATTAAGAACTATAATTTCTGGCTCGTCCGAAAAACTCTTATGTGCATAGGGAAGCTAATGGTACTTGCGTTGTTTTTAAACTGCACCGGAGTTTATAGTTCCTAATTGAAAAATGTGGTCCAACTAAGCCAAGCCATCTGGTTTGCAAGTGCAGGTAATTAGTTTTTTGAAACTCGATCGGCAAGGATTGTCCACGGCGTAGTCGGAGAGGAAGTCTGGGAGCCAAGTCCTCGACAGGAGGCCAAGCGAATAATGAGCGAATACCGCGTAATACGAGACTTGAGAATCCAATGCATACGAGAGCCCAAGCTCCGATAAGTCAGCGAGTGAGAAGCCACGGTTCCATAGAAAAACCGCGACGTGAAGTCGCGGTGCAAAGGCGCAATTACGCGACCGGGGTGCGATGCTTTTAAGCCTACCGTCTTCACAGACGTAGTCCATGATGATACCTTTCTTGGGGCGACGAGTAGGTTTAAAATCATTTAACCTGGGAGCGCGACTTGGCGTCGCGTGCTGTCTGTGGAGCCGTAGCTTAAAGGCACACGCGCAGGCGCAAGGCAGAGAGGAATCGCAAGGGTATCCTTGAAGGTGAGTCTTGCAAGACATGCAACGGCCACGGTCTTCGTGAGGAGCTGAGTTGAGATGATCGCGGATCACACCTGTACCGCTACTCCTGTTATCAATTTGTCTCCCTGACATGATATCCCCCTCGTCGAGTCATCAGTCACCGGTCGGTGTCACATTCGCCTGTCGCCTCCATCCAATCTGAGGACCGATCCGTCCGTGGGATGGAAATCAGGGGACACTCGTGTCGAGCGACCGGCGCACAGTGAAACCAGTCAATTGGAAAAGTCACACAAAATTCGAAAACTTTAAAAGAACGTAACTCCAATATTGCAAAACGTGGAGGTCATAGAAGTGGTCCCGTTGATCAGGGTGTCTACCAGTTATGAGAAACCAAACTATACATGGGACTTTCGGGGACTTTTAGGGGTGTTTTTTTTCCAAGGAAATCGGAGACTTCCTTTCTCGAAATGGTAAGGGAAAGGGAGCTAGTAGAGCGTTTAAAAGGCGTATTTTATACGACTGATTTTACAAGTCATGTAGAACCGATGAAAACATACGAAAAACCAAGCAACACTTCAGTTGTTTTATTCCTGGTTAGGTATACCGCGCTGCCGCGGCTGATGGGAAAATTTGAAAATGCCAGTGTTCAGGACGATTTCTTTGGGGGGCCTAAACAAGAAAATTGGGGAGTTTCGGGGATATCGGGGACACCCTTCCAAAATCGGGGATAATCGGGTACATTGAGAACTTTTGGGGACCAGTAGACACCCTGTTGGTTTTTTCGGAAAATTTACTTTGGTAAGCACTAAGTGGGTACCCCTTAAACTTTAAAATTTCAAAAAATAAACGTCTTTTGCAGTTTTTCGTTTAAAAAACTCATGTCCGACCTCTCACATTGACTCGATCCACTGTGCGGCGTCGGTCATGAATAAATCAAAACGTGCCCCTTGTACCTTGTCCTGATATGACTTCGTCTCGTGGAAATGTCCGTTCATCGATTTCCGAGTGACAAGAATGCATCACATTAACATTTTCTGTCGCTCATAGGCGCGACATGGATCAGGAGCAATGGTAAAGGGGAGGTGGAAAGTGACGGGGTGAATTCAACAATGAACCAACGAGTATTTCAAAATGATCGTTTTCAGGATGGAAAAGATTAAGAATTTGAATTTTCCCGTTGTTCGCCGTGATCGACTTCCTCTAGATCTTCGGTGCCTAGATAGGGGGCATATGGATGTTTCTGTAAAGCGGAAAATCTATCAAGCCTTTCACTGATATCCCCGCGAGGGAGGTTGAGTGCAAGCGAGTGCCAGCCAACCCAAAATGGACTACATTTGCGATAGGGAACTACTATTTTTGACTCATTTAAGAAACAACGTATATGACGTTAGTTTCCCTAAGCAGATACGACGTGATTTTTGAATGGACGAGCCAGAAATAGTAGTTCCTAAGTGGAAACACGCGAGGTATGGAGCGAAAATTTCCGGACCTTCTTTTGAAATTCTCATACTTTTTCAGTACAGACCGCCTCTGAAAAGTCAAGACTATTTCCGGACTTTTCGGACCAGTACACCCTGGAGAAAACTTTCTTTCTATTGTAGGAGTCCCTTATTTCCTTCTTTTTATGAAAAAAACAGGTAGGTATGCCATATTCTTCTTTTTTCTATCAAGTATTTACGGATTTCCATAATCTCGCGGAAAATGAGCTATTTCTAGGTAAATACAAGCTAGCCTATTCTCATGGCCCCTGTTTGCGACCCTCCTACTTTAAGAGAAACCCGTTCTTCGGGGTTCTCAAATTTTTACACGCCGCTAATTCCGACCCGCTAGTCCATAAGTTTTTGTGCCCCCTTCTGGAATGCATATTGAAGAGGAAAACTTGACTACGTTCTCAGAGCTTTCTTGAAGAGAATGAGCCGACCTTGCGATTTTACTTCGGCTGCGCAATACTCAGAGGACAGCACTTCAAAGGTTGGCCGCTGCGATCAGCTCGACTGAATCGCCACATATTGCCGATTGGTAAGCGGCAGTGGTGCTGGTGCCCTTGCCGGAAACGATTTGATCAACTTTATCTAAGCCACTTAGCTATCCGTCTGAGCTCATCATTCGTCGTCTGTCTTCGCTCAATTATTGCCCAAGAACCCATCTCCATCTCCTCCTTGAGTCTTTATCTATAGTTCGCCCTGTTGCCATAGTGTTGATTCAGTTCCCACACGCTGGAGTCAAGCATGCGTGAAAGTCCCTATATTGCCATGGATCTCCAGCTGCGCAAGACGTTCCGGACACTATCGATATATATTTCAAATTTTAACCACTTGGTGGATTATTTTGAGGAAATCGAACGCTCGCCCCTAAAATTATCTTCCCTAATCTTATTATAAAGTCAAAATTACTTTTTCCATTTTGCGACTTTCAAGGTATCTAAGTATGTCGACGATTGATTGGAAACAGTTCTTTTGACTTCAAAACTTCCGAAGATGACTGGCGGCACGAGCATTCCTTAGTGATCGGTCTACGGACTGAAATTTCAATTTTCCCAAAATAGTCCTCTTTAAGGATAAAATTTGAACCTATCGATCGTACCGAGAATGCACTACGCAAAAACTGAAGATCCACCATAGGCACTTTTCCAAAAAATCTTGAAATGAAGTCCGGAGTTCGTTTCATCCCGAGGAAAAAGTGTTTCGTGACGAGGTCCGTTGCACAGTGGATTGAGTCAATTAGAGAGGTCGGACATCAAATTTTTTACTAATACTGCCAATTTTGATGTTTATTCCGTCACACTTTAAATTTCGAGGGGTGCTTCAAGAAGAAAATTTCACGAGAAAACCAATGGAACCTTTTTAGAACCGCAAAGTTTACTATAAATGGAGTTCTAAGCGTTTTAAGTTTCCAAATTTTGTCCGACCTCTTCCGTTGACTCGTTCCATTGTGCGTCGGGATAGTTATGATAAAATACACCGTTTCGTAACTATCAAGGAAGGTTCGAACTTCATGTTGGATACATCGAAAATCCGCATAATAGCAAAGAATTAAAAGAAAATAATGCTTTAGATTTCCTTCTAAGATGGTGTTTTTCAAAATGCTCTCTGACAGACTTTTAATGCGTAGTTATGCAGATCATGTTTTAACCTACGGATTCTCCTGATAGATCAAAAAAAAAATATCGCACGTGACCGGCAGACAAGAAGTGAGACGTAGCTTGTGCGTCAAGAAAAAGGTTTAGGAATCACGTTCCCGCATCAAACGTGGTACCTAACAAATCAATTAATCAACCTTTCGGAAGGATCGATGCTTCAAGTATTAAAAAAGCTTGATCAAGCTGATTGCTCTGTAATATTATCAATATTATATCAAAATTATCAATAGGACAAATATCCATCTTCACTTTCTTAATTCAGTAAAAATTACGTTGTTATGCTACGGGGTGACAACTCTGGTAATCCTCCTAACATCGAAGGCACCAAAGTCCCATGCATCATTAACGCCAACAGCAGCGCACCCAATGCCTCTTATCTTAATCAAAGAGTAAAGTTCAAAGTACAGAATTTCATGGCTCATTTTGTTTTTTTTTTTTTCGTGTTGAAACATAATAGAACTTGGATTTATCAGTGTTCTTCGCTTTTCATTTCTGAGATTTAGGGACGAGTTACCTTACTTTTGATCTCATTAGTACCATACCGTCGCGCCGCGTTGGTACTATCTTCTCATTCCCTTCCGCACCAAGAATTAATTGGTGGTTTCATTGACTCATAAACATGTAGAAGATTAAATATGAGATAGAAAATATAACAAGGCGATAGTTTTTGTGAAGGCCTAAAATTCTGACGATGTCGCGTCGTATGACGGTTATTATCACGGGTCACCCGGTCACCACCACCGAACCCCCTCCCCCCTCCAAAACGATCTTTGAGTCTTTGAGTCTAGAGGCTGTATGCAGTAGTGAGAATCCATTCCTATGTTCCAGAATCTCCACTTACGTATAATTCGTATACTTTCATTTGGGGGAGGGGGGGGGAGGGAATCCTTCCGAGTACATGCGTTTTCATGCAAAATATTCATGAATCTTACTCAGGCCTTGCTAGTGGTAACTTAGTGATATTTAATGAATAAAAACAAATTTAAAAAAATGCAGTTTCCTAATATGGAAACAAGAGGTCCGCAAAAAATTTCCGACATTCCAAATCCGACATTATCCGATGGTCGCTGAGAATCGTTGCAGAATTTTGCGGGAAGCCCTGGATTGACGATCAAATTCCGAACCAATTCCGATCAAAGTAGACATGCTGATGACTGACGGGCCGCACTTATTTGTTCAAAATAAGATCAGAATGGAGTGCCACCATTCATCATTTCCTGCCACAGGAAACATTTCTGCCAAGTTTTCATTTTAAAATGAAGCAAATTAATGAGTTTAAGACTGGTGACACGTTGATGCTACTTTGATCGGAATTGGTTCGGGAATTTGATCGTCTATCCAGGGCTGGACACGTGCAAAATTCAGGCATCGGGCCGATGACTTCCACATTCAAGCCACATTCAGCGTGTGATTGCGGCATTAGTGGGCCTACGTGATAAATCCAGTCTTGCTGGGCTGAACCAATGTGAAATGCATCCTCCACTCTCGCTATAAAAGCACCCTAGTCATCGAAATCGGAAGAAGCAACATAGCCGATGGATCGCCCGTGCTGATGGAGATGGATAGCTGAGGAGGGGTCTGGCAGGAGGGCAGGCGGGTGGGTGGAGGCGGTGCTGTGCGGTGGCCAGGACGCTCGAAAATGCTTGACTGCATCAATGACGATCAGAAGACGGATACGCCCGCGCCCTCAGAGGCAAGAGGCAACCGGATGCACAGAGCCGAGGGCCAAGAATAGTCTGGACGCCAATACGTAGCAGAAGATTATGCAAAATTACCCGAGCTCAATGGAGGGAGCGCAATACTGCACGAGTAAGGAACACGTACTTACATATGTACAACGCCCCTACCACCGAACCACTTTCAGAAACTAGCCCAGATTTTCTCTTAAAAATTGGCCTATCGTGGTTAGTGGCCTTGGAAAGCATTCATTTACGTAACGCTCTGAGGGGGAGGGGGTATACTGATACTGCCGTGCTACGGAAAAACGCCACATGAACCTTTGGGCGTTGCCAAATTTCTTTTGGTAAAATACAAATTTTCAGGAAAACTTGTTAACATTTTTCGTCCAATTTTCCAGAAAATTTTCTTCGCAATATGATCCAAACCATCAGAAGATTTCAAGTAAGTAGGAATATTCATTACTTGCCTCAAAAATTAATACTTTAGGAGGAGCAATTTGGCTACTTTCGAATGCTCATACGGCATTCTTCTTTATCACGGCAGTATAGGAGTTTGCGTTATAAGCGTTCGCTGGCCAACGCGAAATCCAAGATGTATCATCCTCATTTCTTTGATGTTATTTTTCACACTATCGTGAAAAATACTCAAATACCCAGCTGTAAATCCAAAAATTACTCAAAATTTTTGGGATCTTAAGGAAGGGAAGTCGGGCGGGTCCGGAGTTGCGTTATGAAGCGTTACAAGGGGGAAGGGGGTCAAAAATTCCGAAACAGTGCGTTACGCAGTTTAGGAACGCTTCCTTGACTAATTGGACTACATTTTGCAATTTGGAACTATGAATTCTAGCCCGGCTTAAAAATAACGTATGTGCCAGTAGTTTCCTTAAGCACATAAGTGTTTTTCCAGAAGAGGCAGAATTTATAGTTCCAAATTGCAAAATGCAGTCCAATTGTAAGTTAGCAAAAATCACACCTCATTTGCAGAATTCTAATAGGGTCAGTGCTACTTTCCGAGGAAAGTTGTCTGGTAGTTACCTGCCATCTGACTAACATGATTGAAATTGAATTGGACGCTTCATTTCGGCTCAAGCGCTAAATTACAAGAAATTTGTAATCTTCACCCTGCATGGGACATAGCAGATTTTTCCAGATTTGATTGAAGTCGAGTGACTTCAATTAAATCTGGAAAAATGCCTTTAGGACATCACCCTCGACAAAAGTGTGTGATACAACTATTACAACTCCTGCGCCGCTCAAATTGCGTCCATCGAATTGAAGGCGAACTTGATTTCTCGTTTCCGCAATTAGTTTTTCAGACAGGAGCGCAAGAGCGGGCTTTCAGCAACTATCTCAATGCCAATATCAATGACCAACATAACTTTCTGTGGAGAAATTCAAGTGAAAGTAACTAGTAGTTTTCCTGTGAAGATCATTGAAAAAACAAAAATTAAAATCGAAGTCACTTGCTTTCTGGACATCGCATTGGACCAAAATGCGTGTTATAACTTCTAAATTTCAACTCTTGCATCCATCGAGTTGAAAGCGAGCTTCATATCGTTCCCGTTTTCTAACCTGACCTTAGAGACATTTAGTCAATATGACAAGTGTCCGAACAGTGACTACCCCGTTGAATGAAAAAAAAGAGAAATGACCCAAATTTTCAACTCTTCATCATTGGGAGAGTCTGAGAAGGTAAATGTTTGAAGCTGTCGAATAATTGCTCTCAGTAATTATTCGACAACTTCCGATAACCAGTCAATGATAAAAGGAGATGATATTGATTGATTGGTTAGCGAGGAGAGACTCGTCCTGCGTTGTTACATTGTTTACACATAAAAAAACGCCATCAAAAATTGAATTGGAATGAAGACAAAAAATCACCAAAGTTTCTAGGAAATTATGTATCGTGATTTTAGTGGAAAATACGGTTTGACAGGCAGTAAAGTATCGCAAAAAATGTAATAATGTATGACAGGCAAATCCTCTCATCGACACCCCTTCTTCAACTTCGGGTAGGTTCCAGAGAGCATCCCTACAGAGCTGGAGAAGGGTTCGGGGGGCCTTCCCCTGACAATTTTTGAAAGGAGCTTACACGCGCCCATTGTCGTACGGTTTGAGTAGAAAATATGAATTATTTCCTTCCCGGGTTTGCCGATGAGCATTATGATTTTCCCCAGAATTTGATCGCAAAAGATGGGAACGGTCTTTCGGTAAATTTTCTTTGGAGGAAAAATATAAAAAAAAAATACACGCCGCTCTGTGACATCCTAGGCGGCTGCCATCTTTTTAATAGGTACTTCGAGACGCCCCTGATGACAGCTAGTTCGCAACACCGCAAAGCCAGATAAACGTTTCTGCAGTTTCACAATCGAGCATGGTCGGAACTAGGAGCGTTAGGCGGAGGGAGGGGCAGAAGGAGATCACGTCAAGGGAGGTTACGGGACACTAAAAAAACACCCATCATAGGTGATACGTGGTCTCCCCCAGCTCCAAAGAGGAGCTCAGGGGATTTTCCTAACCTTTCAGGAGACCCACAGTCCCCGGAGACTCCCCCGTAAAATAGAGTCGCCTCAGGAGTAATTGTGTAAAGCGCTCTAATTAACAGATTGATCTAATCATAACTGCAAAAGTGAAAAATATGCCACACACTTATCTAGCAAAATCTGTTATTTCTCGGTATTGGCCAAGTCGATTTCTGGAGTGGGAGGGGGGGGGGGGGGGGCTAGACCCCACCCGGCCCCACACAAGTTCCACCCTTGCCGTCGATATGCGCCCTACTCTGCCGTGCTGTATGGAAGAACGCCGTATGAGCCTTCAGACGTCGCTAAGTTTCCTTCGATAAAAACTGAATTTACTGGGAAAATTGTGAATAAGTAGTTGTTTCCGAAAATTTCGGAACAATTTTTTTTCGCAATTTATTCAAAGACGTTAGGGAATTTCAAAGAAAAATGTGCATGAGTGTCGTCAAAAATACATGTTTTGTCAAGGGAAATGTGGCATCTCTCGAATGTTCATACGGCGTTTTTCCTTGGCACGGCGGTACCGGCACACAGTGGATCGAGTCACTTGGAGAGGTCGGACATGAAGTTTTCCACTAAAACTGCAAATTTTGACGTTTATTTTGACACATTTTAAATTTTAAGGGGTGCTTCCAGATGAAAATTTCATGAGGAAACCGATGGAATCACTTTCAAAACTTCACAGTTTTGTATAAACGGAGTTACAAGCGTTTAAAGTTTCCAAATGTCGTCCGACCTCTCCTATTGACTCGATCCACCGTGCGGCAGTTGGAAATCCTGCCCATACTGCTGACAGACTTGGCACGGCAGAATTGTTGTTGATGGCAGAGTAAACGACGGCGAAGTTGCAACCGAGTGGGGAAAATATTGAAGACGAGGCAATGCTGGAAAAACGTGCGTGCGCAGACCTAATGGAAGTCGGCGTGACTCAGAGCTGTTGAGCCGAGCCGATCACCGCGCGCAGCAAGAGCGCGGCTCGGCCTCTGCACATAACAGAAATGATACGAGTACGACACCCAGAATTAGGTTATCACTGAATTCGTTCCAAGGTGCGAGCTCCGAGCTGAGGCTCGCGGAGGAGCGGCTACGGCAACGATCATTGCGAGGATCACACGGATCAAGCATCATACCGTTCAAATGACGTTCAGACTCGAGTGCGGCTAAAATTAGCCACCGAAGAATTCAGCATGCCTCCATCGCACACCGCCCGACGTCCCAGGTTTGGCAACAAGCGCGAGCTACCAGACTTTGCCCTGATAAACCGCCGAGACAGAGTGACAGAGAGACACGGACAAGCACTAGAGTCGATACGAGAATGTCCACTCCAAGTTGCAGCGTAGCCTCCCGGTCAAAAAGAAACAAAAAGTGACGAGGCTACAGGTATAGTCGACGACATAACCTAAAAATTTTTGATGCAAGAAAAGAAGAGGTATTTTACATTAACTTCCACTACCATCATAATAGATGCGATAGCCGTCGTAACTACATTCAGTGAGGACCATGACATGGAATTAAATGACTGAAGTGGCAATTCTTCCAGTCAAAATGTGTATGAGTAGCGACCCTCCCCTACGGGCTAACAGTCGATATTGACGTGAATCGACGACCTTGCGAAAGATAGCAGAACACATTACATGATCGGGAACGTGAAGAATCGTGGATGGACACTCACCTGTTCTAGACGACAGCCGGGTATAATCCATACATTGCACTAGAGGTTATTATGGCACTAGTTAAATCCAGTTAATGCACTGCACAAGGCACGATTATTTGGTTCACTCCGCGGCGAGGCGAGGCACACACGCGTAGGGACAAGCCGGGATGCAGGAAGGACACTGATAACCGATGCGAAAGCAAGAATGAAGAACGAACCGAGCGACGCAGCCACAGCGAGGGCGCACGACGAGGTTGGAGGAGGTAACTGCTATCACTAAACTACCAACACTAGAGGCACCAAGGCGGTTATCACACGGCGGCGCAGCGGCCTCGGCGCACAGCACGGACCAACCACGCTGCGCGCGGGACCCAGAGGATTTGAGCTGCCGCTGCCAGTCCCGCGTGGAAGAGGCGCTCGCGACGGCCACGTGTGTTCGCTGTACGCGTCTGTCTTCTGTCCGAGACTCTCTTTCTGCTGAGCTGCCACGATTCGAGCCCCGCGACCCCCGCTGAGTTACCATGGAAACCCTCCGCGACCCTACCGCTCACCTTTGAACCATCGGCCATCCGCCGTTCTTCCTACCCTCCAGGGCTTTTCTGTGCCTTCAGCGTTCAGTATTTCGACTCCTTCTTCCGCAGACTGGCTCCGATGACCCTTGACACGACCTTGTATGTTAATTGACTGGAAGCATGTGCAGTCATTGAGGAACGCATACCTGAACATGCAGTTGCGGTCAATTGTTGAAATATGGAATTTGGACCGTTGAAGAAGATCGTCGCTGATCGAAATCCACAAAACCACGCTATGATTTTGCGACCGCACCCCTGTGATTTAATTTTACGACCTATTTCAGGGTTCCTCATATTTTCTTTGTACACTAAAGAAAAAAAAGTGTGTGACCTAAGTACCTGGAGTCCTTTAAATTGTTTCCAGAGAACATGATGTCGCGTAAAAAACCAAATCGTCACAATCAATTTTGCGGGTTTCGTGTCAGAGATTCAAACCGGAAAAAAATTGATCGGTTTGGTGTTTTTTTTTTTTTTTTTTTTTTTTTTTTTTTTTTTTTTTTTCAATGAATGATTCTCTCGCGCGAGAGAACAGGATTGCCATTGCCGTGCTAATGAGAAACGCCGTATGAACATTCGAGAGTTGCCAAATTTCATTCGATAGAGTGTTTATTTTTGAAAGAAGCTATGAATATTTTTCCATGAAATTTTCAGAACTTCTAGGTGAAATAGCGAACAAAATTATCCGAAAAATTGGCGGAAATTTTACTGCAAATTTTCCCGAAAATTCGTGGTTTACAAAGCGAAGTTGGGTAACGCCTGAAAGCTCATTCGGCGTTTTTTCTTAGCACAGCAGATTCTATGTCCTCAGTTTTTTTTCTCTCTATGTTTCTTTTATTTCTTTCTATTCTTGAGGCTGAGGTAGTTTGCAGGAGAAAGGAAGTGCCGGCGGCCCACCCAGAATCGTCAAATTTGCACATATTGTCGGGATTCCTAATACAATACGTAGTAGCCAAAAAATTTGTCCAAGAGCTCAGTTTGCCTATCATGTCAAAATAAGGCGATTACATAAACAAGAGTGGACTGCGTTTTTATAGATTTTTATAATAATTCAGCTGTCGTAGGTACTCTTTCACTAACTTCCCAAATGCAGAGGGGGCCGGTTCCCTGCGTGATTTGACGATGACCGTTGATGATAAAGATCTAGAAATTAACGAAACAAATACAAAGATTAAAAGAGCGAAAAAAAATCAGAGACAAGGAAAAATAGTCCCAACAATTTACAGACTTATTGATAAGGAAGGTACTTCCGATTTTTTTTTCTCCCCCATCAGAGCTTATAACGATGAGCTGAGGTGAGTCGGCCGATGACTCATGTCTAAGTTCTAATTGCAGTCCGATCAGCTTACCATACTGCTGTGGTAAAGAAAAACTAAAGCGGGCGGACGTGGTCACATTCCTTTCGATAGTATAGAAATTTTCTCGAATGTTCTGAATTTTTCGCATTTAAAAGTGACCAGTCTGAAAATGTTGTTGAAAATTATTCCTATAAAAAAAAAAAAATTATTCTATCGTTGAAGGGTTGAAGCGCAGGTATTGGCACAGTCGCAACCCCGTTTCAACTACGGGCCAATACCTGCGCTTCAACCTTTCAACGATAGACTAGACCGACCGACTATCTCCGCCCCTCACCCGCCACTTTTCGTGGCGTGGACCATAAAATATGTGCGTTTATCCATTTTATTCAAAACTATATGTTTCTTGGGGGGCGGGGGGTGATATGACATATCAACATTCGAATCCTCATATATTTACTTTGTATTTCCTTAGCACGGCATCATACTTCATTGCACGAACAAAATTACAAGGAGCCAAGGAAATTTGGCACGACCAAAGTCCATTCTTTGCCCCCGTCTCGGATAATTTGAGTAGAGTTGAGAGACGGTTAGTAAAGGAGTTACTTTAAGAAACCATAGATTTCACTTTTTACAGTTAAAATGTATGAGAAAATGTCAAATCTTTATCATGATCAAAGGGAGAGCCAAATGGACTCACAAAGGCTCTGAGTTGGGTTCGTTTCGGTCATACAACTAAACTAACTCCGGGACAAAGCGTGAAGTATCCTGTGAGAATGAAGGCGTTTGAAACTGAGGATAAATATTTCATCAAAAAAAATTTGGTAACGTCCAAATACTCATACGACATTTTGCCTCAGCATGACATTATTAGTGTCCCATTCAATTTAAAATGATTGTTAGTTGCTCCTAGCATATCCTTCCTTTAATTTTTGACTTGACGGTGAGATCTGCCTATAGTTTAAAAGATTAAAGTTTTATGGCCAGCTGACTCCCCTTTTCCCTGACAATGGATTCTCCCAATACTCCACGAATTTCATGCTCCAAGTTTAAACCCGTATTGTATAAGCCTGCATGCTAACAAGCACTGGCAAACATCGATATTAAGGGTGAATGACATGGCATGTGAAAGTTGACGCCGACAGTGAGTACACGCTGAAAAACAACTCCGGACCGGAGGGAAGCGGATTTTAAACTACATTCTGCTACTCGATTCCGGCAATGCATCAATACAAAATACAATGAATATAGAAAGACATGAGCCGTGAACATTTATCTATTTTAGTCCTTTTCCAGGTCATACTCACACATTACGAATGCGCAAGCTTGTATAAATTGCTATAGTTTCGTGCCTCGGCAGGCATCTGATTCAACACGAGATATTCCTGCAAAGAGGGGGAATCTTGGTCAGAAAAAGTTGATTCGCGTTTACATATTTAGCTGAAGAACTTTATTAGAGAGCTAATATGAACATGTATCAGTGGCGTGGCGTGAATAATCGATTATCGATATCTCGCCATTTGAAGCTACGGTAAAGAATCGATTACTAAGGTGTTCGCTGCGAACACCCTGATAATCGATCTTTTTGCATGGGTTTAAATGGCATAACAATCGATACATCGCAATTCTCGCCACGCCACTGACATGTATGCTGCCGTGCTAGGAAAAACGACGTCAGGGTCGGACCGGCTCGCATCTGAGGGCGTAGACCCTTGGCTGGGTAAAGGGGCGTAATATGATATTTCCTAGTGGGGCATTCCCTACGTGGAGAGGGGTTCAGAAAATTTTGGCAAATCAGAACAAGTTTACGCTATTTTTAGGTTCAAAGTTTATTGATCGCACGAAGTAAAAATTGCGAAATTGAACGTGAAGCACTGCATTGAGAGCTCACGGTTCGCGTCATCGCGCCTTCAATTTTTCAGATGCAGCACGGACGTCCATCAAGTACGAATAGTTGTATCTCTGCGCCGTCGTTAACGCGCATCCTTTCCCTCACTTTATTTCCATATTGTGTTTGTTTGCGTTTGTCTTATTTGTAATGTTGCTTCAAACTAGAGCAGAGCATTGCGAGTTCACGACTCACGGCATCGCGTCTTACATTTTTCATATGCAATGTGAACATCCATCTTGCGCGAATAGTTGTATCGCGTTTATACATTTTAGATGTCTCTTATTTTTTAATTTCGAGATAAATTAAGGGTAAGTTTGCCCGAGCTATGCTATGGTATGTCTAAATTAATAGTCATTTGAAAAGGAGGAAATATGTTTATAGGTCTCTTAAGAGGTCTATAAAGGATGCGTATGTCTAAAAATCGAACCGACCATCGCTTCTAAGGGAGTTACACATAGCGAATGAAGGAGGGGGACGATAAAGCGCCTGTATGTCAAGAAGAATGTGAAAATTTCACAGAAAATTATTTACGCTTCAAAAAGAAGTTTTTGGACCTCTGTTTACCACTATCATGCGTTGAAGCACCTATCTTTACTCCTAACTCTCTCTTCTTCCGTTCATTTAAGAAATTCTTCTCACATATTCTCGGTCGTAATTTTTTTCTTCTTCTTATTTTACTATATCTGTAAGAGCGGCGCGTTTTCGGCGCGCAAAGGGGGCGTATCTGCCAATGGCAGATTGGCCTTATGGCCAGTCCGAGCCTGAACGACGTATGAACATTCAGGAGTGGCAAAATTTCCTTCAATTATAAATGCCAATTTTCTAGGAGAGTTATGAATATTTTCTCTTGAAATTTTTAAATGATTCAGATCCGAGAGCGAATAAAATTTTCTGAAAAATTGGAGGAAAAGAATTAACATATTTCCCTGTAAATCTTTATTTTATCAAAAGAAATTTGGCCAGGTCTAAATGCTCATACGGCGTTCTTCCTTGGCACGGCAGTATGGATCAAACTTTACAGAAGAGGCCAAGTTTTGGAAACGGGGAAGTTCTTAAAAACTTTCCCGGGAGCTTTCCCCGTGGCTCTTCAAAGTATGAGTCATTGCCTTAAGAGTGTACTAACACGAAACACGTGCGCATGCTTTTCTGTCATAGTTTCCCGGGAAAGAAAATTATAGCCGAACCTCCCCGAAATTCTCTCAGGACCAGGAATATTATCCCAGCCAGATTCCCATCTGAGCACGGTCCTTAGTAGGGTAATTTGTCACCATTGCAACAACGCAGAAAGCAAATCGCCTTCCCCCTCCCCTGCCAATGAGCGAAGGAGAGTGTCAAACAGAAGATCTTTAAGGGGATAATCTTCCTCTCTCCAAAGGATTGTGAAAGATCAGATGATATCATCGTAAGTAGAGGGTAATGAAGTCACTGATTCAAATCGATGACGTCATTTGTCGTATGTGTCTCACTGTCGCAGGCCCTCGAATGAATGTCTGGCGGGCGTGAGCAAACATGGAGATAATAATGTATCGAACTTTTACTAAAATTCTGGCTTTCCTTTAAATTTTTATAGAAATGTTACGCCTGGGAGTAAAATTTAGCTCTTTTTCCCCGTAAATCTCTTTGGGAAACTTTGCGAAGTTCTTAAAAATATAGGCGAGTTTTTTTAATGTTTGGTTAAATGGGCATGTTTCGACTTGAGATTTTGGAAAAGCCTCCTTGAACCCCTTGTTCCCTCTTGTGGATTTCATATTTTCTCAATGTTTCATCTCCTTGGCACATCGTATTTTTATTTTATTTTATTTTTTTTTATTTTTATTTTTTTTTTTAATTTTTATTTTTAAGGCTGGACTGCCCACAAATCTAAAGAGACACTGCAGCGATGGAATAAAGCGTACTCCACATTATCATTCCACTTTCCCACGATTCAACGAGGGCGGAATGACTCCTCCATCGTCGTCGTCGTCGGGAGAGCTCGGTCTAATTCTAACTTCGTATTTTCCTCCGTAATCTTATCATGTGTTGTCGGAGAAGAAAGAAATACGTATCAACAATACGGCGTGCTTCAGACGAAATTCACTCGAACGTTTAATTTTCACAAGATCCTAGCGCCCATTTTCCTCTCTAATTAATAAAGCTCCATCACATTTCGGAGCACGTGCCGAACTCGGCCGAGTCATCCATCCGAACGATCGAACTTACCACGGAGCATATCGACGGCCCCTACATTATCTCATGCCGGTAGTGGTAATTTCGGCAAGTTAACAACACTGGTTTACCTCTGTTTAAATCTATTAAAAATATCGACTCTGGGCGAGGCACTGCCTCACTCAAAATCGATTATTCTACAGAAATTTAAATGGAGACAAATTCAGCCTGTAAGAATCATCCCTATTTCATGGCTTTACGATTTCTACGTACAAACGAGTAAGCTCGTTACAAAAAAAAATTACCAGAATTTCTAACAGCAGATGAAGAGAAATTATTTCCTGAAATACTTGAAATTTCTATTATTCATAGCATGACAAATGGAGAGTATTTTCAAATGAAGTTCATACTTGCGTGCAGTCATGCAAAATGTGATTTTTGACGGCGTTCCTGCGTAAAATTTTTCGAAAATATGCTGCATCGCGAATGAAACTTCAGGAAATCAACGAATTGCTATACCGAAGATGCAAAATGCGGAAGTATCCTGTATTTTTTAAATTTACGCTTCACAATAATTGGTCAAATATGACTGGAGCTGCGACAAGATACCTTAATCTTCTTAAAATTTGACGTATTTCTGTTAAACGGAACTAAGTGCCATGGGAAAGCATTGCGAGTATAGGACGGAACGAGCATCGCGTTCCGCAACACCCGCCAATCCAAGCCCCCCCTTCCTCCCTATATGGCGCTTAGTTCCGTTTGATAGAACTACGTCCAATTGAAGATTTACGTTACTCGTGAGAAATAAAAGAACCACCGTGTGCGCAAATGCCTACTTGTTGGTTAAAACATGGAACTTAGTTAAAAATCCAAAAATTGAAGGTTCAAAGTAAAACACGCCGAGAAAAAAAATCGAAGATTTTAGGTGCCCTCGTGCCCTTTTCTTAAAATGGGGAGGGGAAGAGGACACCGAGCCTTTTCGTTTTCTTGACAACAAAAGCGTCGCAAAAGACGAGCAATAGGTTAATATACCCCGTTCTCGAGAAGGTCAACAAATGTTTCCAGGATTATAGAAAGGCCGCCATACTCTGTATATCCGCAGATGTCGTCACAACTCAGCTATTTGTCGCAACCTCAGAAATCAACTGACTTAACATGATGGCCGCGTAAGTTAGACGCTCGCATGCAGGAATGAGTCTAAGAAAATCGGCGTTAGAGGAGCAAGAGGCTAAGACGGTGAAGAATGTTGCCACCGTCTGGACAAAACTCCGATGAATCCTCGCGCAGGAGGCCAAAGAGGAAATTATTACCACGGTATTTGCAAAGTCAGGCCTCTCGTAGTCCAGATAAAGCTGCATCTGAAGAGGATTACGCATATTTGCTCCTGGTTCTCCGCATTGACATTGGATGGTTACGTTTACTAGAGGAGAGTAAAGATAGCTATAGAAAAGTCAGCGAGGTAAACAATGACCAAATCTATGCAAAGGAACAACTGTAGTAAAAAAGCGAGAAAAATCTAAAATTTTCGAGGGGAACCCCCCCCCCCCCCGAACCTCCTTCCGACTCCTCCCGCTCGAAGTGTCTGTGCTCCGCCTTTGGATGCCGATCATTGACAATATATCTTAGAGGCCTTGAACTGTTTATTACCTGTAGTATAAAAGATACTTTCGGAAAATAATGTTCAGATTCGCCTAAGGGGGACATGCGAGCAGTTGGTTTAGCCCCCCGCCCCCCATGGAACTGATGAAGTAACCCAGTGGCGCACAGTGGATTGAGTCAATTGGAGAGGTCGGACATGAAATTTTTTCCCAAAACTGCAAATTTTGATGTTTATGTCGTCACAATTCAAATTTTGAGGGGTGTTTTGGGAAGAAAATTTCGCGAAGAAACCAATGGAAGCACTCTTAAAAGTTCAAAGTTTTGTATAAACTGAGTTATAAGCGTTTAAAGTCTCCAAATTATGTCCGACCTCTCCTATTGACTTGATCCACTGTGTGGCGTAGCTAGGAATTCTTTAAGGGGGAGGGGTGTCCGTGCGGTAAATTGACATTATTTTGTGTACGTCCCTGATAATATTTTATGTCTGCCCTCCAAAAGTCAAAAAAGGTACAATTAACGAGGCTAAGGGGGCACGCTGGACCCCCCCCCCCCCTTGTCTACGCCACTGTAGTAACCCCTCTCCCCTTTTCGATGTCTTTCTGTGCGTCTAGTTTCGCTCACGAGCGCGGGTCCGAATTTGAAAAAAAACTAGCTTCGTGAAGGGCTCACCCCGACATTCATCAGGCACTAATGGGGGAAAATTATTCGATTTTTCACTCAACAAATTGCTCATCAATCGTCAGTAGACGAAAAGTAGCGTTGACCCACGAACTTAACTTCTGCCTCATCCGATTGCATTGCTTCGTTTATTGCAGGGTCTTTAAGCGATGTTTTCCCAAGTTACGACGCTAACGCGATGACGGACCACTGCATCGAGTGGACCGGATGACGAAAGGAGGAGAGGAGAGGATGCAGCAGGTCCAAGAGGAGCCTCGACGAAACCCAATCCGGAGATGGTGAACAGGGACCAACTGCAACGCGCAACGTGCCTCTAATAATCTGAGCGGATACTGTATCAAGCTGAACCCACCGGTTTATCAATGGAGTCCTTCACTGCTTCCACGCCATGCGCCTCGGTCATTATGCTCGTTTAATAACGCATAAGCACTTTTATTGCTCTTCAACGACGCAGCCGCAGCGGCCCAGCTTGCGTATACCCCCTCGACTTGACTCGTCGCAGGTCGCGTCCGATCAAATCATCCTCATGACTGGGCCAGTGAAATAATGTGACATGGGCTCATGAGCGATTTTAGACGCACAGAAAGACATAGAAACCGGGAGGGGGAGGGGGGTTACTCCATCAGTTCCATGGGGGAGGGGGGGGGGGGGGTTGAAGGGTCCTCCTCTGCCTCTGCTTCAGGGGTGGCACGGGAGGAGGCCTTTCGAGAACATTTTTTGACCGGATTTTTTCCCATTAGTAAGGAAGCAACCACATATTGAGTTCTAGGGGTACCTAATTCCCGAAAATACTCCAGGGAAGACCCCCGGACCACCTCTCTTTCTAAGTGGTAATCCCTTAGACCCCCTTAAAAAGGTCCCCAAATCCTGATCCCCTCTCAGCTTTTTCGATGCTAGCCGCGCCTGGTCTCGGTAAGTATATATAATATATAATAATAAATGATTTTTTGTTCCAAAGTTCCTCAGCCTCAGGGGGTGCCATGGAGTGGGGGGGGGGGGGGGATACGAGAAAAGTCAGTACAACTACAGATTAAAACATCCGAAAATTATTTTACACGTTCTTGTGATTCACAAAAGTTCGAACCTCACAGGAAACCCCTTTTAGAATTTTAATGTATTTCTTACATGATGATTAGGACTGTTACTATAGCGAGCAATATCCTGTGACCCTAAGAATTGGGCAAAAATAACCTCCTTTTTCCGTCGGCCGCTCGGCTTTCCTTCCTAGTAGGAGCTTGCTATACCATGCGCTTTCATGGAGTATTCCTTCGTAGCAGCAGCAGGATGGGTCGCTCAATTTACAGCTGTTCTGCACCTGTTCAAACGCTCTCTCAGCCGCCTGAACCATCCGCATATGACGAGTAAATGTTGGATCTTGCACGCAGTATCCACATCCCACATTCCTGCCTCCCTGACAACATGGTTTTTCGTCGTTTCTCGGCCGAACAATAAATTGCGGCCTCCAGTTGGGCTTCACCCATCAATTAATGGCCTCACTACAAGTGCGCATCTCTCTGCAGACGGCTTCCGAGTGACTCAAACAGTCCCGCGCGCTCCAGTTGACTCAGATTCCAGCTAATCGAACGCCCAAATATTCCAGTACTTTTGCACGGAGATTAAACGCTCGTTGATGAATCGGACCACATTTCGCAATATTAGGACCCACTTTAACTGGCTCCCCCTTAAAAACACCTATCTGCATAGGGAAACTGATCATACATTACGTCGTTCCTGAAAAGAGCACAAAATAGTGGCTCCTCATTGCAAAATGTGGTCCGTAGCCCGAGCCACTATTTTCGGCTCTTTTTAGATGCAATAGGTACATGTGTCAGTGAGCTCTGTGGAGATAAGTGCTGTTATAAATGAGCCAAAAATAGCGACTCCGTAGTCATGAATTTCATCCAATTATGGCAGTTTTCTGTCCTTTATATTTTGGAATTTCCCCCCAAGTGGTCTAATTATTCTCATAATTTGACAATTCTCAACTATTGAACCTCCCGTGTGAAATTTGTAGCTACAGAAGAATTAGCCGAATCTCCTTCCCATTATGAAGAGTACACACATGACTCCTGTCACCCCACGATTCAAGATTTTTGCCAGAAAAAGAAATTTTCGGCATTTTTCTCTATCAGCGGCGAGGGGGGGGGGAGGGGGGGCATGCGCTTAAACCCCCTCCCTCGATGACAATTGCATAATTTTTGGCCACGTCATCGTAACTGTCATCGCAAACTCGTATGACGGTTGATGACGACGCGACGCTGGTTCAATGTGGGGGTCGCTACGCGTCGCGGCGCCGGCGCGGGCGGAGCAGCGCGCGTAGCGGGGTCGGGAAGCCGCTGGCAAGGCACGATGAGGAGCGTTTTCACTAAGAGCGGGCGTCCGGCCGTGCCGCGGCACTGGGTCCGAAATGCGGCAAGGTCAGTCCCTAATTGTGCAATTGTGTTTCCATACTCCGATTCGGACTTTTGTCGCGGCCTCCTCGCGACGACGCCGACGACGACGACGAGGCGAGCGCCGCGACGCATCCACCGGATTCGCTTTCGGTTTCGGTTTCGGTTCTTTTCTCACTTCTTCCGCTGATTAGCATTATTCATATCCTTATAATCAGGCACCTCTCGCCATTACAATCGACATTGTCTTCGGCCTCCGTCGCCGTGTCGCGCGTCGTCCCTGACAGCTGACTTCTTCACCTGCGAAAACCGTGCAGGATGCCATCGTCCATTCGCTCGCTCGCTCAACAGTTTCGAGCGCTGACTAAATTCCACGAAGGTTTTCACCGCGCTGCGGCAAGGTCGGGCGGTGGTAGGCTTGGAATTTACCGGAAAATGTGCTCACGCAGGGTCGATTTCCATCATTTCGATCAGCGAGTTCTTTAACAATTTCGAAAATGATAGATACGTCGAAAAGACCAAAAAAATAAAGGGATTAACTTTCATCAAATCACATATTCGGTGTAAAAAATTTACGAAAGGATGGAATATTTTTGGCGAAGCGCGAACTTCACAGAACGAGTTTTGAATTCCGAATTGCAGCACGAAAAGAAAATGATTTATAAATACAGCGGTCGTCACCATGGATTTTTCTTCTTATCCTCTTCTTTTTTCAGGCATTAAAGTTGTATTTTACGGCTCAAAATTGGTTGCTTATGAGATGCCTTAAGATACTTCCTAACAGTAGGCAAATGAAATCCCTCAATCCAGTCGACAAAGTTTTTTGTGTGCATAATGACTTAATCGGCTTTATGCCAGAAAAATGGTTCTCGCTTGCTGGAAGCGGGTCATCCAACCAGATTTGCCTTCGCTTAATAGAGTATGCAATCCGGTTTCCCATGTGCCGGAATAGTGGTATCCATTTTTCGCAGTGGTCCTCACCAACAGGAGCTTTGGCAGATTGATTTGTGCCATGTTGAATGATAATTTAATTCCATCTTTGATCATTCTAAAGTATTTGACCTTTTGATGGGGCATTTCCATCATTGAACGTTTGGAAGGCGTAAATTCTGTAAAATACGTGACTTGCCTCAGGTTTATCTATTTATACTCTTTGTCTTATTTACATTTTTTTATCCGTATCTAAAAGAGCCAGTGGATCAGTGATTACTTTATAACGCATGCATAATATAAAAGAAGAAAAAAAGAACATCTAACAGCCTTTTTCGCAAAAACATACTATCACACGATAGATTCATGCATAATATTCTTCATTTATTTTGCAAATTAATGCGTAGGGGTGGATTCTAAGGGGAAGAGAAGGCTCATGGACCATGAGCTGCGACGAGGTAGAGAATTCTAAAAGCATTGGTCTTCTCTTCTGCTTTTTAATATCGTTGAAAATAAAAAAGCATAGACTGAAAAATTTCCCTGCCCCCCCACCTCAAAAAAAAATTACTTTTGATATTCAGGGGTGGAAAATTTGTGCCATCTTGTGGCGGCAAAATCATAAATCCGGCCGCGATGGCGACGAAATACAAGTGACTAATACATCAACTCGCTCCTGTGTCACCACATTCTTTTGGAAAAAGCTCTATCGATTCACGCGACTTCAACTTTCATGCGGGAGTTAATACGAGTCACTGCAGTATTTATCTTTCTCACTGGTCAATATTTCGCTATTTTATGAGAAACTCGGGAGACCATTTCATAGTTAACCTTTTTTTCCAAATTTAAGAAACAGGTCATCTCTATTTTGGCTGTAAGAGTATCAAGAGATACCGACTAAAGATTTTAAAAGCCGAAATACTTAGTGTAAACATTCCGTTATGCGTATAGATGTTAACCTCGCGGTGTTGGAATATGATAACCTACATTTCTTGTCAAACGAACTCAAAGAACTATTCGACTCACCGTCTCTGGGTGAACGGTCTGGCTCCTTGCGCAATGTAACTAATTTACATAGAAAGTAAGCATTTCTTTTTTTAACGTTCGTTTCTCCATTCTTCGGTTTATGATAATTCTTCGAATTGTGGCTGAGGCGCAGAGTAGATAAAGCTAAGCCTCAGCTAACATTGTTGAAGACTTCGGTCATTTTGCTGATACAACTCACAGTCGGTCTTACAATCATGTTACCGAGAGTACCATTTGCATTTACGTAGCGATGATAGACATAATAATCAACAGATCGAATGAATCATTGATTTCCGAAATAATTTTTCCATTTTAAAGCGTTCAAATTGTGCATTTTTCGGGAACGTGAATTTTCCATCGTTCAACCTACTTTCACTTCACAATGAAACTTTCACTTTCACTTTTCAGTGTCTACGTACCTATGCAAAACCTGAATAATCACTGGGGGGGGGGGGGGCTACAGCTGATGACCTCTAAATGAATTTGCGTTTTATTCACCAATGATATCTTAAGAGAACTTTTTATAGGCTCTGTCTTGCAAATTATTGAAATTATACCCTCGAATTATTGAAGAGTTGATAGGAAAAAATGTATGGCGGCTGCTCCAAATGTGAAAATGTTATCCTCTCCCTTTCCCTTCGATTGTGACTCAAATTGCACCCAATATTGTTGTTCCAATGTCCTTGATGCCTGGGGACAAAACTTTCCTTCGGATAGTTAGAAGAGGGGACACAGGGGAAAGTTCTTGTCATTGTATGATTATAAGAATTAATGGCTCCAAAATTATTTAAGCATAAATTTTGTGGTTACCGCAAAGAAATTAATGATAGCTTCAACAAAAATCAATAATATATTCACAAACCTTTTAGAAAACCCTGTGACTTGCAGGGCCGGATTTACTTACTTGCCGCCCATGGGCCGCCTGTATTTTGCCGCCCCCTTCTTATTCGTTTTGAAACATCAGTCAAACCATCAAGTGAGCGTGCCAAAGGGGGAGGGTTGCATAAGACGCTTTTACTCGTGTTGGACACATTTTTTTGCGAAAGCCCTGTCAACATTACTAGCAAAAGTTCAAGGAACTCGGCGCGAAAGTTAAGTTTCGTAAACCTATCTCTGTGTGGACAAAGCCTTCTATTTATATGTGATGAACGAAAAAATTATGAGAGAACAAACATACATGTGGTTTAATAAGTTCAACTTCCGCCGCCGCGTCGCGCTGACCGCACTGTGTTTGGCGCAATGCGTGAAGTATTCTTGCAGTCTTGTAGGCGCTATGCGTTTCACGCCGCCCGCTGCTGACCGCAGCGACCGCACTGTCTTTGACGCAATGCGCGAAGTATTTATGCAGTCTTGAAGGCGCTGATATGTGTTACATGCCGACCGCCGCGCCGCGTCGAGGGTTTCTCCTTTTCATCTCAAGTTCTCGTCATCTTTGCTCTCTGCGCCGCGCCGTTCCAGGCCAAATTCCGTGTTCGGTTTCTCTCTTAGTCTTAACTCGACACAGAAAAGTGCTGTCTATTGTATAACAGAAAAACGACAAAATTAGAGATATACTCTCGGGAAATGAGAGATTTTGTCATCTTTTCTCTTTTGTATTTTTTTTCCTGAATCCAATTTTCATTATAGCTACATTTAAAAAAATTGTGAAATTTGCCGCCATGGGCCGCGGCCCATATGACCACTCCCTTAATCCGGCCCTGGTGACTCGGTGTGAGTGAAGATAAAGAACAAGAGGGGAAGTCATTTTCAGTTCTTAATCTTATGCCGTCAGGAACATGAAGCAACATGAGAGGGGGAAGAGGAGGTTATCGGTTCTTAAGGTCATCTTGCTCGGTTTCAACTAAAAATGACTCTGTGACAGAGACGGCTCCGACTTTGGTGCTCCACAATGCCTATGCCTTCTTCCAGACCGGGAGCCGAATTTTGTCGGCTGTTTCCCAAGGAGGTTCGACATCCATCGATGAGCCCAACCCGCACCACCGGCCAATCAGAAGCGCTGAGCCGGACTTTCAAGGGCAGTCGCGAATCGTCCTGAGTATATTTAAGTACGATGGAAGGATCGACAAAATTCAGCCCCGGGCCTGGCCTCGTACTTCCGAAAGATGTGAGCTCAGCGAAGCTACAATCCGGACCTTATCCTCTTACTGGATTCAACCCTTATTAGCAGTTTTTAAATGAATGGTGGAATTTTAAAACTTACACGGCGCAGATGCTGCTTCACGCCGCACATGGTCAAACTTTGCTTTTGCAATGACCTCCCGATCAACCTGCGAAAAGTTTCTGGCTATGAGCGTGTGTACACAACCATTTTTTCCTTTCCTCACTCCTTAAAGAATGCTCACGCTAAAGGTCGATCATCATAAGAACTATTAATAAGCACATTTAAATGATGCTGCTGAGCTCATCTCATTATGTCTCATATCATCACCATGAAGATTTAATCGGCCTGTCTGAAAATTCCTGAATAAGTACATTGCTTCATATAGCTGCGGCCGACCTAGCTTTGAACTTTGGCCAAAATGGTTCAGCAAACCGAGGAAAGTCTGCTCGATGGATTAGTTATGGCTCAATTGGAACTGATCCTGCGAGGCAAAAAGTGAGGCCATTTTTTTATTGCATTCACAAGAGTACGTCGTGGAGACCAAGCTATTATTATTTTGTATTTGTTTTGAAGAGGTATCAGGGAGCAAAGCTGATAAGCAGAGTATGGGAAAAATAATCAGCCATAATCCACGGGCACGGATTCCGGCGGAACGATCCACGTCAACTCTGGGATTACGCTTTTGGCTGTCGCTCACGCGTTCAAATAATAGAATAAAGCTAACGATGGTTAGACAACGGATGAGATGAAAGATAACAAGTCCTGTTGTCGACATGCATTAATATGCAGTGATACATTGTTCTCATCTACGTCCATAGGCGCTATCCAAGGGGAGGGCGTAGGCGTAGGGGGCGCGCACCCCTCCAGTTTGCCCGCTAAAGAGAAGGAAGGAAAAGGGAAGGAAGTAAGATGAAAGGAGCGAAGGACAAGAGAAGAAAGGACACTTATATTTGGTACTTTATGAAGAAATTTGCTTAAACTGCATATGAGAAGCTTTAAAATTTTGAAAAAATTTTAAGGGAAGCCCCCCAGACCCCCTCCCTCCTCCACTCCTCGTCATAACCCGCCTATGTCGGGGACAAAGCTACATCACGTCATTTTATGGACATCTGACCCATTTTTCCTCCATAAACAAACTTGCACACATGGACAGTGGCACGAACGACCAACACAATTTTCAATTTTTTGAGGATGAAAGGGTCCTGCCTCTTCGAAGAAACGGGTGTATCCTCGGTAATTTGATTAATCACAATTTTTTTTTTTTCTCATTTGGTATTCACTATTCTAATTTTTCTGTGGCACGGTTCTTGTGCGCTGCGTACCCAGTCATAAATTAGACGGATGACAGCTGAATTTCGTCACAGAATCTCCCGGCCGTTCGGCGGTCTCAGTCAGTCAGGTTATCAGTGTTCCCGCCACTGGCGCTGCGCTACTTGACAGGTCGATCGAGCGGTATCGATCTTATTTGTTTACACGTCCACGATAACTGTTGACTCGCATCCGAGATATGCCTGTGATCAATAGGTCATCTTCTCCAGCTCAGATTTGGATCTTGAGCCTAGAGATCTACGTCTTCCTTGACGTGCGGCGCCAACGAGGTGTATGCATAACACTTTGAGCTCTCGGATCCAAAGAGAAGCTCTGCCGTGTTAAGGAAAAACGCCGTATGAACCTTCAGGCGGTGCCAAATTTCCTTTGTTAAATCACGATTTTCCTGGTAAAGTTTTGAACAGTTTCCTTCCATTTTTTCAGATAATTTTGTTCGCAATTTCACACGAAGTTCCTGAAAATTTCAAGGAACAATATTCATAACGTTCCGCAAAAATAAACATTTTATTGAGGGAAATCTGGCAACTCTCAAATATTCATACGGCGTTCTTCCCTTAGCACGGCAGAGCTCCCTGGTTCCGCCCCGAGACCGAGATGAAGAGAGATGGACGCATATATCGACGGTGAAACTACCAAACCACGTATCTCGTTTGCGGTGTTTAAAAATCTACGCTCACATTTTATTTTTTTGAAGTAGAACAAATCAATATCATTCCTTGAAATTTTCACGGAATTTTCTCCGCACAAAGAGGAAAAATCACAGAAATTTTCAAGACTGGATGTTAAGTAGTTTTTCATTTAAAAAATAAAGTATGACAGGAAGTCTGCGACGTCGCAAACCGAGATACGTGGTTTGGTAGTTTCACCGTCGATATGCTAAAAGGAACTATGTTCCACGCAAAGCCTAAGCGCATACTTCCTTTTAGCAGAAATACGTCCAAATAAGGGACGAAAAGTAAAGGGTAAAAGCAAAGGAGGACAAGTAGATTGCATTCAATAAATATAGCAATATGTAAATACTACAAATGGATGTATTCATTCGAAAAGGAACGAGAGACGTCGGGAAAGAAGGAGTGTGCTCGTTAGTTGAGGGCCGTAAGAATGAATGGGACTTATAAGGCGCCGGTGACGTCAGCGTCAACGACCGGGACCCACAAGGGGACGGGAACACTCCTCAACCCATGAGCCCTGTCCACAACGCTCTTGTCACATGTCCACGGCTCATGAGTCAGTATATTCTGGCGCTTGGTTCCTTTTTTATTATTTAATGTCAAATCCCACTTTTCCATTTTCTCAAATGGAATCACGTCCACTTTTGCATTGTTTCTTATCCAGCTCAAACGAGCACATCCCATCTTTCCCACGTCTCTAGTTCCGTATAGCATAAATAAAGTGTCCTGAATTCTGATTGTTTTGATTGAAATAGTGCTGGTACTCCGTTTTACAACAGTAAATTAACTAAAGAAGGAAAAAAAATTGTAATACAGAGAGGTGCAGAGGATATTCCAAAGGATATGGAACGATAAGCCAGTAGCATGGTGACCAGTGGCTTTGATAAAAGAGGATGCGGTTGAGGCTGATCTGACACAAATGTGGGAACCGGAGAAGTTCTTTGGGCGTTCTCGTTTATAGAAAAAAAACTTCAATTCTACCTACTTCAACTTTCATCATGATGACTAGAGTTTTTATAGTACACCAAAAGTGTAGCTGAAGGGATGCTGCAGGGCCTTACCCATTATAACGCTTTAACTTATTATTATTGCTTTAAATGGTAATTTTTGACATTTTTCTGACAGGCTTTTGAGGCCTTCAGGGCTCCGTCGAATCACCCCGGTTATCAATAGGAGATAGTCTGTAGATGAGATCGATCTGTTTAGATTAACCCACGGGTGCATTGGGCATTCCTTTGGAAAAAAATGGAGAGACGCATTTCCCAGCCTTAGCCATCCATATGTATCTCCTTTTTTCTGTCATCGGTCGAATTCGATTCAATATCCCTTCTTATATTGATTCAATCGTATCTCAGTTTAGTTTTCTAAGACGGACCCTTATTTTAGCGAAGTTTGGATGTATTCCACGTCCACCTATAGAGAACTGGAAAAAAGCCCATTGGATCTAGAGTCCAGACTCTTGAAAACATTGACAAGATAAAGGACTCTTGATTCAATCAGATTTGCGCCTAAATCAAAAGGAAATCCGCTCAAATTAAGAGGCTTGGTTCTTGATTTAAGCTTAAATCTGATTGAATCAAGAGTATTTTTTCTTGTCGATGTTTTTAAAAGTCTGGACTCTAGATCCAATGTTTTTTTTTTTTTTTTTTTTTTTTTTTTTTTTTTTTTTAGTGAGGGTGCCGGCTCGGCGCAGTCTCTATTCTCTTTATTTTCTGGAGTTTGAAAGCTCCTCAAGTGTTTCATTTCTGGGCCACGTGTTTCACTGTATAGTCTATCGTTGGGTGAAAAGGAAAATCAGGATTGAAAGTCGAAAAACCTTGGGAAGGGCCCCCAACGCACCGGAGTCGACCTCTGATCCCACAGGAAGGCAGCAAGAACGGTAACATTGTGGCATTATCATATTTCCTCGAAACTTGAGCGCGATTTCATGCCAGCGTTGCCGGTTCGATGAGGAATTTGGAGATTGTGCTGAGAAAATGTGTCGAGATGTGAGTAAACATGACAGCAGTGAGTGTTTTCTGCTCTCAGTCACTCCGATAACAGTTGATGGCCTGACTTCAAATATCAAACCCGACTCCTGAGCCGAGAGAACGATTCCTGGCACTTGAGCTTATGCTTATGCTTATGCTCGTTGCAGTATTTGCAGCGTTTTACTGCCACGAACCTCTTCGCCTGACAGACAAGGCCGGGTGCTCGGATCGGTGTTCGTCGCACGCAGAAAAAGCTTTGCCTGGAAAAAGAGAACTTGAGAACAATCCCGCTTCCAAGTAACGTATCTCACACTCAAGCTTTTTGTTCCACATAGGCACATGCATGCGGAATACTGCCGTGCTAAGGAAAAACGTCGTGTGAAGTATAAAGTCCTTTTAACAACTCACAAATGTTCGGAAAAATTCTTGAGTATTTTTCCTACGGTTTTTCAGAACATTTTCGTCGCACTTTAATCCGAGACATCTGAAGGTTCCAAGGAAAAATATTCGTAAATTTCTTCAAAAATAAATATTTTCCGTGAGGAAATTTGGCAACATTTAAATGCTTGTACGGCGTTTTTCCTTAGTACGGCAGAATTAAGATGCAAATTTTGAGGATACTTTTTCGTTTGTTTTATCTGAAGGCGGAAACGTAGACAGGATTTTGTCGAGGGAGGGGGGGGGGTGGGCCCCGCTCCAGAATAAGGAGGCCCCGAGGGTCCTCGATCTCTGAAATTTTGTTGCAAAAGGCCTCCTGAAACTACTGCCTTTCATTATTTTATGCCGATTTTGAATTTCTGATGAAGTAAGCCTTTTGTGATGATCTTAGGCATCTGTGGAGCAAAAACAACCACCTCTGTAATCAAAAGACGGTAGATGCATTATTTGAAGAAAATTACAGGTTGGTAAAAGAAAATTCCCTGTCTTTCACAATAATAATCTCAAATTTTTCCTGAAGGAAAAAATTATTGTTTTAGACCGATTCAGGGCCGGATTTACCTACTTACCGCCCATGGGCCGCCTGTATTTTGCCCCCCCCCCCCCATCTCATTCGTTTTGAAACATCAATGAAAACCATCAAATGAACGCGCCAGCGGGGGAGGGGTGCATAAGACGCGTTTACTGGTGTTGAACACATTTTTTGGGAAAGCCCTGTCAACACTACTAGCAAAAGTTCACGGAACTTTGCGCGAAAGTTAAGTTCCGTAAACCTATTTTTGTGTGGTCAAGGCCTTCCATTCATAAGAAATGAACGAGAAAATTATGAAAGAACAAACATCAATGCAGTTCAATGATTTTAACTTCCGCCGCCGCGCCGCGCAGACTGCACTGTGTTTGGCGCAATGCGTGAAGTATTCCGACAGTCTTGTAGGCGCTATCCGTTTCACGCTGACCGCACTGTCTTTGGCGCCATGCGTGAAGTATTCATGCACTCTTGTAGGCGCTATCCGTTTCACGCTGACTGCAGTGACCGCACTGTGTTTGATGCAATGCGTGAAGTATTCTTGCAGTCTTGCAGGCGCTGATATGTGTTACATGTCGACCGCCGCGCCGAGGGCTTCTCCTTTTCATCTGAAGTCCTCGTCATCATTTCTCTCTAGGTAAGTCGCGCCGTTCCAGGCCAAATTGCGTGTTTGGTTTCTCTCTTAACTCGACTAATTAAAGGTGTTGTCTCTTGTACCACTGAAAGACGACAAAAGTAGAAAGTACTACACTCTTAGAAAATTAGAGATTTTGTCGCATTTTCTCGTTTGTAATTTTTTTTCTAAATCCTTTTTTTTTTATATCTACATTTAAAAAAATTGCAAAATTGTCAGTCATCGTAGCCATCGTCCTGGCTATTTCCTCCTCTTTTGTTCGGGATCCCTGTTCGGCTGGGTGTTCGTTGTTCGTAAAAAATATTTGCTTATTATGAATGTTGTAAGCGCACAGCAGAAGATTCTCTTTCCAAAAAACAAGGAAAAAATCTGGAATCCTCGCATAATACTCTTCCTAGGAGTGACTTGCGCTGTTATCAGAGGAATTACATGAACTTCAGAGACGTGTCTTGAAAGAAAACGGGGTGTTCTAAGAAGGGTGCCTATTAATTAGGCACGATGACTATGCTGTCTTATAGTAGACATACATCTATTGCTGATGAGTCAATTATTTGAATGCTGTGATGCGTCAGGGAAAGAGATGGTGGAAAGTGAGGTACAACTGTTTCGTCGGAGCTGTTGTGCGTTTGGTATCAGTGCTGACTTGAAGGCGCACTTCAAGTATCCTCCTCATTCCTCGCAACCGCAAAACTATGAGCCGTTACAAGGATGGTGGATGAATGGATTGAACAGGATGAGAGGACGAAATAATCTTCAAACACATTGTTTCAATCGTGGAAAACACCGTATTTTATATTTCTTAGACCAACTTTCCGTATTGCCCCGCCTTTCCTTTTGTGCAGAAATTAATATCGGTGATTTGCTGCTCCGAAAACTTAGTAGGAAATAGGAAACTTGCAACGAAAATGAGTGCGTAAACCGTTCTTCAACGTTCTTAAAGTTATGAGAAGAATACTACATGAACATGGAAGGGTTGCCAAACTCCTGAAAACTTTTTAGCTATAGAAAATATATATGCATATTTTTCTTCAAAATTTTCAGATACTCTAGATTCGATTTCGAATAAAATTACGCGAAGAATTCAAGGCAAAATGTACATAAACCCATGTGAAAGTTCACTTTTTAACAGTTAAAACTTGGCAACTTCGGGACCTTCATAGTACTCTTTCCGACGAGGCGAGGGGTAGAATACTGCCGTGCTTAAAGAAAACGCCGTATGAAATTCGAGACTTGCCGAATTTCCGCCGAGGAAACGTTAAGTTTACAAGAAATTTATGGATATTTTTCTTTGAAATTTTTAGATACTGCAGATGAAATTACGATCGACGATCTCTGAAAAATTGGGTGAAAAACATCCACAAGTTCCTCTGAAAATTCGTCTTTTATCAAAGTAAATTTGGCAACGAAGGAAGGGTCTCACGACGTTCCTCCTCAGAACGGCAGAATCGGATCTCGCTCACCTCAAGGGCTCTCCATTCGTCGCTCCTCTGATGTAAGGGCGTATCTCTAAGTCCAAATGAGCTCTAGAAAGTATGGATTTATATGCAAGACAGGGTTCACCAGGAAATTGAGGTACGCCCTTACGTCAGAGAGGCGACGAATTCGGCGGCCGCGGTCGTTGGAGTTCGACCCGAGGGCGATCGTTGTACCCGGGCAGCGAGGACTTTCCCGCGGGAAAGCGGCCCGCCTGCGCCGAGTGAAAGCCGACTAGAATTCGCATTTCCATACCGCACGGTCGGAGAGCTGTAACTTACAAGTGGCTGCTAACGTATGTACACGGGACGTGACAAAAAAAGTTGCAGGCACGTCGACGTCGCGTCGTTGCCCCCTCGCCCTCGCCTGCGTCCGAGCAGCCGAGTCGGCAGGAGTCGGCTACCGACGCTGCCACCGCCGCCGCCGCAGCACCGCTGGGGCCGCGGTCGTCGACGGCGCGGAGGGGGCGGGGGACCTTGACATAATATTATCATCTGAAAAACAGTCGTCGCACAGTGACTCGAGTCAATAGGACAAGTCGGACCGAAATTTGGAAACTTTAAACGCTTATAACTCCGTTCATACGAAACTTTAAGATTTTAAAAGTGGTTTCATTGGTTTCTTCGTGAAATTTCCTTCTAGAACCACTCCTAAAAATTTAGAATGTGACGAATCAAACACCAAAATTTGCAGTTTTAGTTAAAAATTTAATGTCGAGTTCTCTGATTGACTCGATCCGCTGTGCGTCGGTGTCGGAGCGCAAGCGTCGAGGCGCGGTGTCGGCTCAGCTCCGTGGCGTCCGCGGCGTCGTCGCGCGTCGGAGAAAGGAACGACGTCGCACGTCGCTGATAAGAGGAGCACGGCGAACGGGACCCGCGCTTGCCTCCTGGATTTGACGTCACATTTCGCGATTTCGGCGCACGTCATCCCCGGGAGACTTGATGCTGAGCTCGCAGTGATCTCCGGCATCGCAGCGCCGACCTGCACCAGGAAAAAAGACGTATGAGCCTTCGGGGTTGCCAATTTTCCTTCGCTTTTTTCTTTTTATTCGAAACGGTGTGGGAAATCTGCTAAAAATGCCTCTTGACGAGAGCTCTGTTCGAGCTTGG
This sequence comes from Bemisia tabaci, assembly GCF_918797505.1. Lineage (NCBI taxonomy): Eukaryota > Metazoa > Arthropoda > Insecta > Hemiptera > Aleyrodidae > Bemisia > Bemisia tabaci. The sequence goes on from NC_092793.1 coordinate 27,226,994, forward strand.
GATGATTGATCTGGACGGGGGCGCGTGAAAAGTCGAATATCACTCGACTTTATTAAATTTTCTTCGATAAAAACACAATTTTCAGGGAAACTCGGCGGTAATTTTCTTTCTAATTTCACAGAGGCTTTCGTTTACAATATGGACGGATATGACTAGAATCAATCTAGCTGCATCAAACGTTGCGTAATTTCTTCTCGTGTTTTTTTTCCATGACCTGAAAAGTAAGCAACCCATTGACTTGGAATTGAGTAAGTATATTCTACATACATAAACTGAGGAAAATTCAGGTATAAAACTTCAACGCGTTATGTTGTGGCGTTAGGCGGGTTGGCAACATTTTTTTACTCTCTATTCAAATGTAGAGAAATGTATCGATTTCCGGAGGGGCCAAGTGCTCCGATATAAATCGATTGTTCAACACAGGGCAAATGCAGAGAAGTTAGCGTTTCCAATTTGTTGGATGAAGCACGGATGGAAGTTAGGCAACATGAAATTCAGTTAAACTAATCCTGCGCTTGGATCCATCTATTTGATCTACTTTGAATAGGGGGGACAAATTTGAAGGTTAAGAATGTAAAGATTGAAAAGTTCGATCCCTTAAAAATAAATATAGGCAGTAATTTGGTAACGTTAGAATGCTCATACGGCGAATTCGAATTCCTTTAACACAGCAGAACTGCCAGCCTTCAGCACGCTCTCATCGCATGATCTCGCTTCAAGAATAGCTCCGTTACCGAGAGTATCCGGCCTCTGATAGATAGGGGTTCTGCAGCACAACACGTAGTTTTCCAGCCGAAACAACGTGACCACATACAAAAGTTGGAAAATCTTCTCGCAAAAATCTTATTTTTACATTAAAAAAAAAAAAAAAAAAAAAAAAAAAAAAAAAAAAACTGAAGGGCATTTTGCGAGATAAAAATTTTAACAATTTTTCTTTTGCTTGCGCACAAAAATGGTAGGCTGAAATTCGGCAAGGTCTGGATTTTGAAAGGGCGTTTTTTTCTCAGAAAGGCAACGTTAGCCTACCAAGGTTCAGAAAGGTTGGTTGGCTTCTTGTGGCTTTTTGTGAGTCACAGTCTCACGCATCGACTGCACCACGCTAGATCCTTCTATTTTGATTATAGATCATTCACGCAAGAAAATGTCATCTGTAGACTTCACTCCGTAGTATACTTACTGCAGTTTTAATTGGCCACACTGAAAATGCAACTAAAACCTATTAGAAAGTTCTGTTGTGTGTAAGACCTCTGCAGAGAGTATGCTCATCCTACAAGATCTCGAGTAGTATAGAGCGGAACAATAGTGTAGCACGTTCGAAGGAAAGCGCGCGTGCTTCTAGGGGTAAACTCCATCAAGATGGCACATTCAGGACGACTGGAAGAGGAGGTGTTCGCGCCATTCGAATGGAAATTGGAAACTAGCGGTCGGTGTCAGCAAATAACCCAATGAAGTCAATGGTCAATCTAGCAGTGAACCGCCAGACCACTCATCTGTCCATCCGTCGCATGTGTCTCGGATGCTGATCTAGCTCCACTAATTATGCGTAACAGCCAAACAGCTGGAAACTGTCAAAATTACAAAGACTCAATTTTCCTTGCTCCTTATAACATGAAAGAAATCGATAGTGAAACTACCAGATTTCTCGTATCATCTACCACGTATCTCGTTTGCGGTGTCTGAATATATCCCCTCCCATTTTATTTTTCTAAAAGAGAGCAAATAAATATCATTCCTGGAAAATTTCACAGAGTTTTCTTGGCGCAGAAAAGGAAAATCATGTACAGTAACTTTTGACCCGAGACCCTTTAATTGCTTGGAGCAAGCAACAGGGCCGGATTTACCTACTTGCCGCCCATAATTTTGGAAATATTAAGCAACTCTCTCACACAATAGATAGGTTTCCATAGTGAATCGAGGTATAAGGGGGCTGTCAATAAGTGGACTATAATTCGCAATAAGGAACCACTATTTCTGGCTCTTCCATCAGGAACATACCGGCCTGGATAGGGAGACTGCTGGCACATATGTTGTTTCTAAAACGAGTCAGAAATGCTAGTTCCTCATTGCGGAATGTAGTCAAAATGACGTCCGATTTTCCCTCCGTTTTACACCCCCCTCCCCCATAACTCCTCCAATGTTCCCCCGTCTTTTTCCTTAAAAGGAGTTCGTCCAAAAGTCCCAGATCCCTCTCTCCTGCATATCTTACGTCATCTATAGCTGATTGTACAGGCTTCTGTTTATCAGAGGAATTGGATAGAAATATGCGAACGCGAAGTCGTGTCCAAAAAAAGATTTCAGATAAGTGCGTCTGAACTTTGACCTGCTCATTCGAATATTTCAACAAGGGCGTAAGTAAGTGCGTCGAACATTGGAAGGCAAGTGGTTGTATAAGCTGTCTGCTCACTATCCCTCGGCACAGAGCACTCGGCGACTGTTGAGTTCATAGTGCACATTACTGCGAATCGGACTCGGGGCAGGCATTTCCGCTCTACTTCCATTGCACAGCGAGCGCTTTGAGTGACGTCACGGCTTGCGCGAGGATGAGCAGAAGCGGAGGCAGAGGCGCGCTGGCTCGGTCACACGTGAGCGCTATCAATAAGCAGACGAAATGTCGCGGCACGCCATGCGCCATGCTATGTAGTCACAGGAGGATGTGGACGTGGACAAAATAAGATCCACGCCTCTGCTCGACGCTACCCGGTGCGGTGGACCAAAGCAAACGCGATGATTTGATAAGACGCTCCGCTCCCCAGTTGCCAAGACTCGAAAGTTTTCTTCGCAGGGCTGGACGAGCCCGGGTGTAAGGGTGACGATCGCCACCCAGACCCAGGCCTCGGTAAAGAGAAAAAAAAGGAGGTGTTTGCATCTTGAGGATTGTGTACCCTGTGACGTAGGTCGGTACAACCTGGTCAGCAAAATCCGGAATTCGAAGTATGAAGAACGGACCATAACGTCCGATTTTTTGCTTAAATCAACTCATGATATAATTTCAAACACTTTATGTAGAATGCATTTTTTCCATAAACTACACGATTTCCAAGAAAATCGATGATAAAAGTCGCAGTACCGACCTACGTCATCAAAAAAATTCCAAGATGCCCGAAATGCAAACACCTCCTTTTTTTTCTCTATGAGGCCTCGGAGCCTTTGGGCCCCTGGGCCCAGGTGATCAGGAGCTTTTCTTCCTTCAGAAAAAAATTCAATTCCCAGTAAATAACAATCAGGATAATCAGAGTAACGACGAGGTATCCCCCTAAGGTCAAGAAGATGCTGTGGAAAAACTGTTAAATTGACTCCCATAAATGTAATTAAAATTGAGAAACCATATTATAATTATTTGAAGTTAAGCCTAAGATTAGAGGAAGAAATGCAGAAATGAGAATGCAGAATGATTAGAAATTAGAATGATTAGATGCAGGTAGAAATGTGAAAAATAGAGGAAAATAGAGTGATAAGAACACTAGAATCTCTGTGAAACTCGATCTGATTGTAAGTATGAATAACTATTTGCACATAGCGGAGGACCTAGGTCCATCCGAGGGAGAAATAGAGGACCGGCCCCGTTTACAAACACAAATAAAAAAAAACTACTTTAATCAATTACGTAAATCAATTGAAAGTAGTGTTTGAATATCCCCCAGCGGGGGAGGATGCAGAAGACGCGTTTACTTGTGTTGGACACATTTTTTGGGAAAGCACTTTCAACACCACTAGCAAAAGTTAAGTTCCGTAAACCTATCTCTGTGTGGAAAAGGCCTTCCATTCATAAGAAATGAACGAAAAAATAATGAAAGAACAAACATAAATGTAGTTTAATGATTTTAACTTCCGCCGCCGCGCCGCGCAGACTACACTGTGTTTGGCGCAATGCGTGAAGTATTCCGGCAGTCTTGTAGGCGCTATCCGTTTCACGCTGACCGCACTGTCTTTGGCGCCACGCGTGAAGTATTTATGCATTCTTGTAGGCGCTATCCGTTTTACGCTGACCGCAACGACCTAGATGCAATGCGTGAAGTATTCGTGCAGTCTTGTAGGCGCTGATATGTGTTAAGTACATGCCGATCGCCGCGCCGATGGCCTCTCCTTTTCATCTCAAGTCCTCGTCATCATTGCTCTCTGCGCCGCGCTGTTCCAGGCCAAATTGCGTGTTTGGTTTCTCTCTTAACTCGACTAATTAAAGGTGCTGTCTCTTGTATCACTGAAAGACGACAAAATTGAAAATTACTACTCTCAGGAAATGAGAGATTTTTCGCCTTTTCTCGTTTGTAATTCTGTTTCTCCAAATCCGATATTTTTTTATACCTACATTTAAAAAAATTGCAAAATTTGCCGCCCTCTAGATTAGCCGCCATGGGCCGCGGCCCATGTGGCCACCCCCTTAATCCGGCTCTGGCCCTCAATATGGGGCCCTCAAAGGAGAGGAGGTGTTCAGGGAACAATTGGACCACGTTTAACAGAAAGGAACTAAAAGTAAGCCACATCAGCTATCGCCAAAAACTGTGCGATTTAATTTTTTACGAGCAAATGTTTGTACGGATTCCTTTGAAAATTGTAGGGAATTTCCTTAGTTCTATGCAGAAAATTCACCGAGCTTTGCACCATAATCCAAACAACCGTTTCAATGTCAAAACTCAAATTGCACGATTAAATTTGGCAATACTGATGTGGCCTGGTTCCTTTTTAACGCGGTCCACTTATGAGTACGACCCGTGGTATTTACCAAATTGTGCTGATATTTTAGTAGATTCTTGGCGTTGAATGGGTCACTAAACCTTGTTTATTTTATTTAATATTCTGAAAGTACTAGGTGAGTAGATAATGTGGTGATTTTTCCGAATTTTTATGGAGCCGAGATCGCGGAGAAAACCGCTCTTGAAAACGCAAAAAACGGGAAGACATTTCAAACGCACCCGAATGGCCGGAAACTAACGGTGGTGATGTACTGCGGTAGTCAAATTGCAATCTTCCCTCATTTTCCACCGACACGTGTTAAAATAAAACGTTTTTCTTTGTGAAATTATTGCTTGTCCACTAGAGATAACATAAATGAGATTCGATTCTTTAATTCTAAAGATATAAGTACGACTTTAATTTTGTTCTCACACACGAGGAGTAGATAGACATTTGACGGAAGTCGTAGAAACCCGCGCTCGCTTCTGATTAGTGCCGGATGACATCATCCGGCGCGGCGCGAAACTGGGGCGTTTTAAATTTGCGGATAAGTTGCGCGATTTGAACTGCGTATTTTTCGGTTATTGAGTTACTTTTTCGCATTTTCAATGTGCGCATCGTGTTCTTCGCGTCATTTACCTTCAGACAAATGTATTCGCAAGTCAAAATTCGTTCATAGTTTAGTGACCCATTAGACTGAAATTTCCCAGCGAAGGCTACCCGGAGAGGAAAAACTGAAAACTGGGTCGCGCGGTGGAAATAATAGCCTTACTGCTTGGCTCGGTGCGGGTCGGAGCCTGGCTCGTGGCAGGAAATCTGGCGAGTCCGGCTGGATGGGAGCTGGGATCGCGTCCCTGGGAATCTGGCGGCGGGAGCTGCGGAGGCACCCGGGAGCCAGCAGGGTGGCCGCGAGGGCGAGACCGGGAGCCAGGGACGCGGATCGGCGCGGCCGGGACGGGGCGGAGGGTCAACGCCTCGCTGCGGCGACGGCGGCCGCGGCCCGCGGACGTCGGGTAGAGCGAGCGGCCCGCTCCCGCTCCGACGGAAATAGAAGAACTCGCACACTCCGTATTGATCACCTCGTCCGCTCGCCACTCGACGCCCGACCCGACCATTCCACGCTCGACGCTTCGCTGGCACATCGTCGTGCCTGTCTCCATCTGCCAAGAAAATCTACCCGGATTTATTAGAGTTCCACCGTAGAAAGAGAGTCAACACTCGTCTCCATGGAGACCCTCTTAGAATGAAAAAAAAAAATGGCGAAAACTGGTGGTAGGAGGGGGCTGTAGACTATCCATATAGGGAGAGAGTAATACCATCTCGATCCTTTTACTAAAGAAAAAATGTGCCGCTCGGTTATAAATTAAACTGCCTTTTCTGCCAAGAAAATCTACTCGGATTTATTAGAGTCCCACCGTAGAAAGAGAGTCAACACTGGTCTCCATGGAGACCCTCTTAGAATAAAAAAAAAAAGATGGGGACGACTGGTGGTAGGAGGGGGCTGTAAACTATCCATGTAGGGAGAGAAATACCATCTGAATCTACTACGGAAAAAGTGTGCCGCTCGTTTATAAATTACGTAAAATTCTAGGGGGAGGAGTATGAGCCTGAGTTACAAGGGGTGCAGGGGGTCAGCGATAGCGTTACGTAAACATCTCTATTCGTAAAAAAACAAACAAACAAACTGCGAATTCGCGCAATCTTTCGCTGGTCGCCAGATGATCGTGGCCAGATAGGGGGTCTGGGTGGAGGAGGGGGGGGGGTTCAAAAATTTGTGATCGTTTGATACCAGTAGGCCCTCATGAAGATTGAATAGGCCCTTCCTACCTCCCACCCCTCAAATTTTCATAATTATGTTCATGATGTCAGACTTTATGAAGCTCTGAGGATCAGAAAAAACAGCATACCTTGCAAGAAAATAATGCAAAGGGGTAGAAAATTAGTTATCTCCATCTTAGCCGCAAACAATGCACAGTTCTAAAAAAACGCGTAGGTATGCGATCCCGACTTGATACAAAATGGCTTCGTTTTCTTTGATCGATGAAAGTAGACAGAATATCTGAATGCATTAGTTCATCCGAGGCATGGAGGGTCGATGAAATGTGTCTCCAGCATTAGAAAGGAGCGACACGGGACACAGGCCTCGTTATCTCCGCGCATGGAATGAGGTAGCATATCCAAATAAATGACCTCTGCCATCGTAAAACAAGTGTTCCCGCCTCTCTGCTAGAAAAACCCGAGTTGATCATGTATAAAAGGTTACTCATATAATATGCACAGGGGAGAGGAGGGTTTCCTGTGGAGGAAGTAAGGGGAGGTGTAGACTAGGTGTAGAAACTTAAAAACGCACATAATTTAAAAATTTGGGAAATAAGTGAAATTTAAACATTTTTCCGTCCTAATCTTTTCCAAAAGGAGGGTTCGCGACCTCTAAAGTATTTCTTGTTCCCTGGTTTTATATTTATTCATGTTTTCTTATTATTATTATTTTGCTTGGCGCGTCACAGTCTGCATAGAATCTCGATGTGGTACAAAAAGCTGTATGGACTTCGCTGGGAATAGATGGTTTTCGATACAGGTAAACCAATTTGTCGTGATCTTGTTCCACCGCAGGCTGCAAGGTCGGACGGACTGGGTTCGCCTCGCCGCTCATCCGCGACTGAAGCCCTCAAAGGGATCGACGAAAGCACTTGGCAGGTTTTATTCATGGGCTATTCATGTTGGCTCTGTTCAAACTAAGAACGGCCGTAAAAGGGCTGAGGATTTGAAAGCATAACCATCAAGAACTCGGTGAACGTCAGACCAGTGGCGAGGCTCTACGATGTATAGATTGATCTGCCATTTAAAGCTATGGAAAAGGATCAATAAGCAGGGTGTTCGCTACGGACACCTTAATAATCGATTCTTTATCATGGCTTCAAACGGGGAAATATCGATAATCGATCATTCACGCCTCACAACTGCATCAGAGTGCTATCAGCTAACTCATAAAACTAAGTCTAATTTTTTCACCATGAAATTGCAATATTTTTACGTTGATTGCGGTAGTAAATGCCAATTTTATACAATCAATGTAACGAGTTGCATGTGTGAGAGAGGTAGACAATTTACAATACATAAGAATTGCAACGTATTCCAATTTTATTGCATGGGTAAGAGGTGCCCCTTCAATTAGTGAATAAACAACGCGTACAACACGCCGATACGATAGCAATAATTTTGACATGTTGCGATTTTTTTCAGCCTGCAGTACTACCTGGGTGGAAGGAAAACCTGATGAAGTTGACAAGTGAGAGATTGCTCAGTTTCACCTTTCAACTAAACGTGACTAAAGGAGGAGACGTTTGGGTTGACGAACCGAATGATTCGAGCCTTACGGAATACCGCACACTTCATACGAGTATCATTGAACTTTTTATCTATCTTTTTTCCAGTTTGAGCGTCACGGTTCTAAACTTGAACCGCGAGAATCCGTCGTTTCCCTCACGAAAGAACGTAACTACATTTCAATGTTGCCAAATTTCCCCTTTTAAATTGCATTATTGCCAGGAGAGTCTTTGGGCAATACTGACGGAAAATTTCACTGGTTTTTCTTCTGACCTCACGTAAAAACCAGAAAAATCTTGGACAAGAATTGCATAGCTATATTCTTGTTAAAAAATTTAATCATTTGAGTCAATTTTGCAACCTTCGAATGGGAGTTCCGTTCCTTCACACGGGAAACGCAGAAGCGGATCCAGCAATTTGGCAACACCAGGGTTCCTCCACTTAAACCTATGTTAAATAATCGATCCTTGGCGGAGCACCAGATCCCTCCAAGAATCGATACAGTTCCATAGGTTTTAATGGAGAAAAACAATGTTGCCGCCGATAGGGAAACGACGAATCGCTGAATGATATTGAAGGTCAGGAAGGTCAGATCGAGGAGGAGGATTGACTGAAAACAGGCGGGGAACCTCAGGCTGAGCCCGCGAGATGGTTGATGCTCATCTGTCATCAGCCACCAGGCACGAGACCGTGGATCGGAGCACATTGCAGCCATTTCATCATCCTAAGTGGAAGACCAATTGCGTCCTCCATTATTCGCAGCGACTCATTAATAATGGCCGATGAACGCCTACATCCGACCGAGAAACGACTCAGGAGCCTCGGCCTCGGGCAGACCTCGCAGCTCTTTTGGGTCTCTGTCCCTGTCCCTCGACAACGCCGACGCCATGGGACGGCATCCTCGAGCCTCAAATCTAAATTCTATAAAGATTTTTACGTTGAAGGCCTATCATTTTCAACCCTGCACGATGGCGTAAACCTAGGGAGCACGGTGGATCGAGTCAATGAAAGAGGTCGGACATGAACTTTGTGACTAAAACTGCAAATTTTGATTTTAAATGGTCACATTTTAAATTTCAAGGGGTGCTTATGGAAGAAAATTTCACGAGGGAACCAATGAAACCATTTTTAAAACCTCAAACATTTGTATAAACGGAGTTTTAAGCTCTCAAAGTTTCCAAATTTTGTCCGAGTTCTCCTATTGACTCGGTCCACTGTGGGGCGGATGTGTGTTGTTATCCAGAACCTGCCTCACTCCTATGACTGGAAGTTGTTCCCCAAAGAACGTCATCTCGTGATTTTCAGAAATTTCCTACCCTCGGACTTCCACGAGGAATACTTTACCAATGACGTTCCCATGAGAAATTTGGGATTTTATGATGCTACTGCTCCCGAGGCTGTACATTAGAGAGTTTGCCTGCGCGTAGACTTTGAAAATGTTTTAATCATCGCTATTTTTTGTGATTTTTGAGTCGAAAAGTCCAACATGCGCGGAACTAGGGAGCCGGATAGCTTGCCCCTCACCCTCAGAAGTTTTTTTAGCCCCCTCCTGAATATGCGCAGGATTTTGCTGAGTAAAAGCATGATACATCTTATGTACGTATTTGAAGTTGTATTTTTATCAACTACTCGGTAAGAACAGCTCAAAAATACACTCGAGACAACTCCATTTTTCTAGAATTTCCTGAGGATGAGTTCTCCCGATCAATCTCTTGGAGCTGATGGAGTCCCCTATACTAGAGGCCCAGACACCCCTTGGTGGGGTGTCTTTTAGTGCACTCAAAACCCCCTTGATGAAATTCAACTTTGGCTTTACCCATAGTTCCGCTCATGATTCCAAGCTTTGATGAAGGAAATTCCTTTTCGCAGACTCACAGGCAATTCTGCTTGAGTTTCTAGTGGTGGTATATAAAAACATTGTTTTGTTGTATGTTTGGCTGCGTTCGAATTAGTTGAAGGCGCCAGCTTAAACACACGTAAACACAGGTCCCCAAAGAACTCTAGGTCAATGACGTCGCCTGAAATTCGCATTGGACGGCTGTCTATAGGGTGTACACAAAAAGGTGAAATCGCTTCCTTAAGAATTAAGATCGGTATTTGTAAATCATATTTACAACACTAATCGTAATTTTTCAGTTTACAAACAAACAAAAGCCCATCTGCCCATCTGTTTGTTAGAAGATTCGTCCTTGGTCTTTCAGCCAAGGCCGAAAAATCCCCAGCGTCTGGTTGATGCATTAATTACCACAGCTCATTATAATCACTCTTACAGCTTGTTTAAAAAACGTGATTTGGAAGTATACTTATAAATGAAATTTTGTAATAAGCGTTCCGTGTCAATCATATAAATCCAGAAAATGAACATCAACCCCCACTGTGTCTATGCATGACCTATGATCCATTTCTAAAAGAAACATCATTTCGATGGCCAAAGTGCGAAATCGCGTACCTCCATTTACGACATAACAGACTTCCCATCATATTTTATTTTTCATGAGGAAATTAGTGAACGTGATTCCTTAAAATTTTCCTTGATTTTTCCTCTGTCGGCAGAATGTTCTTTGTGAATTGCAACCTAAGAAGTTGAATTGTATCTTCAAAAAAATAAAATAGAGGCGGAAACTTTGAAACTCCACAATGGAGATACGTGGTTTCACACTTTGGCTATCGATTTTTCTTTTTCATACTTTGAATTGTTCCTAGGTCGTCATTTTTCATTGCCCTTTATTTCATTTCCAAACGTCTAAAAGTTTTCCTTTGAGTGACACATCAAGTGGAATTGAGGGGCTTAGAGGACATGGTGCATAAGTGCAGTTTTTGAAAAAATGAAGTATTAATGACATAAAGTGAAACTAGTTTTAATGCATACTCTGTGAAAAATTCGCTCCTCAATTTTAATTTTTAAGTATCAAACAGTCAGTTTGGACTTTCTTTCCGCTTTAAGGATCCATGTAATTTCGAAATTCCGAACAGGTACTTCTCGAAATAGCAAAAACTGCACTTAGGTATGGCCTTATCCTCCAAGCTCCTCAATTGAGCCATCCTCCCTGTAAATGGTATACCGACGATGTAACTATGAAAACAAGGGTCTCGATCGCAATGTTTCAAAGCAACACTTCTTAAGGCTCAGAAAAAAATTGCAACAAACCCATGGCTTGGATTTGTTTCTCGCGGCACAGCAGAGCTTGAAGACCGATTAAGCTGGAATAAGGAATGGAGAGACAGATCAATGGCGTCGCTTTTTTCCGGCCTTCGCCGCTCCGTCGAGACCGTCGCGTCGTCGTCGCCTCGGTGGCCCAAGCTCCTCGTTAATCATATGCACTGCTCATTTCGAAACAATAGTGAACCAAATAGAAAAGAGGACGGTAATGTATGCAAAGCGTATAGCCAGGCCATGCTAGCTGACTCCGAAGCTAAACTTCCGAAGGAGCCATCAGAAAGGACTTCCGGAAACACGTCTGGGTACTGGTAAGTCAACCATCATTGAGCTCGGCTCGGACACAATATAGCTCCAAGTAGCGTTACACTTCGATCGACAAGCAATAAAATCAGCAAAAAATGGTAGAGTGCTTTGATAGAGGAAAGTGTGGCCACTATACTGCCGTGCTAAGGAAAAACGCCATATGAGCCTTCAGGCGTTGCCAAATCTCCTTCGAAAAATCATGAATTTCCGGGAAAATGTGTGAATGTTTATCGTTTCCAATTTTACAGAGGATTTCGTTGGTAATTTAATCTAAAAAGTCTAAAAATTGCAAGTAAAAATATTCGTAATTTTCGCCAAAATTTAATCCTTTCTGAAAAGAAATTTGGCAACATTCGAATGTTCATATGGCGTTCTTCCTTAGCACGGCAGTATAGGTTTCATGCCGGGGACTCGTTTTGGAGAGAAGCCCCAGCTTAATATTATTACACCATCGATGTGCAGGGCCGGATTTACCTGCTTGCCGCCCATGGGCCGCTAGTATTTTGCCGCCCCCGCCCCATTCTCATTCGTTTTGAAACATAAATGAAAACCATCAAATGAACGTGCCAGCGGAAAAGGGGTGCATAAGGCGCGTTTACTGGTGTTGAACACATTTTTGGGGAAAGCCCTGTCAACACTACTAGCAAAAGTTTACAGAACTTTGCGCGAAAGTTAAGTTTCGTAAACCTATCTCTGTGTGGACAAGGCCTTCCAATCATAAGAAAGGAACGAAAAAATTATGAAACAACAAACGTAAATGTGGATTAATGATTTTAACTTCCACCGTCGCGCCTCGCAGACCGAACTGTGTTTGATGCAATGCGTGAAGTATTCACGCAGTCTTGAAGGCGCTATGCGTCTCGCGCTGATCGCACTGTATTTGCCGCAATGCGTGAGGTATTCATGCATACTTGTAGGCGCTATTCGTTTCACGCTGTCCGCAATGACCGCACTGTGTTTGATGCAATGCGTGAAGTATTCGTGCAGTCTTGTAGGCGCTAATATGTATTACATGCCGATCGCCGCGTCGAGGGCTTCTCCTTTTCATTTCAAGTCCTCGGCATCATTTCTCTCTAAGTCGCGCCGTTCCAGGCCAAATTGCGTGTTTGGTTTCTCTCTTAACTGGACTATAATTAAAGGTGCTGTCTCTTGTATCACTGAAAGACGACAAAAGTAGAAATTACTATACTCTCAGAAAATTAGAGATTTTGTCGCCTTTCCTCGTTTGTAATTTTTTTTTCTAGATCCGAATTTTTTTATACCTACATTTAAAAAAATTGCAAAATTTGCCGCCATGGGCCGCGGCCCATGTGGCCACCCCCTTAATCCGGCCCTGTCGATGTGGGGTCGGTTTTGCTTCATTTGGACACATGTTCAACGGACCGAAAACTTTTTCGGGACAAAATCGTTGGGACAGAATCTTTCAATGCATATCAATGGTTAAAGTTGCGTGACCACGTATCTCCATTGCCGTGCTTCAAAATCGCTGCTCCTAGTTTATTTTTTTGAAGAGAGACAAGTCACCTGTACAGCTTGAAATTTCTACAAAATGTTCTGCTTATAGAAAGGAAGAATCAACTAAGTTTTCAAGAAAGTATGTCGATCGGGTTTTCAAAGAAAAAATAAATAATGACCGGAAGTCTGCGACGTCGCCAAAGGAGATACGCGGTTTCGTACTTCGGTCATGGATATACTACCAATGTAAAGAATTGCTGCTTTTGGGGGGATACAAAGCCGGTCAAAGGGGACAGTTTTACTAGCTAAATGACATCTTTGATTCAACTTTGGGAAATGGTAATCATTATAAAAACATCATGGCACAGGATGTAGAAATGTGATTCAGCCTGACACTAAAACAAGTAAAACAATTAAAACTTAATGTATAAGCAATCGAGTTTCTACTTGATGGCTAGAAAAGTTTTCCTACTAAAACAATGCGCAGAATCTCCTTTCCCAAGGCAAGATGTGTGTTAGACCCTACTAACAGGTTGGAGAAATGACTCGATTATCGCTCTGATTATCAACTACTCAGCAAATTAATTAGCAAAACATGGACAAAACGCCGATAAGTTCCTTTCTGAAGTAAAGGGTGCGTCAATTTACGGTTTCCCGCTATTTTTTAGGGTTTTTTTTTCGATGTTGTGGGAAAATTCCTTCTCTGGGGACACCCACCTCATCGGGACGAAATTGCTCGAGAGGGCGGAACTAACTGTTTTTACCTTTTAGTCTAGCGTTACAGTTTGTGATCCTGACAAAGAGGTTCCCGCAAGCTAAGAGATGCGAACATGGGTATGACCACCTAGCTATTTAAATGACCATCACAGCACGATGGACCACTTTGCGGTTTTAATCACATCTTCGATGCAGATCAATGGGTTCATCATGAACGACGAATCAACCACCGTGTCTCCCTCCATATTCTTGTCTTCTCGTGCGAAAAATAAAGGACCTAACACTCGGGAAGACGTATCTCGACGCTTACGGTGTCTCAAGATTTCCGCTTTCAGTTTCTTTTGCACACTTCAAACGTTTGGCCGAATCCCCCCCCCCCCCCCCCCCCCCCCACTTCGCGATTATTTCAGGCAGTGTGGAGTCATAAATTTGGAGGCTGAGAAGGAGATCTACCCGAAAGAGCCACATTTTGGAATTTCAGAGGCTTCTGTGACTCCCAGGAGAAGATTTCGGGGGTGCATGTCGTACCTACCTGTAAACCAACAGTGAGCAGGGCCGGATTTACCTACTTGCCGCCCATAGGCCGCCTGTATTTTGCCGCCCCCTTCTCATTCGTTTTGAAATATCAATAGCGGAGGAGGGGTGCATAAGACGCGTTTCCTCGTGTTGGTCACATTTTTTAGGATAGCCCTGTTAACACTACTAGCAAAAGTTCACGGAACTTTGCGCGAAAGTTAAGTTCCGTAAACCTATTTCTGTGTGGACAAGGCCTTCCATTCAGAACGAACAAATTATGAAAGAGCAAACATAAATGTAGTTTGATGATTTTAACTTCCGCCGTCGCGCCGCGCAGCCTGCACCGTGTTTGGCGCAATGCGTGAAGTATTCCGACAGTCTTGTAGGCGCTATGCGTTTCACGCCGACCGCTGCTGAACGCACTGTGTTTGGCGCAATGCATGAAGTATTCACGCAGTCTTGTAGGTGCTAAGCGTTTCACGTTTGATGCAATGCGTGAAGTATTCGTGCAGTCTTGTAGGCGCTGATATGTATTACATGCCGACCTCCAAGCCGAGGACTTCTCCTTTTCATCTCAAGTCCTCGTCATCATTTCTCTCTAAGTCGCGCCGTTCCAGGCCAAACTGCGTGTTTGGTTTCTCTCTTATCTCGACTAATAAAAGGTGCTGTCTCTTGTATCGCCGAAAGACGACAAAATTAGAAATTACTGTACTCTCAGGAAATGAGAGATTTTGTAGCCTTTTCTCGTTTGTAATTTTTTTTTCAAAATCAGATTTTTTTTTTTAAAAAAAAGTGCAAAATTTGCGGCCCCATTGATTTGCAGCCATGGGCCACCCCCTTAATCCGGCCCTGGCAGTGAGTGTTCTCTCGCATTGAGCCGGTTGATACGAGATATTTGCACGATTCAGAGGCACAATTGTGACTGTGGAGCATAAGGAAAGAGAGGAGCAAATAATTTTTGCAAAAAACGATAGACGATCATTTATTTTTGCATAAGTTCCAATGAGAAATCCTCAGCAGAACACTGTTGTCTGCAAATGGGAGCAATGAGCGAGATGTGGCTGATGATTTCCTGTGACTCAAATTGTTCAACCCCTTAAACACAGAAGCGAGAGGTCTTTCACGTGTATCGTTAATTTTTCCAGTCCTTCCCTGAGAAGTCTGTTCTTTTCAAGCCATATTCGTGAAAATGTTAATTACATCTACACAGTCGTGAATGATTTTTTAATACAACTTTCCTCCTAATAGGCACCCGCCTGCTCGCCACTGTGTAAATACTCACCCATGAAAAACTTGCTCAACATATTTCAGAATGAGGCGGAGAGAAAGCTTGGCTGATGTCTGAAGTTCACAGTAGTGCCAGCCTCCTTTTCCCACCCACCCGTTGCAACAAGAGAGGAGGGAGAAGGGATTCGAGCATGACCAGGACGAAAAAGTCTCATCAGACTCCGCCCCCCCCCCTCCCTGAAATGGAAGTCACCCGGGAAATCTGATGCGTCATAGCCGAGAAACAGAATGGGTCTGCCTGGCATTACTCGATTAAGTATTTGACAAGAAGAGCTTAAAGTTGCGTTGGGTGAATATAATGACAGCAAAGAGAGGATATTTTGCGTTATAGGTACCTACGTGCCGGAATGCATGGCCGTAAAACAAAAGCTGCTTAAATAGAGGCAACGATGAGAAAAACTGCCGGCAATGAACGTCTCTTTTTGCGAGTAAAAAGAAGGCTGGCAGCGACTGGCGCGACACGCCTAAGCTTCCACAGGTGCGATGTAACTTCGAGGCTGACATCTGTTCTGGTTCTGCAACACGGCGGCGGGCAAGCAGGCCGCTGCTTCGTATTGATTTTAGGGCGCACCGCTGACTGGAGCTCTGGGTGCTCTTGTTTTTACGAAAGCCGGCCGGCTCAGCGCACTGAGCCTAGCATCAGTGCTAAAACCTATGTTCTCTACAATGAACTTCATTGAATGAAGTCTCCTGCGTATTACACAATTTGAAAAATCCGATGCTCTCAGAGGGCCGAGGGCCTTAGAAGGTATACTTTACTTCTGCAAAAGGGAGTTATGATAAACAAATGAGGCACCAGTGTGTGATATCGACGAAGGAACTATCAGACCAAGTATCTCGTCGGCGGTGTTTCAAAATCTTCCTTCCGATTTTATTTTTTTGAAGGAGAGAAATCAATATCGTTCCTTGAAGTTTTCACAGAGTTTTCTTCACACAGAGAAAAAGAATCGCGAAATTTCTCAGGATTTGACTTGGAGTAATTTCCATTTAAAATATAAAATATGAGAGGAAGTCTGCAACGCCGCAAATCGAGATGCGTGGTTTGGTAGTTCCACCATCGATATGCTCAAGGCATGCTTGAGCTTCCGGGTGTCCTTCGAACCTCCCCGCAAAGGGCGCTTAAGTCAATCTTTCATCAAGTAAAAAAATTCATAAATCCGGCACTAGAAGAATTTCCTCAGTTTCTATTAATCCGATCATTTGCATACGGG